>NC_039360.1:102683057-103014050 GCF_003573695.1 Papaver somniferum | reverse complement strand
CGCCTTTGAGCAAGCAATTTCTGACTTGAGCGATGAAGGAGAAGCTGTAAGTATCTCTTCACATGTTCGATTATGATGCTTTATTGATGAAATGCTAATTGTTTGAGAATATGTCCAGGAGGATGTCTTTATGGAGATGGAAAGTACTGCCACTCGACCGTCTCTTGAGAATAGAGACACAGGCAGTGATAAGGATTTGGAGCTGAATGGAAGTAATGATCCTCCCATCGTTGACACGGACAATCCCAACTCCTTGAATGCTTTGGATACCCCTCAAGTAAGCATATACTCTGTACCTTCTTCTTGGAAGCATAAAAGTGCTGATTTTTGAATGAATGAATGTGAATCCATGTGCGTATATGAAAACTCAGTCATATTTCGTCGTCAGAAAATTCGGACCCCAGCTTTTTTAGTAGAAATGCCGTAGAATCTTCGTCCGGAATCGGATTTTGATGATCTGCATGTGAAAATTCAAGCCCGGAAAATTTCCAAGCTTTATCTAAGAAGCTTTTTAAGTTTTTAGCACGTTCAGGGCCTGAAAAAGGCGAAATAGTAAACTTCCAGGAGACTTCCAGGACTTTTTCAGATTGCGCATCACTTGAAATTTTGGCCACATCTACTTGCTCGCTCATCGGATTGTCATTAAATTTTGACATATCGTATAGGACATCCATACAAAGATAATGGTATATGACCCATCCTCAAATTCCTTGTATATTTCTCCCAGTTCGTATCTTAGTACAGAGCAAAGTTCAGTTTCTTCAGACGGACTCATCGTAAAACGTGTTTTCATGACTTTTATGGTATTTGCTCCTGCCTTGAATGTATTATGATGAACCTTTATGATGTTGCCTTTCTGGTATACTGTTTTTCATAATATCCTTTGGATTCGTGACTATAACCTCATGTAATCTTTGTATTAGGTACTAAATACCGAAGTTGAGGATACTGGAGCCAACAATGATAACTCTAACCATTCTGGAGTTATTGATGAAGAGACAACCATCCCTGCACTTCAATTCCATGAGAAGGTTGCTACTGATGTTATGGAAACCCAGATGGTTGTTGCCTCAGTGATAGGAGAGACCGAGACAGCAGCGGAGAATACCGAAGGAATTATTGCTTTGGTTGTGGAAGCCGCTCCAATGACTGAGAACCGTATAATAGTGTATGAATATCTAACTACAGGAGTTTCTTTTGATCCTCCATTTGACACTTAACTCCCATATCATGAACTGATCGGTGGATTCAACGTTCCCATTGGATATGCACGCTTGTACGAGACAATATGGAAGAAGTTTGGCCACATGATCGTTGACAGGAATCCTGGGCGTGCTTATGCTTTAACCATGCAAGTAGGCGTTATGTTGCGTATCGTGAGTGATATGTGTGCCAGACCTAGGAATACTGTGACTCCAGATATACTCTTTGATTGGGAGTTTAACTTGGAGAATTCAGAAAGACTTGGCCTCAACGTGAAATGGCTTCGCAAGCAAATAAACGTTATCAAGGATTCATGTGAGAAAAACATAACCTTTCCAAATGATGCTCTGAAGGAGAAGGAAGACAAGAATTCCAAGCTGACCGAGGAGTTGAACAAGGAGAGGGCGGCTTTGCAAATCTTGAAGGATGCTGATAAGCTAAATTTAGTCGTCGAAGCTAAATTTCCCTTTTTACTTCCATATCTCAATATACCTTGTTTGATTCCATATTCTTTTATAGACTCACGATGTGGGAATGACTCAAGATGTACTTATTGGAAATACAACAAAAATATCCTCTCTTGAAAATGCCTCAGCTACCCATCAGTCTCCAGGTTCCGGTGATTCTCGAAGAAACCCGAAGAGATGAAGCACATCCATCGATTGTCGCCGAATATCCTACTGTTGGCCTGGATTTTTTTGGCCCTAGTGCAATCCTGGGCTCAAATGAAATACTCATGGGGGGATTTGGTGTTGCTACCAAACATGCCGAACTATACCGGTCGATTTGGCAAAGATATGGTCATATTGCTACAATGGGGATAATAACTTATGCTGTTCATCCCATGATCAAAATAGTTAATGACTTGTTGGAGAACCTCAATGCGGTACTGGACTTGACTCTGAACAACATCCCTTCTGGCTACTTCATATACCTTGAAAATCTCGTGACCACTTGTGAAAATCTTCGCTTTAACGTGAAATGGCTCCGAGAATGGCTCAACAATACCCAAGCTGAATTTGAAAAGTTGTTGCACTCTGGGCCTCGCTTTTCGAGAGATGCTCTTACCGTTGAGGAGAAACTGGTAGGCGAGGAGGTAGAGCATGCAAAGAAAATGAGGCGAAATGTTGAAATCAAGGTGCAGGAACTGAACAAGAAGAAGGAAATCTTTTCCCGAGGAGAAAAGATGGTTTTGGACGGTTTTCTTTAGGTTGGCTAGTTTTTTTTTTTTTTGTGAGTGATTTAAGAGATAATTTTTGTAATAGTGGTTCGTCTTTCTTACTGTTATTCCTTTAGGTTTTGAATTTTGGATATAAGATTTTTCTAAAAGATTTGAGTGCACAGGGTTTGGCACACAATTTATTGATTGAAAGAAAGAAATACATATCTCAAAGAAATCTAACCAACCACTAACAAAATACCTAACAAAACACGACCTACTGAATAGTTTGTAGCCTAATTTCATTTAGTCCCCGGTCAGGACATTTTATCTATGGAGTTTAACAAGCCTCATCCTCTGAGTTGAACATCTTGACTATTTCCAAAAGAGAAACTCATCATATATCCAATTGTGTTCAGTAACGAAGTAAGTAAAGAATCCTTCCCTTAGGATCATATTCCTGCATGAAACTCCCCTTTTTGTAACCTGAAAGACTCATAGTTCCATCAACTGGTGTGTTGATCCTTTTGACGAAACCATTTTCTTATGATTCTTAGAAACTTCTTTGAGAGGCGTCGGAGATGGAAGACGATCAGCTTCTTGAATAGACGCCCATGTAGGGAGAGGAGTACTTTAAATCCTGCTGTGGGAGCCTGGGATCCTCCTGGGGATGATTATTTCGCTAGCCAGAACATAAGGTGAAGGCGATGCCGCAATTCGAACAATATTCCCTTGATGAACTGCTTTGATGCACTCATGATAGGTCGAGGGTATCACCTGGTTTTCAAGAAGCCAAGGACATCCCAGAATCATGTGATAACCCGGAGTCTTTTCGATAACATATAATTTCGCCTTGGACTGGATCGGACCGACTTGGAGATCAAGTACGACATGTCCATAGGTGTTGCTAGTATTCCCTTCAAAATCGCTAATCACGGTTGAGCGAGGATCAATCATATTCCTATGGGTTCCAGCCTCCTGCAATATTCGTAAAGGGATAATATTAACCAAGACTCCAGTGTCTACAAGGGCACGTTTAAATTATTTTCCTCCAAGGAATGCCGGGACATACAGAGTACGGTTATGCCCTTCCTCCATCATCATGTCCTTGGCCGTGAAAGTAATGTCTTGTACAACAGCTGTCATTGCATATGAAACTTGAACATCTTCAGGCGGTGAAGCAAGAGTCCACAATGAAATACGACTCACCATATCAAAAACCTCTTTTCGATGTTTCTTGGAGAAGTGAAGGAGTTCGCATAGACCATGTATTATATTAGTGAGGCATCTACTTCTTCGACTGGTTTCTCATCAGCAGAGATACTTCTAGTTTGGTGCTGAGGTAGAGGATTCTTATGCACACCCTCTCTGTCATCCAGTATAAGTTCTCCATCCTCAATCTTTTCTTTGGAAATCCATTTAAACGCCTTGCACTCTCTGGTTGGATGACCAATGAACCTATGAAAGTGACAATACTTTGGATTGGATATAACTTCGGCCGTTGGCTCTCTTCGTATTAAACGAAGTTTAATTGTTTCATCCCGAAACCACGCATCTAACAACTCTAGCACTTACTCATACTTGCATGGAAAGTCTAGAGGGCCTTTGACATTGTTGTGATCGTAAGCTGGGCGTTTCGAAGAGCTGGTGTCCTGATTCTGTCCCTTCCTTTTACTTAATTCGGTGACCACAGCTGAGTGGTGCAAATCGACACTTTTTTCAGACGAACGCTTCCCCCTCCTAGGAACGACTCGATGTTCATCTTCTGTTTTGTTCATTCTTGGTTTCTCCAGGAGTGCGGGCGCTGACGAAGCAAATCGCTTTGAAGCGTCATGGAGTTTCTTAAAGGTCTGTAAACCTAGATTCTCGAGGAGGGCTCGATACATAGGGAACAAGTTGTTAATGCATACTTCGACGAGATGATATTCTATTGCATTCAGGTCATGGCAATCCAAAGCCTGAGACCTAAATCTTAACACAAAATCATTGGGATGATCATTAACCCTCTGAAACATTCTTCCGAGATCAGACAGGGTAGTATGTTCAGAGACAAAAAATTAGTCTTTGTAAAAGATATCCACCATCTGGTTCCAGATAACGACACTGTATGGATTGTTATACCACGTATAAGCTCTTCCGGTTAGAGACTTGGAGAATTTCTTTATCCGCACAACATGATTTATCTCGTGTTCCCCTAACGCTTCCAGAAATCGAGACACATGCTCACGGTCGTTTCCATTTCCATCTGGGTAGCTCCTATTCCACATGCCTAATCTTCAACATTACTCGAAATCTTTGTCACTTCCAAGTACTCCAATGGTCCCAAAGGTTGTAAGTTCAGCGTCATCGTTGTTGAAAATCCGTAGCTATAACAACGAGAAAACAAGAGTTCTCAATCATTGTTATACAGTGTCATTATATAGTATCAAAGTTCAATCGCATCACAACTTCGACAACAATACTATGGTGATATGTATCACTCCCCCTTAGTCAATACTCCATCTCACATGGAAACTGTAGTTGCAGGAAATCCTACAACACACCCCTTGTAATAATTTGTAGATCTAAACATAAAAATGATGATAAGAATGCTAAAATTGTAAAGAGACACAAGGTTTACGTGGTTCGATCAATTTGATCTACATACACGGGGTTAGGTTTTACTATGATTATTTGTAATTACATCTTGATTACATGGAGACTCCATTGATGAGTATTTGGAGCTCTAGGTTCTTGAAGGAGGAAGAAGAAGGAGATAATAATAATACAACCAATTATACTTTCTCTTTCTACAGAATGTATCCTCTCCTAAAGTGTATCTCTCTTTCTGATTATCTATCCCCTTTCCCTCTCTTGCCTTTCTCTTTATATAGGTGTTTACATAGTGGAGACGAATTTTGTTTATCACCTAAAGCATATTCTTCTGTGCGAGATTCTGATCCTACATCTTGCTTCTTTTTTCTTGAATATTGCTTGAAAAGCGATCTTTAAGAAAAAATCCACCTTGTTGTAGTTGTTGGAGGAACGAGCGAAAGAATATCGGATTTGAAAAGTATGTACTTGCCTCTATTCTTTTGTGAAGTTCTGGAACGTTGCGAAGTAAATGAAAAGTATAAACCCTTGAAGTATGAGAAGTATGAAGCATCCTTGATGAAGTATAAAAAGTACTTAATCCTCGAAATATAAGAAGAACTCTGCGAAGTAAATAAGAAGTATATGTCCTTGAATAATAAGTATTTCCTCTATTCGTGCGAAATTATTACTCCATGTGTGGTGAGGATTCTTATTGTTCATTAGCGAACGTCCACTTTAGGAATGATTCTTGCCGAGGAGATAAAGAACATAAAATGTTATCTTGGTAATCCATAGTTGCCTTTGTTCTTTATCTATGAGGGTAGAATCCTTGAGAAAATGTTGAATGTGCGAATTGTTTCCTTATTCTTATCTTTGCCTCTGTCTCATGTTTTGTGCACATGCAATAGTATAATATCTTCAAGTTGCTTATAATTGTGCGAAATAATTGAGCGAGATAATCACATCATTCGGAAGAATCATATTCTGCGAAACTCTGACACATTCTACGAAATTCTGAATCATTCTGTGAAGTTATGAATAATCTTGCGAAATTCATGAATAATCCTGTGAAATTCTGAATAATCCTGAATAATTCTGCTAAATTCTGCGATATTATTGCGAAATTGTGCAATATTATTTCGTACATTTTTGTAAAGTACTTATGCAAATATAATGCTTATGTGATGATTATGTTATGAAATGTGTATGCGATGTTTATGCCATGAAATGCTTATGCAATGCTTTTATGATGCGAGTATGATGCTTGTATGATGAGAATGCTTATCTATTGCAATGTATAGTTAATGTTTGTGTTATTTAGCTCATTTTGCCGTCTAAAATTGATGTAGCTCTAAGTTGCTTCGATTCTTCATTTCTCTGCCTTTTTCTTTAGTGTATGCATTCTTCTTCGTGTAGTGATTGTTCTTCACAAGTTCTTACTTGTTTTTCATCTTCCCTCTTTCCTGCACTATTAGTATCTCATAACAGTATCATCATAATATCAAGTCTGCGGCATTTTCACTGCCTCAGTTTCATTTCCATGTACATATTCGCAAGCTTGTTTGCTTACATATAATCATTCTCGCAAGCTTACTTGCTTACTCATTTTCTTATGTGGTCTTATTTTGCCTTCCTAGTTAAAGGTCTTATTTTGCCACCTCTTGTCATTGCGACAGAATCGCAGAACGTCTTTGCACTTTCATGCAAAAACCCATTGATCTTGCCTTAACTTTTTCTTTTGTATTATTGCCTCTTCAGGATCGTTGCGACAATATGACAGGCCTAAATATTCTTGCAAAAATAAATCCCCATGACATTGCCGTCTTGCGACGAAATCGGAAGACGTCTTCACACTTTCATGTAATGACCCATTGATCTCGTCTTATCTTTTTCTCTAGTATTATTGCCTCTTCAGGATTGTCGCACAAATATGACAACTCTTAATACCCTTGCGAGTAAACAGCCTCATGACATTTGCGTCTTAAGACACTTATCAGCTCCCTAATGGAGGGTATCGCCCTTATCTCCCCCCTGGTTTCCCCTTCAAGGAGGCGTACTTCTACCATACAAGGTTAGGTCCTCCCATCCGGTCTTAACAACAACCAATTTTTTTGGCATGAAATGCTTATGCAATGCTTTTATGATGCGAGTATGATGCTTGTATGATGAGAATGCTTATCTATTGCAATGTATAGTTAATGTTTGTGTTATTTAGCTCATTTTGCCGTCTAAAATTGATGTAGCTCTAAGTTGCTTCGATTCTTCATTTCTCTGCCTTTTTCTTTAGTGTATGCATTCTTCTTCGTGTAGTGATTGTTCTTCACAAGTTCTTACTTGTTTTTCATCTTCCCTCTTTCCTGCACTATTAGTATCTCATAACAGTATCATCATAATATCAAGTCTGCGGCATTTTCACTGCCTCAGTTTCATTTCCATGTACATATTCGCAAGCTTGTTTGCTTACATATAATCATTCTCGCAAGCTTACTTGCTTACTCATTTTCTTATGTGGTCTTATTTTGCCTTCCTAGTTAAAGGTCTTATTTTGCCACCTCTTGTCATTGCGACAGAATCGCAGAACGTCTTTGCACTTTCATGCAAAAACCCATTGATCTTGCCTTAACTTTTTCTTTTGTATTATTGCCTCTTCAGGATTGTTGCGACAATATGACAGGCCTAAATATTCTTGCAAAAATAAATCCCCATGACATTGCCGTCTTGCGACGAAATCGGAAGACGTCTTCACACTTTCATGTAATGACCCATTGATCTCGTCTTATCTTTTTCTCTAGTATTATTGCCTCTTCAGGATTGTCGCACAAATATGACAACTCTTAATACCCTTGCGAGTAAACAGCCTCATGACATTTGCGTCTTAAGACACTTATCAGCTCCCTAATGGAGGGTATCGCCCTTATCTCCCCCTGGTTTCCCCTTCAAGGAGGCGTACTTCTACCATACAAGGTTAGGTCCTCCCATCCGGTCTTAACAACAACCAATTTTTTTGGCAGCCTCTTGTGCCTTTTACCTATAAGGCTTATGGTTACGAGACTGCACCCTAAATAGGTTTTCTTCGGGCCGAGTGCAGTATAAGCCAAGACTTGGCAAGAATGGCAAGGTACGATCCAGACGCCCCTGGCACTCTTGACTCA
The DNA here is from genome assembly GCF_003573695.1 of Papaver somniferum. Classification (NCBI taxonomy): domain Eukaryota; kingdom Viridiplantae; phylum Streptophyta; class Magnoliopsida; order Ranunculales; family Papaveraceae; genus Papaver; species Papaver somniferum. The sequence continues at coordinate 103,005,962 of NC_039360.1, read as the reverse complement.
ACCGTGTACCTCAACGCCTTCATCAGATTCTGCACTCCTTAGAAGAGACCCCTAGTCGTCCAACCTAAAGCAAAAGCTTAGGTTGAAAACCCAAGGTACCTCTCCTAGATGGGCTTTATTGATCCCAAATCTCCTTGACTCAGGTTCCAGGGGCGGTGTAACCTTTTCGTTGAGTCATGCAACAGGTACCCCCTTCTATGACGTACTTTAGGTCTTACATTTGCCTCTTGCGAAATTTTATTCGCGAACTAGGGTGTACGCCATAAAGGTTCGCATCTATCTGCGAAATTTTATTCGCGTTTCTGCGAAATGTTCGCGTCTCTTTGTTTCTGCGAAATGTTCGCGTTTCTTTATTCTCTCATTCATCTTTTCATTTTTGTCATCTCTTTCATTCATTCTTTCATTTCTGTCATCTCTTTCATTCATTATTTCATTCTCATAATATTATATCATTTGAAGCAAAATAAATATTCAAGAGAAATTCTAATACATTGTAATTCTGAAATATTTGTAGTTGTGAAATCTTTGTAATACATTTCTTTTATCAAAAATTTTCATTTAATTGCAAGTTCAAATCGTTTTTCTTTGTTTTGATTTCCTTTGTATAATTTGTTTCGTCTCATCCGATAAACATCTTTCATGGAAATGATCCTAATGAGGTCTTATGCAGCCTGTTGATGGAAGGTCTTATTTTGCCTCCTACTACTATCCATGTTAGATATCATTCTCATTTGAAACAAAGCAAATTTTCAAGATAAATATATAAATTGATCTGTGCGAGATTTTTCTCGGTTTCTTTTGTAATTGTGGAATCTTTGTAATTCTGAAATTTCTGTAATTCTGCGATTATACCGCCTTTTTTAAATCAAATCAAAAATATTTTACTTTCTGTAAAAGAAATATTCTAGAAATATATATAAATCGAATTTTTTCTTGTTTTTTTTTTTTTGTAATTTTGAAATCTTGAAATCTTAGTAATTTTTGTAATTTTTGAAAACTTGAAATTTTTGTTATTGTGCGATTGAATCGCTTTTTGTAAATCAAATCTAAAATCTTTTTATTCGTTCTTAGTATAAAGTAAAATGTTCAAGGAACTGGTACTTATCTTTCATGTGAGTCGATGTTGTTGTCAAATAAGTGAATAAATGCCTTGAAATGTATGAATTTCGCGCAACAAAATGAAGTGTGAGAAGTGAGACTTGAACCCTTGACCTACTTCTTGGATTTTCTCACACCATACCAACTGTGCTAAGCCTCTCTTGCGAAATAATCAAAGGTCTTGCGAAGTAATCAAATTCCAACTGTGTGAGAGGGAATTCTGTATAAATTTCGTATAATAAAAATAAACATGTGAGAAGCAAGAATTGATCCCGCGACCTGCTGCTTGCATTTATGCCTCCTGACCAACTGTGCAAGCTTCTTCTTTGCGAAATATCTCTGCGAAATTATCATCAACCCTCTTCTGTGCGAAATAATCATCAACTATTTTCTGTGCGAACCAAGTGTGCGAACTCTCTCATGCGAAACAATCAAAAACAAATATGCGAGTGGCAAGAATTGATCCCATGATATTCTCCTTGCGAAGTATCACACTGAACCATCTGTGACAACTCTTCTATGCGAAATAACTAAACAACTGTAAACCTTTATCCTCATCTTCACCCTTAATAGCTTAAATATAAATATGCGAAAAAGGCACGCGTGAGGTGGGAATCGAACACGCGACAATGAGCTCATAAAATTTGCACATGACCAATTGTGCTGCCTCTTGTTTGCGAAATAATGAAACAATATTGCGAAATTATTCATTTTTTCGCTCTCTGTAAAAAAGAATAAAACTATGTTCACAGGCGAATTCGAACTTGCGACCACGAACGCACATACTGATCTCTGGACCAATTGTGCAAGGACCTCTCTGCGAAATTAACGCATAACTTTTTTCCTTATTCTTTTATTCTCCCATGTAGATGAGAAGAAAATTAAAAAATGTGTCTCTGCGAATTCGAACCCGTGACCTATTTGTTGTTTGCTCAGCCTTGAACCATCTGTGCAAATTTCTGTTTGTGACAGAAATCAGAACTTCTGACTCTGATCATTATCTTCGTCTTTCCTTTGTTTCTTCACAAAATGCCTCTTTCTTTCTCCTGAACATGAAAATCTTCAACTGAAACTTCCATTTTTTCCTTAAATTTCACCACAACAACTAATTTTTTCTCTCACTCTTTTCATGTCTTTGAATTGTTGATGATGTTTACTCCCTGAAAGCGTGATTTCTTCCATAAAATTTCCATTTTTGAACCTAAATTTTGTATATCTAGAAAAATATGAACAGTAGCTAATCTTCATGGAAATTTCTTGAACCAACAAGTTACAGGAAGGATAAATCCTTTACTCACTCCCTGTTTCTAGCGCCAAAAATGTAGTTGCAGGAAATCCTACAACACACCCCTTGTAATGATTTGTAGATCTAAACATAAAAATGATGATAAGAATGCTAAAATTTTAAAGAGACACAAGGTTTACGTGGTTTGATCAATTTGATCTACATCCACGGGGTTAGGTTTTACTATGATTATTTGTAATTACATCTTGATTACATGGAGACTCCATTAATGAGTATTTGGAGCTCTAGGTTCTTGAAGGAGGAAGATGAAGGAGATAATAATAATACAACCAATTCTACTTTCTCTCTCTACAGAATATATCCTCTCCTAAAGTGTGTCTCTCTTTCTGATTATCTATCTCCTTTTTCTCTCTTGCCTTTCTCTTTATATAGGTGTTTACATAGTGGATGACAGCTAATGTACAGCTAATATTTCCCCTACTTTCGGATCTGGCTTGCGGTATTTTCGCAAGCTTACAAATGTTAACTTCGCAAACATCTTAAATTTCGCACGATCATCATACTTTTCTCACGTTTAAGCTGATGTCATCTGTTATGTCATTTCTGAAATCATACTGCGATGTCTTCGTGATGTATTGCCAGTAATTTCGCAAGCATGTCGTTCTTGCGAGATTCTGATCCTACATCTTGCCTCTTTTTTCTTGAATATTGATTGAAGAGTGATCTTCAGGAAAAAATCCGTTATTGTAATTGTTGGAGCGAGATACGTGTTGTTGGAGTAGTCTTTGATCTTTGTTGATGAAGGAACGAGCGAAAGAATACTGGACTTGAAAAGTACGTACTTGCCTCTATTCTTTTGTGAAGTTCCGGAATGTTGCGAAGTAAATAAGAAGTATCATCTTTTGAAGTATGCGAAATATGAAGTATCCTTGATGAAGTATAAGAAGTATTCAATCCTCGAAATATATGACGTATCCGTCCTTGAATGAGAATAATAAGTATTGCCTCTGTTCATGCGAAATTATTACTCCATTTTTGGTGATTCTTGTCGAGAAGATAAAGAACATAAAATTTTTTCTTGGTAATCCATAGTTGCCTCTGTTCTTTATCTATGAGGGTAGAATCCTTGAGAAAATATTGAATGTGTGAATTGTTTCTTCATTCTTATCTTGCCTCTGTCTCATGTTTTGTGCTCATGCAATAGTATAATCTCTTCAATTTGCTTATAATTGTGCGAAATAATTGAGCGAGATAATCACATCATTCGGAAGAATCATATTCTGCGAAATTCTGACACATTCTACGAAATTTTGAATCATTCTGCGAAATTCTGAATCATTTTGTGAAGTTCTAAATAATCTTGCTAAATTCTTGAATAATCCTGTGAAATTCTGAATAATTCTGCTAAATTCTGCGATATAATTGCGAAATTCTGCAATATTATTCCGTACAGTTTTGTAAAGTACTTATGCGAATATAATGCTTATGTGATTATTATGTTATGAAATGTGTATGCGATGTTTATGCCATGAAATGTGTAGTTGCAGGAAATCCTACACTACACCCCTCATATGATTTCATTGTTAATCAACTCATTTTTAGGTTTACACTCTTAATTTTATTGATTAATCTTTGAATGTTCTTACAAGAAAAGATAAAGAAATCAAGAATGATCTCTGCTTTGAACTTTCTCTCTCCTATTTACTTGTTTCTTACTCAAAAAAGATCTCTCCCCTTTCTTTACAACTCGAACGACTATTTATAAAGAAATATACAGTGGATGACAGCTAATCTGTCCTTTATTTTCGGGTATGGTTTGCGACATTCTCGCAACCTTACAAATGTTAATTTCGCAAACTCTCTAATTTTCGCAGAACTATCATATCTTTCTCGTGATCTTTGCTGACGTCATTTATTTTTATCATTTCTGAAACTGTTCTGCGACGCTGTTGTGCTGTGTCATTGATAATTTCGCTGAAACATTGTCGTTGCGAGATTCTGATCCTACATCTTGCCTCTTCTCATATCTTCTCTGCAAAGTAGAGAATGATGTGAGAAATGCCGCAGTTGTTCATCTTTTCATATTTTGCATTTATCACATGTATTCTTTCTTCTATTTGTTTCTTGACACGTCTTTTGTAGCCGCTACTTTTCAACCGCTCACGTCTCTTCGTCTTAATGATGTTTATTTCTTCGAGTAAAAAAAAATCTCCTTTATATACTCTTCTTTCCATTTTTCTTTTTACTTTCTCTTCTATTTTTATTCTCTCATCTCTGCAACTCTGTTATTCTTCTGCAAATTCTGCTGATGTAGTTCTTTCCTCCTTCAATCCTCCTACTTTTCATACATTCCCATACTCTATATTCAAACATGGATCCAAGTGGTCATAGATATGAAAAGAATTTACAGGATGTTCAAAAAGATCTTGCTGATAAAGGTTTCACACTCTCCACCATTCCTGGTGAAAATGCCAAATCAATTCTTTCTGTCAAACTTTTCTCTGATCAGTATTGTGATGATCAATCAATCATAATTCCGCTAGGTCAGATTCTCGCAGGTCTCCATATTCCTCTTTATAACCCAGATCTTCCTTTATTTTATGAAATTCTCGCTCACTCGGGATTTTCGCGAGCTATCTTCCAACTGAGTGGGGACTACATCCGTCTGATGCTAGAGTTCGCTTATCGTGGTGCTGGTAGAGGATCTCTTTACTCCAAAGAACTTAGGGATCCTAAATTCGCAAACCTAGAGATAGTTGCTGAAAAATACACAGTAGCGAATTTCTTTGAGAACTATGAACTTATCTCCATGAAGAAAGAGAATACTCGCTGGGGTATTCGCTTAAAGAGAATAGATAACATTGATGAAGCCAAAATTCTCATGCAAGATATTGATTGGCATTCTGGTAAAAACACAACTCCTCGCCAATCCAAAGATGATAAATGGTGTGTTTTTCCTTTAATGCTAAAAGGACCCTACATTGCTGGGTCAAATGTTCTTCCTGCGAATCTCGCTGCTTATCAACCTTGGGTTTCTCTTGGCCCGAAAGGAGAAAGAGGTATGTTCTTCCCATTTAACTCACTTTATATTTATTGATTTTTATTATTCTGTTCGCTAACTCTTGCGACATTCCGCAGATCCAAAAACTGAAAGATAGTTATAACAGGACTGGGAAATCTAGTACTCTGTTAGCTCTTCGCTCATACACAGATGAGGTAAGAAATTTTCTCTTATGATTTTAAACTATACTGTTACTTCCATGCTTCCATTTCTTATTTCTATCTGTGTGTGAAGATTATTGCTGAAGTAGAAGAATCTGCCGATGTTGCGAAGATTGGTGATAAAGGTAAAGGTGCTCTTCGCAGGGAAAAATCAACTGGTCCTCCTCCAAAGAAAAGGAAAGTTCGTTCTTCTTCTCCTTCAAATATTCTTCCTCACGAAAATTCCGAAAGTGACAAGGGTGATGAGGACAACGATGATCTTGCTGCAAGTGAAGATTCTCCACCTGAATCTTCTATGGCTAAGCTCTCTGGCCTCTTTTCTGATTCTCTTCAAGGAATGGGAGATAGCCAATTCGCAAATACCTGCAAAGCTATCGCTACCCTTTGCGATGTCCTTTACTGGATGGTGATAGCTCTCTTCGTGGAGTTTCTAGATCAGTGACTCCCGACTTCTTGCATTCTCTCAATAGTCTGGTATACTTTTATCCTTTTACTTCTTCATTGTTATAACTCAAAATTTCTTTCTATATTAATATTTTTTATATTTTTTCGCAGGCTGGAAAAGCTTCTTTTGCTGTTGCCTTAGATCTAGAGAGAAGACGTGAAAATCTTGAAAAGAAGAATCTTCAATTTCGCAAAAAGAATGAAGAATTGGAAGCTGAAGTTAAAGGTCTTCGCGAGAAAAATAGACAATTAGAAATTGATTCTTCTTCGTATAAGAACAAAATCTAGTCTTCAGCAAGCTAATAATCAGCTTTACGGTATGTTACTTTTCTTTTTCCCTTTATTCATTCATCCTGTTGTTTTATCTTATTTAAATGATCCTTTTTGCAGACATTTATGGTCTTTCTGATGAAGCTACCCTTCTTCGTTCATTTCCTAATGCCTTGGATAATGATACCCTTCTTGAGCGTCTTAACAATTCCTTAAATAGCTTCTCAAATGATAGAATTTCATCTCTTTCTCTAAATGAGCTTAGATCTAAATTTCGCCTCTTAGAAATTGATCATAGATCTAGTTTAGGCTTAGCCAACCGATTTAAGCGTCTCCTTCTTGATTCTAAAGAGAAAACCAATGAGTTAAGAACCAAAATTAGCGGTCTCATAGATGATAAGGATCGCATCTCTGATCAAGGTGCCAAGGCTTTGGCGAAATTCCAAGAGGCTCTTCTTGAAGTTCAACTTGAACGAGATGAAGCTAACCGCAAGAATATCGAACTCTGCGAAAGGGAAAATCAAATTCGTTCTCGTCTTCTTATAAGTAGTGAGGATGAATTTGTTTGGGCTGCGAAAATCTTAGATGATGCTAGAAAAGATTTAGGTGTAAATGTTAGTCTCCAAGTTGAGCATACAGCCTTGATTAGAGATATGATTTCTGACAGAGAAGGTTACTAACTGCTCTTCTTTACTAATCTTTTGCTTCTTATGAATTCTCATCAAGTTAATAATTGATTGTCTTTTGTTCGCAGATTCTGAAAATGATATCGTGAAAAGATTGAAGAACTTGAAGCTGAAAAGGAGGAACTCGCAAAGAATCTTTCTTCTCGCAACGACAAGTATTCTAGATTAAAGAATCAAATCAAGATCACTGTTGCGAATTTTAAGAATGATGCTATGCATTTTCGCAATCAAACTATCCAAATGGTTTGTGACGATCATAATATCCCACATTCTGATTATCCTTGTCTCTTGGAAGAAATCCCACAGAATACTCCCAGTTTGATTATCTCTGATAGCGAAGCTGACGATGAAGAATCTGATAGTGATGGAAGTTCTGATGGTGATGAAGATTCTGACGCAGACGAAGAAGGAAACAAGTCTGATGAAGATAATGAAGGATTAACTAAGAAATAGTCTTTATTCTTTCTTTGATTCTTTGTAATACTTGTACATTTATTTTTCTTTCTGTATATTTGTGTTTCTTTCATTTTGACCTGCATTAATTAAAACAATTCTTCTTTGCAATACAGTTAATCAATATAATCATTAATTCTTGAATCTTTGAGTAAATCTCTCATATGGAGACAAATAACATTTTCTAATTTCATACATTCCCATACTTGCCTCTGTTATTTGAATCCAAATGAGAGATTTCATAAAAAATTCTTATTGTATAACTTCGCAATCTTATGCGAAGTGAATTTTGTTTCTTTTCAAAATCTCATTCCTGTGTGGTCTTATTTTGCCTTCCTAATTAAAGGTCTTATTATGCCACCTCTTGTCATTGCGACAAAATCGCAGGACGTCCTTGCACTTTCATGCAAAAACCCATTGATCTTGCCTTAACTTTTTCTTTTGTATTATGGCCTCTTCAGGAATGTTGCGACAATATGACAGGCCTAAATATTCTTGCGAAAATGAAGCCCCATGACATTGCCGTCTTGCGACGAAATCGCAGGACGTCTTCGCACTTTCATGCGAAAACCCATTGATCTCGTCTTATCCTTCTTTATTATTGCCTCTTCAGGATTGTTGCACAATGAAAAGCCTTAATATCCTTGCGAATAAAAAGCCTCATGACATTTGCGTCTTAAGACACTTATCAGCTCCCTAATGGAGGGTCCCTTATCTCCCCCTGGTTGCCCCTTCAAGGAGGCGTACTTCTACCATACAAGGTTAGCTCCTCCCATCCAGTCTTAACAACAACCAGTTGTTTTCGCAGCCTCTTATCCCTTTTACCTATAGGGCTTATGGTTACGAGACTGCACCCTAAGTGGGGTTTTCTTCAGGCCGAGTGCAGTATAAGCCAAGACTTGTCAAGAATGGCAAAGTACGCTTCAAACGTCTGGCACTCTTGACTCAACCGTGTACCTCGGCGCCTTGATCAGATCTGCACTCCTTGGGAGAGTCCTTATTACCTTCGCCCAACCTAAGTCATATGCTTAAGTTGAGAATCCAAGGTGCCTCTCCCGGATGGGCTTCATTGACCCCAAATCTCCATGACTCAGGTTCCGGTGGCGGTGTAGCCTTTCCCTGAGTCATGCAATAGGTACCCCCTTATATGACGTACTTTAGGTCTTACATTTGCCTCTTGCGAAATTGTATTCGCGAACTAGGGTGTACGCCATAAAGGTTGCCTCTTTCTCTTTGTCATTTTCTCTGATTTTTCTGTAAAATTCATTATCTCTGCGAGAGTCTCGCAAATCATCATATTGTATCTGAATTTCGCAATCTCAATTTTGCCATTCAATCAAATGTATTTTTGAGAATTTTGCTTATTGCGAGAGTATCGCAACAACTTAATCATTCATACATTTCTTGTTTTTATTACCTTTGTCATCCTCTGCTTCTTTATTATTTTCTGCTACTGCTTCCTTAGTAGTGGTATGTTCATTATTTTTATTCTGAGCTAGCATTAATTTCGCAACATCTCTTCTCCTTTCCTTTCGATTGTATCCACCATCAACCTCTCACTTCTTTGTGTATCTTTGATTTTGTGTCGCCAATTTTCCTTCTTGTTTGCTCTTCCTTCGCAAGATTCTATCTCAGTTTCGTAACACCTCTTTCCTTCAACCCAATCTCCCTTTATGATTCCTACACCACTGGGGTGAGGGAATTTGATGCACTGGTGAAAGTTGAAGCTACACCTAGAATCCCATGTAGCCAAGGTCGACCAATTAACGCATTGTAGGGTGATTCTACATCAACGACACAGAATAAGATTTCAGAAGATATTCCCTTCAATGGAATTCGCATAGTAACCTCCCCTTTAGGCTTGTTAGCAGTACCATTAAAACCATATATCTTATATGTTGATGGTATAAGATCATCATCTCTTCCACCCATGGTTTTATAAGTATGATAAAATAAGATGTTCACAGAGCTTCCAGTATCGATTAGAATTCTATTGATTGCCCATGAATCTTCAGCTTCATCATCCTCATCTTCTTTCGGTTTTGGATTAATTTCTAATTTTACTACCAATGGATTGTCATGCACCTCTTCTCCTTCGGGAATTTCTTCTGCGGTAAAAGAAATGATTGTTTCTGCCATTCCTCTAGTGGCGAGATTTTCGCAATATTCATAATTTCTCTTCCATCATTATCTCTTGCGAACACTCTACTCAAAACATTATCATGAAAATCTTCAATTGTCTTATATGAATGTACGATAGAGTGACAGAATAGATTTTTTGCTTTTGCACCAACTTCTATGAAGAATGTTTCTTTCTTTTTCATCGTATTCATTTGTGATGTTCTGGTGGTGGTGGCAGTGGTTGAGATTGTGGATGCCCTACCAGAAAGTCGTTTAGTTTTCCTTGATCTATCATTCTCAAAATAATTCTTTTTACATTTCTGCAATCATTTGTGGTATGTCCATGAAAATGATGATAAGAACAAAACTCATGACTTCTGTGGTTTGGAGGTGGTTCCGTTCCCATGTTCCATGGTGTTGGTATATTCTCCATCAAGATTATAGCTTCCCATATCTTCTCCACACTTGCATTTAGAGGTGGCATCTTGATTTCTTCCCATACTACCTTGTGACCTCCTTGTCCTCTATTATAGTTTTGTCTTTGACCTCCATAAGTTTCTTGCGGTTGATCGAGTCTTTGAATCTTGTTATTTCCTCCACGATTGTAGAAATTTCTTTCTCTTTCATACTCTTCTTGATCTCGGCTTCCCATAGCTACCAGTTTCTGTTGATTGTTACTTGTCACCTTCTCTTGTTGTACTTGCGAAGTATTCGCCACTGTGTTTATTAGCTTGGGTAATAAGCTTGCATTCGCTGTTTGTGAGCTGGTGTTCGCAACTGGATATGATTCCATTTCATTTTGCCTTTCCTCTAGAGCAATGTATTCTTCTTGAAGTTCTCGCAATTCAGTCATTGTGATCGTATTCTTGACTCTGAAAATTTGGACATACAATAGGTTTGTTGCAAACATAGCATTGATAAATGATAATATAAGATATCTCTCATCTACACGGCCAGCCATTTCGCTACACATAGTTCTCCATCTTTTAGTCAGGTGTTTCAAACTTTCGCCAATCCTTTTTTTAATCCAAACACATCTTCTATACCAGGTCGCGAGGAATTATTACTTATATGCCCCAAGAATGTAGTCTAAATGATTGAAGGAGGTTATTGTGTTCTTTGGTAGACCTTCAAACCATTTTAACGCCTCTCCTGTTAAGCTGGATGCGAAATATTTGCACAATACGCATCATGATTTTCCCATTGTAACATGCACCTCACATAGGCTTTAATGTGTTGAATTGCACAAGTTGTTCCATCAAAAATGCTGGTTAATGCGGGCAAATTGCATTTCGGTGGTATTCCTCCTAATTGTACTTCCCTTGTAAATGGAGTTTTCGCAGCTTCTTCTATTGCTTCATCCAATTGTCTTCTACCTACTCCTCTATTATTTAGCATTCCTCTCATTTCTTCTAATTCTTTCAAGATTTGTTTATTTACACCTGAATCTTGATCCATTGGTCTCTTTAATTTCCTCTCTTCTTCTGCGTTCATGTCTATCTTCTCTCGCGAAATTTTGCATTTCTTCTTCATAATCTTCATCTCGTCTTTTTCTGCGATTCTCTTCCTCATCTCTATCTTGAATTCACATATGATGATGCCTTTCATTTTCCCCTCCATGATTTTGTTCATTTCTTATCAATTCAATTCGCTGTCTTTCTGCCATCCTCTTTACTCTATCATACTTCTCATTGATATTACCGTTATTCCGGTTGTGTGTTCGTCTTCTTTATTTATTGTCATGATTGTTCTGGCGAATTGTCTCCTGAAGCTCTTGTGCTTCCATTTCCGCTCTCAATCTTTCACGTTCGCAGATTAAACGTGCTTTTTTAGCATAATGTCTTTCAATTTCTTATTCAATTGTCTGTTGATTTCTTTGAGTTTCTCTCACATGTAAAATTCTTCTTCCTTCCTCTCGATTTCCTTCGCCATCTTGGTCATTTCGTCCCTGATGTTGTTCGTTCTCTTGATTTCCACCATTTTTCCCATCATCAAAAGTTTCATTTTGTGGAATGTAACGATCATCAGCTCTTTCTCTATCTTCGCGATATTCTTCATTAGGATTTGATATTTCTTCTTGAATATTGTTTCCAGCATTCATTGTGGGTGAGTTTCGCCTCATTTCTCTTCTAGTCGATCTTGAATATGATTTTGTAATACTTCTCGATCTTCTATTCTGTAGTCTTATATTCTCCATCCTTAATTCGTGATTTTGCCTTGTTAAATTTGCACGTTCTTCTGCCTCAGCTCTTCTTTCTTCATGTATTCTTCATCTCAATGTTTCTAATTCTCCAATTTCCTCATCTCCATGAATTATTCCTTCATCTACTTCTTGATTTCTCTCTTCCTGTCTATAATTTCTGTTTTGTTGCTCTTCTTCTGCTTCTTCTGCCGAATTTGATTGCCAAGTGTGTATGCTCACCCTATCATAATCTGTATTCCTCCCTTGAACTAGCGTTTGTTGAATTGGTGGTTGAATTTGATTTTCTCTATTACTTCTCATTCTAGTAGATTCTCCCATTTCAGTTCTTTCTCTTCCAGCAATTCTTTTGCTTCTTCTAACAGTAGTCGGTTGTTCGGATGTATTTCTTCTTCTAGCCATTTCTTCAATGTTAATAATATTGCAAGACATTATGGAAAATTCTTAATCAATCCCTCTAAATTTTCACAATTCTCAATATCAATATTCATCTTTTTCTAAAATAATCTTCAAATTCCCTGTTTCTAGCGCCATTATGTAGTTGCAGGAAATCCTACACTACACCCCTCAATTTTATTGATTAATCTTTGAATGTTCTTACAAGAAAAGATAAAGAAATCAAGAATGATCTCTGCTCTGAACTTTCTCTCTCCTATTTACTTGTTTCTTACTCAAAAAATATCTCTCCCCCTTTCTTTACAACTCGAACGACTATTTAAAAAGAAATACATAGTGGATGACAGCTAATCTGTCCTTTATTTTTGGGTATGGTTTGCGACATTCTCGCAACCTTACAAATGTTAATTTCGCAAACTCTCTAATTTTCGCAGAAATATCATATATTTCTCGTGATCTTTGCTGACGTCATTTATTTTATCATTTCTGAAACTGTTCTGCGACGCTGTTGTGTTGTGTCATTGATAATTTCGCTGAAACATTGTCGTTGCGAGATTCTGATCCTACAAAATGCTTATGCAATGCTTTTATGATGCGAGTATGATGCTTGTATGATGAGAATGCTTATCTATTGCAATGTATAGTTAATGTTTGTGTTACTTAACTCATTTTTCCGTTTAAAATTGATGTATCTCTAAATTGCTTTCATTCTTTATTTCTCTGCCTTTTTCTTTAGTGTATGCATTCTTATTCGTGTAGTTATTGTTCTTCACAAGTTCTTACTTGTTTTTCATCTTCTCTCTTTCCTGCACTATTAGTATCTCATAACAGTATGATCATAATATCAAGTCTGCGGCATTTTCACTGCCTCAATTTCATTTCCTTGTACATATTCGCAAGCTTGTTTGCTTACATATAATAATTCTCACAAGCTAGCTTGCTTACTCATTTCTTATGTGGTCTTATTTTTCCTTCCTAGTTAAAGGTCTTATTTTTCCACCTCTTGTCATTGCGAAAAAATCGTAGGATGTCTTTGCACTTTCATGTAAAAACCCATTGATCTTTCCTTAACTTTTTCTTTTGTATTACTGCCTCTTCAGAATTGTTGCGATAATATGACAGGCTTAAATATTCTTGCAAAAATAAAGCCCCATGACATTGCCGTCTTGCAATGAAATCGCAGGACGTCTTCACACTTTCATGTAATGACCCATTGATCTCGTCTTATCTTTTTCTCTAGTATTATTTCCTCTTCAGGATTGTCGCACAAATATGACAAGTCTTAATACCCTTGCGAGTAAAAAGCCTCATGACATTTGCATCTTAAGACACTTATCATCTCCTTAATGGAGGGTGCCGCCCTTATCTACCCCCTAGTTGCCCCTTCAAGGAGGTGTACTTCTACCATACAAGGTTAGCTCCTCCCATCCGATCTTAACAACAACCAGTTGTTTTCGCAGCCTCTTGTCCCTTTTACCTATAGGTCTTATGATTACGAGACTGCACCCTAAGTGGGGTTTTCTTCGGGCCGAGTGCAGTATAAGCAAAGACTTGTCAAGAATGGCAAGGTACGCTCCAGACGCCCCTGGAACTCTTGACTCAACCGTGTACCTCGGCGCCTTGGTCAGATTCTGCACTCCTTGGGAGAGTCCTTATTACCTTAGTCGCCCAACCTAAGTCATATGCTTAAGCTGAGAATCCAAGGTGCCTCTTCCGGATGGGCTTTATTGACCCCAAATCTCCATGACTCAGGTTCCGGTGGCGGTGTAGCCTTTCCCTGAGCCATGCAACAGGTACCCCCTTATCTGACGTACTTTAGGTCTTACATTTGCCTCTTGCGAAATTTTATTCGCGAACTTGGGTGTACGCCATAAAGGTTCGCCTCTATCTGCGAAATTTTATTCGCGTTTTGCGAAATGTTCGCGTTTCTTTGTTTCTGCGAAATGTTCGCGTTTCTTTATTCTCTCATTCATCTTTTCATTTCTGTCATCTCTTTCATTCATTCTTTCATTCTGATAATATTATATCATTTGAAGCAAAATAAATATTCAAGAGAAATTCCAATACATTATAATTCTGAAATCTTTGTAGTTGTGAAATCTTTGTAATACATTTCTTTTATCAAAAATTTTCATTTAATTGCAAGTTCAAATCGTTTTTCTTTGTTTTGATTTCCTTTGTATAATTTGTTTCGTCTCATCCGATAAACATCTTTCATGGAAATGATCCTAATGAGGTCTTATGCAGCATGTTGATGGAAGGTCTTATTTTGCCTCTTACTACTCTCTATGTTAGATATCATTCTAATTTGAAACAAAGCAAATTTTCAAGAGAAATACATAAATTGATCTGTGCGAGATTTTTCTCGGTTTCTTTTGTAATTGTGGAATCTTTGTAATTCTGAAATTTCTGTAATTCTGCGATTATACCGCCTTTTTTAAATCAAATCAAAAATCTTTTACTTTCTTTAAAAGAAATATTCTAGAAATATATATAAATCGAATTTTTTCGTGTTTTTTTTTTTTTGTAATTTTGAAATCTTGAAATCTTAGTAATTTTTGAAATCTTGAAATTTTTGTTATCGTGCGATTGAATCAATTTTTGTAAATCAAATCTAAAATCTTTTTATTCGTTCTTAGTATAAAGTAAAATATTCAAGGAAGTGGTACTTATCTTTCATGTGAGTCGCTGTTGTTGTCAAATAAGTGACTTGAAATGTATGAATTTCGCGCAACAAAAAGAAGTGTGAGAAGTGAGACTTGAACCCTTGACCTACTTCTTGGATTTTCTCGCACCATACCAACTGTGCGAAGCCTCTCTTGCGAAATAATCAAAGGTCTTGCGAAGTAATCAAATTCCAACCGTGTGAGAGACAATTCTGTATAAATTTCGTATAACAAAAATAAACATGTGAGAAGCAAGAATTGATCCCGCGACCTGCTGCTTGCATTTATGCCTCCTGACCAACTGTGCAAGCTTCTTCTTTGCGAAATTATCATCAACTCTCTTCTGTGCGAAATAATCATCAACTATTTTCTGTGCGAACCAAGTATGCGAACTCTCTCATGCGAAATAATCAAAAAAAAAAATATGCGAGTGGCAAGAATTGATCCCATGACATTCTCCTTGTGAAGTATCACACTGAACCATCTGTGACAACTCTGGTATGCGAAATAACTAAACAACTGTAACCTTTATCCTCATCTTCACCCTTAATAGCTTAAATATAAATATGCGAAAAAGGCACGCGTGAGGTGGGAATCGAACACGCGACAATGAGCTCATAAACTTTGCACATGACCAATTGTGCTGCCTCTTGTTTGCGAAATAATGAAACAATATTGCGAAATTATTCATTTTCTCGCTCTCTGTAAAAAAGAATAAAACTATGTTCGCAGGCGAATTCGAACTTGCGACCACGAACGCACATAATGCTCTCTGGACCAATTGTGCAAGGACCTATCTGCGAAATTAACTCATAACTTTTTTCCTTATTCTTTTATTTTCCCATGTAGATGAGAAGAAAATGAAAAAATGTGTCTCTGCGAATTCGAACCCGTGACCTATTTGTTGTTCGCTCAGCCTTGAACCATCTGTGCGAATTTCTGTTTGTGACAGAAATCAGAACTTCTGACTCTTATCATTATCTTCGTCTTTCCTTTGTTTCTTCACAAAATGCCTCTTTCTTTCTCCTGAACATGAAAATCTTCAACTGAAACTTCCATTTTTTCCTTAAATTTCACCACAACAACTAATTTTTTCTCTCACTCTTTTCATGTCTTTGAATTGTTGATGATGTTTACTCCCTGAAAGCGTGATTTCTTCCATAAAATTTCCATTTTTGAACCTAAATTTTGTATATCTAGAAAAATATGAACAGTAGCTAATCTTCATGGAAATTTCTTGAACCAACAAGTTACAGGAAGGATAAATCCTTTACTCACTCCCTGTTTCTAGCGCCAAAAATGTAGTTGCAGGAAATCCTACAACACACCCCTTGTAATAATTTGTAGATCTAAACATAAAAATGATGATAAGAATGTTAAAATTGTAAAGAGACACAAGGTTTACGTGGTTTGATCAATTTGATCTACATCCACGGGGTTAGGTTTTACTATGATTATTTGTAATTACATCTTGATTACATGGAGACTCCATTAATGAGTATTTGGAGCTCTAGGTTCTTGAAGGAGGAAGAAGAAGGAGATAATAATAATACAACCAATTCGACTTTCTCTCTCTACAGAATGTATCCTCTCTTAAAGTGTGTCTCTCTTTCTGATTATCTATCTCCTTTCTCTCTCTTGCCTTTCTCTTTATATAGGTGTTTACATAGTGGATGACAGCTAATGTACAACTAATATTTCCCCTAATTTCGGATCTGGCTTGTGGTATTTTCGCAAGCTTACAAATGTTAACTTCGCAAACATCTTAAATTTCGCACGATCATCATACTTTTCTCACGTTTAAGCTGATGTCATCTGTTATGTCATTTCTGAAATCATACTGCGATGTCTTCGTGATGTATTGCTAGTAATTTCGCAAGAATGTCGTTGTTGCGAAGTTCTGATCCTACATCTTGCCTCTTTTTTCTTGAATATTGATTGAAGAGAGATCTTCAGGAAAAAATCCGTTGTTGTAATTGTTGGAGCGAGATACGTGATGTTGGAGTAGTCTTTGATCTTTGTTGATGAAGGAACGAGCGAAAGAATACTGGACTTGAAAAGTACGTACTTGCCTCTATTCTTTTGTGAAGTTTCGGAATGTTGCGAAGTAAATAAGAAGTATCATCTTTTGAAGTATGCGAAGTATGAAGTATCCTTGAATAAGTATAAGAAGCATGAAGTATCCTTGATGAAGTATAAGAAGCATGAAGTATCCTTGATGAAGTATAAGAAGTATTCAATCCTCGAAATATAAGACATATCCGTCCTTGAATGAAAATAATAAGTATTGCCTCTGTTCATGCGAAATTATTACTCCATTTTTGGTGATTCTTGTCGAGAATATAAAGAACATAAAATGTTTTCTTGGTAATCCATAGTTGCCTCTGTTCTTTATCTATGAGGGTAGAATCCTTGAGAAAATATTGAATGTGTGAATTGTTTCTTCATTCTTATCTTGCCTCTGTCTCATGTTTTGTGCTCATGCAATAGTATAATCTCTTCAAGTTGCTTATAATTGTGCGAAATAATTGAGCGAGATAATCACATCATTCGGAAGAATCATATTCTACGAAATTCTGACACATTCTACGAAATTTTGAATCATTCTGCGAAATTATGAATCATTCTGTGAAGTTCTGAATAATCTTGCGAAATTCTTGAATAATCCTGTGAAATTCTGAATAATCCTGAATAATTCTGCTAAATTCTGCGATATAATTGCGAAATTCTGCAATATTATTACGTACAGTTTTGTAAAGTACTTATGCGAATATAATTCTTATGTGATTATTATGTTATGAAATGTGTATGCGATGTTTATGCCATGAAATGTGTAGTTGCAGGAAATCCTACACTACACCCCTCATATGATTTCATTGTTAATCAACTCATTTTTAGGTTTACACTCTTAATTTTATTGATTAATCTTTGAATGTTCTTACAAGAAAAGATAAAGAAATCAAGAATGATCTATGCTCTGAACTTTCTCTCTCCTATTTACTTTTTTCTTACTCAAAAAAGATCTCTCCCCTTTCTTTACAACTCGAACGACTATTTATAAAGAAATATACAGTGGATGACAGCTAATCTGTCCTTTATTTTCGGGTATATTTTGCGATATTCTCGCAACCTTACAAATGTTAATTTCGCAAACTCTCTAATTTCCGCAGAACTATCATATCTTTCTCGTGATCTTTGCTGACGTCATTTATTTTAATCATTTCTGAAACTGTTCTGCGACGCTGTTGTGCTGTGTCATTGATAATTTCGCTGAAACATTGTCGTTGCGAGATTCTGATCCTATATCTTGCCTCTTCTCATATCTTCTCTGCAAAGTATATAATGATGTGAGAAATGCCGCAGTTGTTCATCTTTTCATATTTTGCATTTATCACACGTATTCTTTTTTCTATTTGTTTCTTGACACGTCTTTTTTAACCACTACTTTTCAACCGCTCACGTCTCTTCGTCTTAATGATGTTTATTTCTTCGAGTAAAAAAAAATCTACTTTATATACTCTTCTTACTCTTCTTTCCATTTTTCTTTTTACTTTCTCTTCTATTTTTATTCTCTCGTCTCTGCAACTCTGTTATTCTTCTGCAAATTCTGCTGTTGTAGTTCTTTCCTCCTTCAATCCTCTTACTTTTCATACATTCCCATACTCTATATTCAAACATGGCTCCAAGTGGTCATAGATATGAAAAGAATTTACAGGATGTCCAAAAAGATCTTGCTGATAAAGGTTTCACACTCTCCACCATTCCTGGTGAAAATGCCAAATCAATTCTTTCTGTCAAACTTTTCTCTGATCAGTATTGTGATGATCAATCAATCATAATTCCTCTAGGTCAGATTCTCGCAGGTCTCCCTATTCCTCTTTATAACCCAGATCTTCCTTTATTTAATGAAATTCTCGCTCACTCGGGATTTTCGCGAGCTATCTTCCAACTGGGTGGGGACTGCATCCCTATGATGCTAGAGTTCGCTAATCGTGGTGCTGGTAGAGGATCTCTTTACTCCAAAGAACTTAGGGATCCTAAATTCGCAAACCTAGAGATAGTTGCTGAAAAATACACAGTAGCGAATTTCTTTGAGAACTATGAACTTATCTCCATGAAGAAAGAGAATACTCGCTGGGGTATTCGCTTAAAGAGAAAAGATAACATTGATGAAGCCAAAATTCTCATGCAAGATATTGATTGGCATTATGGTAAAAACAAAACTCCTCGCCAATCCAATGATGATAAATGGTGTGTTTTTCCTTTAATGCTAAAAGGACCCTACATTGCTGGGTCAAATGTTCTTCTTGCGAATCTCGCTGCTTATCAACCTTGGGTCTTCTCTTGGCCCGAAAAGGATAAAGAGGTATGTTTCTTCCCGATTAACTCACTTTATATTTCTTTATTGATTTTTATTATTCTGTTCGCTAACTCTTGCGACATTCCGCAGATTCAAAAATTGAAAGATAGTTATAACAGGACTGGGAAGTCTAGTACTCTGTTAGCTCTTCGCTCATACACAGATGAGGTAAGAAATTTTTTCTTATGATTTTAAACAGTATACTGTTACTTCCATACTTCCATTTATTATTTCTATCTATGTCGGAAGATTATTGCTGAAGTAGAAGAATCTGCCGATGTTGCGAAGATTTGTGATAAAGGTAAAGGTGCTCTTCGCAGGGAAAAATAAACTGGTCCTCCTCCAAAGAAAAGGAAAGTTCGTTCTTCTTCTCCTTCAAATATTCTTCCTCACGAAAATTCCGAAAGTGACAAGGGTGATGAGGACAACGATATCTTGCTGCAAGTGAAGATCTCCACCTGAATCTTCTATGGCTAAGCTCTCTGGTCTCTTTTCTGATTCTCTTCAAGGAATGGGAGATAGCCAATTCGCAAATACCTGCAAATCTCTCGCTACCCTTTGCGATGTTCCTTTACTGGATGGTGATAGCTCTCTTCGTGGGGTTTCTAGATCAGTGACTCCCGACTTCTTGTATTCTCTAAATAGTCTGGTATACTTTTATCCTTTTACTTCTTCATTGTTATAACTCAAAATTTATTTCTATATTAATATTTTTTATATTTTTTCGCAGGCTGGAAAAGCTTTTTTTGCTGTTGCCTCAGATCTAGAGAGAAGACATGAAAATCTTGAAAAGAAGAATCTTCAATTTCACAAAAAGAATGAAGAATTAGAAGATGAAGTTAAAAGTCTTCGCGAGAAAAATAGACAATTAGAAATTGATTTTCTTCGTATAAGAACAAAATTTCTAGTCTTCAGCAAGCTAATAATCAGCTTTACGGTATGTTACTTTTCTTTTTCCCTTTATTCATTCATCCTGTTGTTTTATCTTATTTAAATGATCCTTTTTGCAGACATTTATGGTCTTTCTGATGAAGCTACCCTTCTTCGTTCATTTCCTAATGCCTTGGATAATGATACCCTTCTTGAACGTCTTAACAATTCCTTAAATAGCTTCTCAAATGATAGAATTTCATCTCTTTCTCTAAATGAGCTTAGATCTAAATTTCGCCTCTTAGAAATTGATCATAGATCTAGTTTAGGCTTAGCCAACCGATTTAAGCGTCTCCTTCTTGATTCTAAAGAGAAAACCAATGAGTTAAGAACCAAAATTAGCGGTCTCATAGATGATAAGGATCGCATCTCTGATCAAGGTGCCAAGGCTTTGGAAATTCCAAGAGGCTCTTCTTGAAGTTCAACTTGAACGAGATGAAGCTAACCGCAAGAATATCGAACTCTGCGAAAGGGAAAATCAAATTCGTTCTCGTCTTCTTATAAGTAGTGAGGATGAATTTGTTTGGGCTGCGAAAATCTTAGATGATGCTAGAAAAGATTTAGGTGTAAATGTTAGTCTCCAAGTTGAGCATACAGCCTTGATTAGAGATATGATTTCTGACAGAGAAGGTTATAACTGCTCTTCTTTACTAATCTTTTGCTTCTTATGAATTCTCATCAAGTTAATAATTGATTGTCTTTGTTCGCAGATTCTGAAAATAGATATCGTGAAAAGATTGAAGAACTTGAAGCTGAAAAGGAGGAACTCGCAAAGAATCTTTCTTCTCGCAACGACAAGTATTCTAGATTAAAGAATCAAATCAAGATCACTGTTGCGAATTTTAAGAATGATGCTATGCATTTTCGCAATCAAACTATCCAAATGGTTTGTGACGATCATAATATCCCACATTCTGATTATCCTTGTCTCTTGGAAGAAATCCCCCAGAATACTCCCAGTTTAATTATCTCCGATAGCGAAGCTGACGATGAAGAATCTGATAGTGATGAAAGTTCTGATGGTGATGAAGATTCTGACGCAGACGAAGAAGGAAACAAGTATGATGAAGATAATGAAGGATTAACTAAGAAATAGTCTTTACTTCTTTCTTTGATTCTTTGTAATACTTGTACATTTATTTTTTCTTTCTGTATATTTGTGTTTCTTTCATTTTGACCTGCATTAATTAAAACAATTATTCTTTGCAATACAGTTAATCAATATAATCATTAATTCTTGAATCTTTGAGTAAATCTCTCATATGGAGGTAAATAACATTTTCTAATTTCATTCATTCCCATACTTGCCTTTGTTATTTGAATCCAAGTGAGAGATTTCATAAAAAAATTCTTATTGTATAACTTCGCAATCTTATGCGAAGTGAATTTTGTTTCTTTTCAAAATCTCATTCCTGTGTGGTCTTATTTTGCCTTCCTAATTAAAGGTCTTATTATGCCACCTCTTGTCATTGCGACAAAATCGCAGGACGTCCTTTCACTTTCATGCAAAACCCATTGATCTTGCCTTAACTTTTTCTTTAGTATTATGGCCTCTTCAGGAATGTTTCGACAATATGACAGGCCTAAATATTCTTGCGAAAATGAATCCACATGACATTGCCGTCTTGCGACGAAATCGCATGACGTCTTCGCACTTTCATGCGAAAACCCATTGATCTCGTCTTATCCTTATCTTTTGTATTATTGCCTCTTCAGGATTGTTGCACAAATATGACAAGCCTTAATATCCTTGCAAATAAAAAGCCTCATGACATTTGGGTCTTAAGACACTTATCAGCTCCCTAATGGAGGGTGCCGCCCTTATCTCCCCCCTGTTTGCCCCTTCAAGGAGGCGTACTTCTACCATACAAGGTTATCTCCTCCCATCCAGTCTTAACAACCAGTTTTTTCCGCAGCCTCTTATCCCTTTTACCTATAGGGCTTATGGTTACGATACTGCACCCTAAGTGGGGTTTTCTTCAGGACGAGTGCAGTATAAGACAAGACTTGTCAAGAATGGCAGAGTACGCTTCAAACGTCTCTGGCACTCTTGACTCAACCGTGTACCTCGGCGCCTTTATCAGATCTGCACTCCTTGGAAGAGTCCTTATTACCTTAGTCGTCCACCTAAGTCATATGCTTAAGTTGAGAATCCAAGGTGCCTCTCCCGGATGGGCTTCATTGACCCCAAATCTCCATGACTCAGGTTCTGGTGGCGGTGTAGCCTTTCCCTGAGTGATGCAATAGGTACCCCCTTATATGACGTACTTTAAGTCTTACATTTGCCTCTTGCGAAATTGTATTCGCGAACTAGGGTGTACGCCATAAAGGTTCGCCTCTTTCTCTTTTGTCATTTTTCTCTGATTACTTTCTGTAAGATTCATTATCTCTGAGAGAGTCTCGCAAACCATCATATTGTATCTGAATTTCGCAATCTCAATTTTTCCATTTAATCAAATATATTTTTGAGAATTTTGCTTATTGCGAGAGTATCGCAACAACTTAATCATTCATACATTTCTTGCTTTTATTACCTTGGTCATCCTCTGCTTCTTTATTATTTTCTGCTACTGCTTCCTTAGTAGTGGTATGTTCATTATTTTTATTCTGAGCTAGCATTAATTTCGCAACATCTCTTCTCCTTTCCTTTCGATTGTATCCACCATCAACCTCTCACTTTTTTGTGTATCTTTGATTTTGTGTCGCCAATTTTCCTTCTTGTTTTCTCTTCCTTCGCAAGATTCTATCTCAGTTTCGTAACACCTCTTTCCCTCAACCCAATCTCCCTTTATGATTCCTACACCATTTGGGTGAGGGAATTTGATGCATTGGTGAAAAGTTGAAGCTATACATAGAATCCCATGTAGCCAAGGTCGACCAATTAACGCATTGTAGGGTGATTCTACATCAACGACACAAAATAAGATTTCAGAAGATATTCCCTTCAATGGAATTCGCATAGTATCCTCCTCTTTAGGCTTGTTAGCAGTACCATTAAAACCATATATCTTATATGTTGATGGTATAAGATCATCATCTCTTCCACCCATGGTTTTATAAGTATGATAAAATAAGATGTTCACAGAGCTTCCAGTATCAATTAGAATTCTATTGATTGCCCATGAATCTTCAGCTTCATCATCCTCAAATTCTTTCGGTTTTGGATTAATTTCTAACTTCACTACCAATGGATTGTCATGCACCTCTTCTCCTTCGGGAATTTCTTCTGCGGTGTCAGAAATGATCTGTTTCTGCCATTCCTCTAGTGGCGAGATTTTCGCAATATTCATAATTTCTCTTCCATCATTATCTCTTGCGAACACTCTACTCAAAACATTATCATGAAAATCTTCAATTGTCTTATACGAATATACGATAGAGTTACAGAATAGATTTTTTGCTTTTGCACCAACTTCTATGAAGAATGTTTTCTTTCTTTTTCATCGTATTCATTTTGTGATGTTCTGGTGGTGGTGGCAGTGGTTGAGATTGTGGATTCCCTACCAGAAAGTCGTTTAGTTTTCCTTGATCTATCATTCTCAAAATAATTCTTTTTACATTTATGCAATCATTTGTGGTATGTCCATGAAAATGATGATAAGAACAAAACTCATGACTTTTGTGGTTTGGAGGTGGTTCCATTCCCATGTTCCAAGGTGTTGGTATATTCTCCATCATGATTATAGCTCCCATATCTTCTCCACACTTGCATTTATAGGTGGCATCTTGATTTCTTCCCATACTACCTTGTGACCTCCTTGTCCTCTATTATAGTTTTGTCTTTGACCTCCATAAGTTTCTTGCGGTTGATCGAGTCTTTGAATCTTTTTATTTCCTCCATGATTGTAGAAATTTCTTTCTCTTTCATACTCTTCTTGATCTCGGCTTCCCATAACTACCAGTTTCTGTTGATTGTTACTTGTCATCTTCTCTTGTTGTACTTGCGAAGTATTCGCCATTGTGTTTATTAGCTTGGGTAATAAGCTTGCATTCGCTGTTTGTGAGCTGGTGTTCACAACTGAATATGATTCCATTTCATTTTGTCTTTCCTCTAGAGCAATGTATTTGCACAATACGGCATCATGATTTTCCCATTGTAACATACACCTCACATAGGCTTTAATGTGTTGAATTGCACAAGTTGTTCCATCAAAAATGCTGGTTAATGCGGGAAAATTTCATTTCGGTGGTATTCCTCCTAATTGTACTTCCCTTGTAAATGTAGTTTTCGCAGCTTCTTCTATTGCTTCATCCAATTGTCTTCTACCTACTTCTCCTCTATTATTTAGCATTCCTCTCATTTCTTCTAATTCTTTCAAGATTTGTTTATTTACACCTGAATCTTGATCCATTGGTCTCTTTAATTTCGCCTCTCTTCTTCTGCGTTCATGTCTATCTTCTCTCGCGAAATTTTGCATTTCTTCTTCATTATGTTCATCTCTTCTTTTTCTGCGATTCTCTTCCTCATCTTTATCTTGAATTCGCATATGATGATGCCTTTCATTTTCCCCTCCATGATTTTGTTCATTTCTTATCAATTCAATTCGCTGTCTTTCAGCCATCCTCTTTACTCTATCATACTCCTCATTGAGATTACCGTTATTCCAGTTTTGTGTACGTCTTCTTTCTCGATTGTCATGATTATTCCGGCGAATTGTCTCCTGAATCTTTTATTCTTCCATTTCCGCTCTCAATCTTTCACGTTCGCAGATTAAACGTGCTGGGTCAGCATAATGTCTTTCAATTTCTTCTTCAATTGTCTGTTGATTTCTTTGAGTTTCTCTCACATGTAAAATTATTCTTCCTTCCTCTCGATTTCCTTCTCCATCTTGGTCATTTCGTCCCTGATGTTGTTCGTTCTCTTGATTTCCACCATTTTTCCCATCATCAAAAGTTTCATTTTGTGGAACGTAATGATCATCAGCTCTTTCTCTATTTTCGCGATATTCTTCATTAGGATTTGATATTTCTTCTTGAATATTGTTTCCAGCATTCATTGTGGGTGAGTTTCGCCTCATTTCTCTTCTAGTCGATCTTGAATATGATTTTGTAATACTTCTCAGTCTTATATTCTCCATCCTTAATTCGTGATTTTGCCTTGTTAAATTTGCACGTTCTTCTGCCTCAGCTCTTCTTTCTTCATGTATTCTTCGTCTCAATGTTTCTAATGCTCCAATTTCCTCATCTCCATGAATTATTCCTTTATCTACTTCTTGATTTCTCTCTTCCTTTCTATAATTTCTGTTTTGTTGCTCTTCTTCTACTTCTTCTGCCGAATTTGATTTCCAAGTGTGTATGCTCACCCTATCATAATCTGTATTCCTCCCTTGAACTAGTGTTTGTTAAATTGGTGGTTGAATTTGATTTTCTCTATTACTTCTGATTCTAGTAGATTCTCCCATTTCACTTCTTTCTCTTCCAGCAATTCTTTTGCTTCTTCTAACAGTAGTCGGTTGTTCGGATGTATTTCTTCTTCTAGCCATTTCTTCAATGTTAATAATATTGCAAGAAATTATGGAAAATTCTTAATCAATCACTCTAAATTTTCACAAATCTCAATATCAATCTTCAGCTTTTTCTAATATAATCTTCAAATTCCCTATTTCTAGAGCCATTATGTAGTTGCAGGAAATCCTACATTACACCCCTCATATGATTTCATTGTTAATCAACTCATTTTTAGGTTTACACTCTTAATTTTTACTCTTGGTTGTGGGTGAGAAAAATCTTTTCCTATCAAACATACAAGAAATTTGACTTGACCCACTTTCGGAACACTTCTCATATTTCTCAAGTTAGATATGAGAAGGCAAACATCACCACTTTAGTTGGTGTTTGGACGGGAAAAACACTTACGTCCTTTATTTTTCCGTGGCTTGTCACCGTAGGTTGTGCTAACAGATTTCTTACCTCTTCTGGAATTCTTCATTGGCATATGTTTATCCAAACTTACTCGTTGCATGTTCTTTTGAATTTTGGTGATCCTTTTGTTTTTCCTCTTGAATCTCCAACAAGTATCTTTATCATGATTTGATTGTCCACAAAAGGAGCAGATTATTGTGGATTTCCTGTTACCAAGCAATTTTTTCTATTTGACACTGCAACCAACCATTATTTCCTGATCTGTAGACACCATTACTGTAAGGACCCTCAAGCTCGTCCACGCTATTAGGCTGGTCAAGAGAAGTTTTAGCCGCTAATGACTCGATTAGTCTAACACGCGCGATCGTTAATTAATAGAGATTAATCTAACAAAGATCATAATACGACAGTAATACCATTGGATAAATATCGAAAAGTTATGCGAAATGAGCTACTCGAACGTGTCATTCGGATACCGGACGAAGAAGATATCACACTCGGAGTTTTGGATGTGGATGTTTGAAAAAAGTCAATCGTACTTGACTGACCATTGACAGGACCTCTACGTTAACTGGTCTTACGTTTTAAATATGGTTAGCCCTTAGCCTACCTTAAGGATTGGTGATAGCCTTTGGTGTATAAGGGGTGTAAATATAATTCAATTAACAAACCTTCCACGTTATCTCTTCTTCACGTGTGACCGAGAAAAGAAGGTGGTGGTGTTGCTTTACAACAAAAACAGAGAGCTAGTGTTGGATTGAGATGAAGTATATTACGAAGAGAAAAGAAAATCGTTCAAAGGGCATGAGGAAAGAAAGAAAGAAAGAAAACAAAAGAAGGGGAGTTCTAGTTGTTGAAATATGGATTTGATGGTGTTGATTAAGTATAGAGATCATGATGGATTATTTATTTATGATGGTAGAGATGGATGATGCAAACATGTTAAACAATCAAGGTAAGATTACAAATATGTTCATGTATATTAGTAATGGATTGGGTAATCTTTGGATATAGAGAATAAACCAAGAGTGATGACAAATCATGATTTTATGTGTTCATTGTATGCTCTCTGCTCTATTTCTTTACACTTGTTTAGGTTCGTTATAGTAAGAATTTGACGTAGCTCTATAAACGTTAATTGTAGTATATACTGTTGTGATTCTGTACATATAAAGTTTGTACCAATCCGATTAGCAACGAGTGAGATATCGTTGATAGAAAAGTAGTCGTCGCAGCTGTGTTTTTGTGTTAGCAGACACGAGTAGTCATATGTAGGAGAGGTTCTAGATAGGTTCGAGTTATATTTGGAAAATATTCAGTAATCAAAAGTTATAGAGGGTGATTTCGGGAATCTACAGAGCCATCGCATGTTTAATTTGGACTGGTAATAAATATTCTAGAGACCCTAGAAGTTGACATCATGAACTGCGTTTCAGAATTGAACACTTGGAAATATTTCAGGAAATGTTGAAGAAGATGAATCGAGTTGACTGTGTTGACTCAGCGAGTCATATGAGTCAGACTAGCTGACTTACTTCTCAGACCGAGTCAGATGGACAGGGTTAGTGGGCCGTTTAATAGGGCCGGGTCGATATGATTCGTGGGCCAGGTTTAGGACCGGAATTAGTATTTTGAGTTTTCGGACCACTTACGGTCCGAATTAGCTTTCGGATCCTTCTTCAAAGTTGTATCTTTTTTCGAGGGCTTTCCTATGATACCCAGTTTGACCCTATTTGGATAAGTAGATATTATTTTATACCAAAATTACATACTATTAAGTTATTTGACCATTAGTAAAACTAGAACCATTAAATATTTGACTTAGCCTATAACTAGAGAATTGTATGAGATTATTTATGAGCCTTGTGTGAGCCTTTTGGATAATTTCTTAGAGTTCTTATGTGGTTAACAGTTAGTTTATATTAACAACGATCGATTCAAAGGATGAACCGGTGGATCGTGGATCTCGAGATAGGCGTGGCTTGTCATCAAAAAGAGGTGGGAATACATTTGACTCTATGGTAATCATTGTTGTTTCTTTTACAAAAGTTTAAGTTTAACAAAGCATGCATTTCTGTTTGTAGATTATATGCACTGTTCAACTTGTTTTACGATAATTCTGTTGATTCTGTTAATCTTTCCATGGTTTGGAAAGGACCCGTGATGTTTTGTTTGTCATTATTAATTATTATGGGAAATAAGAATTTCCGTTCCTATGCCTAATAGGTGTAAGGAATTGGTCGACACCTATTAGGAAATTGTTAGGTGTATAGGATACGCTCCTTCATTTATATTTACATGAATTCTGCTTTTATGCTTAATAGGTGTGTAAGGAATTGGTCAACACCATACAGGATAATAGGGTGTGTAAGGAAGTGGTCGACACTCAATATATACATTGTTCGACGAAGGAGTTTGTCCATACACATGTTTGTTTATTTTAGTGACTTGATCACTATTTAATGTTTCCGAAAACATGTATTGTTTTCCAAATCTTGCGTATGATTACTTAGAAGTTAAATGTTAATTATTCTCACTTTCAGTTTCAGAGACAGACCAGAGTTGCGCAGCGAAATCTCCGAGAAGTTGACTTCTTTAGTTGGTTATAATCTGATATGTTTATTATGTTGTATATTCTATTTGTAAACCAAATGACTATTGTATATGTATCATTTGAGAAAAGATCTTGTATATATATTTCTGAGCGGGGTTAGTTTTGGGTTTAGTTTATAGCAGATTCCTTAGTAAAATGCTTAACTATATGATTCAGATTCTTAGTGCCTCTTTATTTAGTTAATCTCTTGGTTTAGTCAGTTGTTAGCTTAGGGGGCGCTACAGTATTGGTATCAGAGCTCACTATTAGATCTTACATGGGAATAGAAATAGCCAGTACCAGTTAGTAAACTAGATTAGTTTAGACTTGGGTTGGGTTGTGAGATAAATCTTAATTACTAAAAGCTATCAATAATTAAAAAGAATTATTTGATTGCTTGATTTGTTTGTGTGATTGTTTATTTATGTATTAAAGTAAAAATCGTAGGGTACACCAGTAACTTTTTCTAATAAACACTAGAGAGTTATTAGCCTAAAAAGTATGAGCACGTACACAATCCAATACTAGAAAAAATAGTGAGATTAGTTTAATGACAAATCTTGAAAGTCGCATAGAAAGTTATTGAGCACTTTGACTTTTGTGTAAAATCAACAGTTTATAAATACGCAAATGTTAATAATATTTTTGAGACTCAATAATATTGGTAAGAGTAGTTTAAATAATAATTCGACCATAAATAAATTATAATTAAATAGTTATAGACAATTAATAGAAAAATCTAACACTATTAAGACATGTTAAAATTTTATGCAAACTCAAAACTTAAATCATATTAAAATACTAATGCCAATGATTAACAAGATATATTATAAAAATTTAATCTAAATAAATAAAATATGTTATAATAATTTTTACGAGAAAGTAGAATTATATTTACAAGATTCAGGCTTAATAAAATTTAACTAAGAATCCTTACTAAGTAGTTATTTTGGCTATTTTTAATTACGCTAGTAATTAAATAGGAAAAATTGATACTACAATAATGAGAGTGATAATCTAATTAAGAAAATAACTTTTGATTAGATAAGCAAATAAGAATATTATATCATAATAATTATTATAAAATTTAGCGTTATTAGATATCACTTGGATAATAATTATAGGATAATATTAGCAAAATATAATTTTTATTAACATTACAATTCAAGGATTACTTAGCAACAATAATAATGATAAATAAAAATAAAATAAATAATTCGGATAACTAAATTGCTTAAAATGATGTGAACTATTTAAATATTTTACGAAGTAAATTAATAAGACTTGCACCAGTTACGATAAAAGTTTAGAGACTATTTAATCTTAATTAATGTTTAGTTAATCCAGCATTGAGGAACAATGAGGTTGGTAATTCTTGTGTGTTCCTGTGATACTTGTTACATTAGGTAGGCATTGTCGGGCGTCGCGAACCTAGACAGGTGTAGGATCAGAATCTCGCAACGACATGCTTTCGAAATTACTAGCAATATATCACGAAGGCATCACAGAAGGACTTCAGAAATGACACAACAAATGACATCAACTTAAACATGAGAAAAGTATGATCATCGTGCGAAATTTAGGATGTTTGCGAGGTTAACATTTGTAAGCTTGCAAAAATACTACAAGCAAGATACGAAATTATGAGAAATGTTAGTTGTACCCCACCACATATGAGTTGTCATCCACTATGTAAATACCTATATAAAGATAAAGGAAAGATAGAGAAAAGGGGGATAATCAGAAAGAGATACACATTTTAGGAGGATACACATTTAGAGAGAGAAATAGGAGAATTGGTATTATTATCTTCTTCTTCCCTTTTCAACCAAGAGCTCTAAATACTCGTTAATGCAGTCTCGATTGTAATCCATATGTAATTACAAACAATCATAGTGAAGATCCCTAACACCGTGGATGTAGATCACATTGATCGAACCACGTAAATCTTGTGTCTTATTTTCTATTTTCATTATCTTTATCTTTATTTTCGTATCAAATAAGTTTAGATCTAGAAATCATAGTCATGATAGTACAAGGGGTGTGTTGTGGGATTTCCTACAACTACATTTTTGGCGCTAGAAACAGGGAGGGGGTGAGTATAGGATTTATCCTTCCTGTAACTTGTTGGTTCAAGCAATTTTCATGAAGATTAGCTACTATTCATATTTTTCTAGATCTACAAAATTTAGGTTCAAAAATGGAAATTTTATGGAAGAAATCACACTTTCAGGGAGTAAACATCATCAACAATTCAAAGACATGAAAAGAGTGGGAGAAAAAATTAGTTGTTGTGGTGAAATTTAAGGAAAAAATGGAAGTTTCAGTGGAAGATTTTCATGTTTAGGAGAAGAAGGAAAATGTGAAAGAAGTTAAGGAAGGACGAAGAAAAGATAAGAGGCAGTTGCTGCAATTTCTATCACAAACAGAAATTCGCACAGATGGTTCAAGGCTGAGCGAACAACAAATAGGTCACGGGTTCGAATTCGCAGATACACATATTTTTCATTTTCTTCTCATTTGCATGGGAGAATAAAAGAATAAGGAAAAGAGTTATGCGTTAATTTCGCAGAGAGGTTCTTGCACAATTGGTCCAGAGAGCAGTATGCGCGTTCGTGGTCGCAAGTTCGAATTCCCCTGCGAACATAGTTTTCTTCTTTTTTTACAGAGAGCGAAAAAATGAATAATTTCGCAATATTGTTTCATTATTTCGCAAACAAGAGGCATCACAATTGGTCATCTGCGAAGTTAATGAGTTCATGGTCTTGTGATCAAGTCCCAACACATGCGTATTTTTTCGCACAAATATTTCTTTGATTATTTCGCACAGAAGAGAGTTGATGATAATTTCGCAGAGATATTTCTCAAAGAAAAAGCTTGCACAGTTTTTCAAGAGGCATGAATGCAAGCAGCAGGTCGCAGGATCAATTCTTGCTTCTCGCATGTTTATTTTTGTTACGCGAAATTTATACAGAATTGCCTCTTACACAATTGGAATTTGATTACTTCGCAAGAACTTTGATTATTTCGCAAGAGAGTCTTAGCACAGTTGGTATGGTGCAAGAAAATCCAAGAAGCAGGTCAAGGGTTCAAGTCTCATTTTTCACACTTCTTTTTGCTGCGCGAAATTCATACATTTCAAGGCATTTATTCACTTCCTTGACAACAACAGCGACTCACATGAAAGATAAGTACCACTTCCTTGTACATTTTACTTTATACTAAGAACGAATAAAAATATTTTTGATTTGATTTACAAAAAGCGATTCAATCGCACGATTACAAAGATTTCAAGATTTCGAAGATTATAAAGATTACTAAGATTACAAAGACCTCAAAATTACAAAGATTTCGAGATTTCAAAATTACAGAAAACTGAGAAAATTCAATTTATATATTTCTCTAGAATATTTCTTTTGCAGAGAATAAAAATATTTTTGATTTGATTTACAAAACGCGATACAATCGCAGAATTACAAAGATTTCACAACTACAAAGATTTCAGAATTATAATGTATTAGAATTTCTTTTGAATATTTACTTTCCTTCAAATGATATGATATTATGAGAATGAAAGAATGAATGAAAGAACGAAAGAATAA
The DNA here is from genome assembly GCF_003573695.1 of Papaver somniferum. Taxonomy (NCBI): domain Eukaryota; kingdom Viridiplantae; phylum Streptophyta; class Magnoliopsida; order Ranunculales; family Papaveraceae; genus Papaver; species Papaver somniferum. The sequence continues at coordinate 102,973,813 of NC_039360.1, read as the reverse complement.
AGAAACGCGAAAATCTCGCAGAAACACGAATAAAATTTCGCAGATAGAGACGAACCTTTATGCCGTACACCCTAGTTCGCGAATAAAATTTCGCAAGAGGCAAATGTAAGACCTAAAGTGCGTCATAGAAGGGGGTACTTGTTGCATGGCTCAGGAAAAAGGTTACACCATCCCTGGAACCTATGTCATGGAGATTTGGGGTCAATAAAGCCCATCCAGGAGAGGTACCTTGGATTTTCAACCTAAACTTTTGCTTTAGGTTGGACGACTAGGGGTCTCTTCTAAGGAGTGCAGAATCTGATCAAGGCGCCGAGGTACACGGTTGAGTCAAGAGTTCCCGGGGCGTCTGGAGCGTACCTTGCCATTATTGACAAGTCTTGGCTTATACTGCACTCGGCCCGAAGAAAACCCCACTTAGGGTGCAGTCTCGTAACCATAAGCCTTATAGGCAAAAGGGATAAGAGGCTGCGAAAACAACTGGTTGTTCTTAAGACTGGATGGGAGGAGCTAACCTTGTATGGTAGAAGTACGCCTCCTTGAAGGGGAAACCAGGGGGGAGATAAGGGCGGCACCCTCCATTAGAGAGCTGATAAGTGTCTTAAGACGCAAATGTCATGAGGCTTTTTACTCGCAAGGGTATTAAGGCTTGTCATATTTGTGCCACAATCCTGAAGAGGCAATAATACTAGAGAAAAAGATAAGACGAGATCAATGGGTTTTTGCATGAAAGTGCAAAGACGTCCTGCGATTTCGTCGCAAGACGGCAATGTCATGGGGCTTTATTTTCGCAAGAATATTTAGGCCTGTCATATTGTCGCAACAATCCTGAAGAGGAAATAATACAAAAGAAAACGTTAAGGCAAGATCAATGGGTTTTTGCATGAAAGTGCAAGGACGTCCTGCGATTTTGTCGCAATGACAAGAGGTGGAAAAATAAGACCTTTAACTAAGAAGGAAAAATAAGACCACATAAGAAAATAAGAAAAATATCTAATGAGCTTGCAAAAATGATTATATGTGAGCAAATAAGTTTGCGAATATGTACATGGAAATGAAACTGAGGCAGTGAAAATGCCGCAGACTTGATACTATGATCATATTGTTATGAGATAATAATAGTACAGGAAAGAGGAAAGATGAAACATAAGTAAGAACTTGTGAGGAACAATAACTACACGAAGAGGAATTCATCCACTAAAGAAAAATCCATAGAAATGGAGAATGGAGGCAATTTAAAGCTACATCAATTTTAGCGTGCAAAATGAGCTAAGTAACACAAACATTAGCTATACATTGAAATAGCTAAGCATTCTCATCATACAAGCATCATACTCGCATCATAAAAGCATTGGATAAGCATTTCATAGCATAAACATCGCATACACATTTCATAACATAATCATCACATAAGCATTATATTCGCACAAGTACTTTACAAAACTGTGCGGAATAATATTGCAGAATTCCGCAATAATATCGCAGAATTATTCAGGATTATTGAGAATTTCACAGGATTATTCAGAATTTCGCAAGATTATTCAGAACTTCACAGAATGATTCAGAATTTCGCAGAATGATTCAAAATTTCGTAGAATGTGTCTGAATTTCGCAGAATGTGATTCTTCCGAATGATGTGATTATCTCGCTCAATTATTTCGCACAATTATAAGCAACTTGAAGAGATTATAGTATCGCATGAGCACAAAACATGAGACAGAGGCAAGATAAGAATGAAGAAACAACTCGAACATTCAACATTTTCTCAAAGATTCTACCCTCATAGATAAAGAATAGAGGCAACCATGGATTACCAAGAAAATATTTTATGTTCTTTATCTCCTCGGCAAGAATCATTTCCAAAATGGACGTTCACTAATGAACAACAAGAATCCTCACCAAAAATGGAGTAATAATTTCGCATGAATATAGGCAATACTTTTTATTCTCATTCAAGGACGGATACTTCTTATTTACTTCGCAAAATTCTTCTTATATTTCGAGGATTGAGTACTTCTTATACTTCTTCAAGGATACTTCATACTTCGCATACTTCAAGGGTCGATACTTCTTATTTACTTCGCAACATTCCGGAACTTCACAAAAGAATAGAGACAAGTACGTACTTTTCAATTCCAGTATTCTTTCGCTCGTTCCTTCATTAATAAAGATCATAGCCTACTCCAACAACATGTATCTCGCTCCAACAACTACAACAACGGATTTTTTCCTGAAGATCGCTCTTCAAGCAATATTCAAGAAAAAAGAGGCAAGATGTAGGAGCAGAATCTCGCAACAACGACATGCTTGCGAAATTACTAGCAATATATCACGAAGGCATCGCAGAAGGACTTCAGAAATGACACAACAGATGACATCAGCTTAAACATGAGAAAAGTATGATCATCATGCGAAATTTAGGATGTTTGCGAGGTTAACATTTGTAAGCTTGCAAAAATACCACAAGCAAGATCCGAAATTATGGGAAATGTTAGTTGTACCCCACACATATGAGTTGTCATCCACTATGTAAATATCTATATAACGAGAAACGCAAGAGAGAGAAAAGGGGGGATAATCAGAAAGAGATACACATTTTAGGAGGATACACATTTAGAGAGAGAAATAGGAGAATTGGTATTATTATCTTCTTCTTCCTTATTCAACCAAGAGCTCCAAATACTCATTAATGGAGTCTCGATTATAATCCATATGTAATTACAAACAATCATAGTGAAGATCCCTAACCCCGTGGATGTAGATCACATTGATCGAACCACGTAAATCTTGTGTCTTATTTTCTATTTTCATTATCTTTATCTTTATTTTCGTATCAAATAAGTTTAGATCTAGAAATCATAGTCATGATAGTACAAGGGGTGTGTTGTGGGATTTCCTGCAACTACAATAGGGAAACTGCATTCTTGTATCACTAGACATAGAAGGGGAACTTACTTCTATTAGTGAACTGAAAGATTCCAAATTTTACTTAGAAACTTTATTATAGAATATTTTATCTTATAAGTAGAACTAGTAACTTATTGAAAAAGAAATTAGTCTACTAAACCTAGAGCCACAAATTTTAATTGTAGAAAGCCGTATAGGTTTGTGCTTTGTTACTTTAAGGTGGATTATTACTTTGTTTCTGGTATGTGAATTATTCTTTAAGGTGGGGAGTTTTGAAAACAAGAAGGGTGATTCGATTTTCGAGGACGAAAATGATACAAGGTGGTGAGAATGTAAGGACCGTCAAGCTCGTCAACGCTATTAGGATGGTCAAGAGAAGTTTTAGCCGCTAATGACTCGATTAGTCTAACACGCGCGACCATTAATTAATAGAGATTAATCTAACAACGATTGAAATACGACAGTTGTACCATTGGATAAATCACGAAAAGTTATGCGAAATGAGCTACTCGAACGTGTCATTCGGATACCGGACGAAGAAGATATCACACTCGGAGTTTTGGATGTGGATGTTTGACAAAAGTCAATCGTACTTGACTGACCATTGACCAGACCTCTACGTTAACTGGTCCTATGCTTTAAATATGGTTAGTCCTTAGGTTACCTTAAGGATTGGTGATGGCCTTTGGTGTATAAGGGGTGTAAATATAATTTAATTAACAAACCTTCCACGTTATCTCTTCTTCACGTGTGACCGAGAAAAGAAGGTGGTGTTACAACAAAAACAGAGAGCTAGTGTTGGATTGAGATGAAATATATTACAAAGAGAAAAGAAAATCGTTCAAAGGGAATGGGGAAAGAAAAGAAAAGAAAAGAAAATAAGGGGAGTTCTAGTTGTTGATATATGGATTTGATGGTGTTGATTAAGTATAGAGATATGATGATCATGATGGATTATTATTTATGATGGTAGAGATAGATGATGCAAACATGTTAAACAATCAAGGTAAGATTCTAAATCTCTTCATGTATATTAGTAATGGATTGGGTAATCTTTGGATATAGAGAATAAACCAAGAGTGATGATAAATCATGATTTTATGTGTTCATTGTATGCCCTCTGCTCTATTTCTTTACACTTGTTTAGGTTCGTTATAGTAAGAATTTGACGTAGATCTATAAACTTAATTGTAGTATACAATGTTGTGATTCTGTATATATAAATTTTGTCCCAATCCGATTTGTAACGAGTGAGATATCGTTGATAGAAAAGTAGCCGTCGCAGTTGTGTTTTTGCGTTAGCAGACACGAGTAGTCATATGTAGGAGAGTTTCTAGATAGGTTCGAGTTAGATTTGGAAACTATTCGGTAAGTAAAAGTTGTAGAGGGTGATTTCGGGAATATACAGAGCCATAACATGTTTAATTTGGGCTCGTAATACAGAATCTAGAGACCCTAGAAGTTGACCTCATGAACTGCGTTTCAGAATTGAACACTTAGAAATATTTCAGGAAATGTTGAAGAAGATGAACCGAGTTGACTGTGTTGACTCAGCGAGTCATATGAGTCAGACTAGCTGACTTACTTCTCAGACCGAGTCAGATGGACAGGGTTAGTGGTCCGTTTAATAGGGTCGGGCCGATATGATTCGTGGGTCAGCTTTAGGGCCAGAATTAGTATTTTGAATTTTGGACCACATACAGTCCAAATTAGCTTTCAGATCCTTCTTCAAAGTTGTAGGGTTTTTTGAGGGCTTTCGTATGATACCCAATGTGACCATATTTGGATAAGTAGATATTATTTTATACCAAAATTACATACTATTAAGTTATTTGACCATTAGTAAAACTAGAAACATTAAATATTTGACTTAGCCTATAACTAGAGAATTGTATGAGATTATGTTATGAGCCTTGTGTGAGCCTTTTGGATAATTTCTTAGAGTTCTTATGTGGTTAACAAGTAGTCTATATTAACAACGATCGATTCAAAGGATGAATCGGTGGATCGTGGATCTCGAGGTAGGCGTCGCTTGTCATCAAAAAGAGGTGGGAATACATTTGACTCTATGGTAATCATTGTTGTTTCTTTTTCAAAAGTTTATGTTTAACAAAGTCATGCATTACTGTTTGTACATTATATGCATTGTTCAACTTGTTTTACGATAATTCTGTTGATTCTGTTAATCTTTCCATGGTTTGGAAAGGACCTGTGATGTTTTGTTTGTCATTATGAATTGTTATGGGAAATAAGAATTTCCATTTGTATGCCTAATAGGTGTGTAAGGAATTGGTCTACACCTATTAGGAAACTGTTAGGTGTATAGGATACGCTCCTTCATTTATATTTACATGAATTCTACTTTTATGCTTAATAGGTGTGTAAGGAATTGGTCGACACCATATAGGCTAATAGGGTGTGTAAGGAAGTGGTCGACACTCAATATATATATTGTTTGACGAAGGAGTTTGTCCATACACATGTTTGTTTATTTTAGTGACTTGGTCACTATTTAATGTTTCCGAAAACATGTATTGTTTTCCAAATATTTCCTATGATTACTTAGAAGTTAAATGTTAATTATTTCCACTTTCAGTTTCAGAGACAGACCAGAGTTGCGCAGCGAAATCTCCGAGAAGTTGACTTCTTTAGTTGGTTATAATCTGATATGTTTATTATGTTGTATATTCTATTTGTAAACCAAATGACTATTGTATATGTATCATTTGAGAAAATATCTTGTATATATATTTCTGAGCGGGGTTAGTTTTGGGTTAAGTTTATAGCAGATGCCTTAATCAAATGCTTAAGTATATGATTCAGATTCTTAGTGCCTCTTTATTTAGTCAATCTCTTGGTTTAGTCATCTGTTAGCTTAAGGGAGCTACAATTACTTTAGCTGATTTGCTATTGAATCCTAAACCTTGATTGTTTCCAAAGGATCTCTGACCAAACAACATTGCTGCAATTTTTTCAGAACATGCAGACAATCTTTGCAGATCATCTCTAAGATAGTTAATCTCATTTTCCTTTAGATACAAGGTATTAATGAATTTAATATTAAGTTGCTCAATCTCAATATTCTTCGTCTGGAGAGAAGATTCAACATTCCTCAAAGAGGATTTAAGACTAAGGTTCTCACGAATAATCTCTTTATTAAGGAGATTAATGACCTCAGAGTCAATTTCAAGTTCAGAATCAGAATTTGAAGTTGAAAGCGAATCTACAGTAAGTGCAGTAAATCCATTACACAGACTAGACTCATCTGAGTTATTCGGAGGGTTGTCGTCTTTTGTTGAGATATCCTCAGCATAAGGAGTAGATGAAGAACCTGCAAACATTTTTCTCTTATTCATTAAACTCTTGACTTCTTCGACCATTAGTGAAAGATCACATTCATCAGCCTTAGTTTTGTTCACAGCGTTGATTGCGAATGTTCTCCCTATCTCTTGATCAAGAATTCTTAACTTTACAATAAGCATCGTCCTGGAAAGTGTATCAGGGTTATTTCCCTCAACGATAGCATGTTTCTTAGAAACGTATCTCTTGTCTTCAATTACAGGTTCTAAGATATTCCAGGCATCTTTAGACTTAGTGCAAGTAGACACATAGTGCTGAAGGTCTGGGGTAACGGCCTGTCTGATAGCATTTAATCCGTTAGAGTTTTGCATTGCTGCAAGAGATTCTTCAGTACTATAACCACCAACATCCTTAGGTATAAATACATCGCCTTTCATATTAACTGAAGGATCATAGCCTTTAACAATACGTACCCAGGTTTGAAAATCACAAGCTTGAAGATAAGCACACATAGCAACTTTCCATCCTGAGTAGTTTGAGCCATCGAAGACTGGTGGTACGTTAACTGAGATAGCACCTTTGTCCATAAAGTCGGATCGCTGCAAACACAGACTTGTAAGGTGTTAAATGTGTTTGCCTTCTCTGATACCAATTGAAAAAGCGGGGGTCTAACAACACCACCCAATATTTCGCTTAGCAATCTGTATGGACTAACTCTGAAATACTTTGCTATAGAATCAACTAGACAGTCAGGCTCAATCTAGATAAAAGTATCTCAAGGAGTTAATCTCTCTCTCTCTTGTTTTTGATATTACTCGAGTTAATAGAAATCGGCGAGCCCTAATCAAACACAAGGAATACTTGGACGGTACCAAAGACCAATGTCCAAGGATCAATCAATATCAATCAACCACCAAAGGTCGGATTTCCAATTGATGATCACAAACGCACAACCTGTATTATTTCTAACAAATATAATGCGGAAATAGAAATAACACAGACACCAGAATTTTGTTAACGAGGAAACCGCAAATGCAGAAAAACCCCGGGACCTAGTCCATATTGAATACACATTGTATTAAGCCGCTACAGACACTAGCCTACTCCAAGCTAACTTCGAACTGAACAATAGTTGAACCCCAATCAGTCTCCCACCAATCCAAGGTACAGTTGTACTCCCTACGCCTCTGATCCCAGAAGGATACTGCGCACTTGATTCCCTTAGCTGATCTCACCCACAACCAAGAGTTTCTGCAACCCAAAATCGCAGACTTGATAATAAACAAATCTGTCTTACACAGAAAAGTCTATCAAAGGATAAATTTGTCTCCCACAGAATAACTCTAGTTTTGTGTACCGTCTTATGATATGAAATCAAGGTGAACATGAACCAATTGATAATCCGGTCTTATATTCCCGAAGAACATCCTAGATTAATCAATCACCTCTCAACAGTCTTACTTGTATAAACAAGAGGACGTCGAGGAATCACAAACAGTGAGACGAAGATGTTTGTGACTTCTTTATCTTGCCTATCCTAGAACTCTCACGATCTCAAGCCAATCAATAAGATTGTACTCGTACGATATAAGATGCAAGATCATATCACGCAAATACGATAAAAGTAGTATCGGTCTGGCTTCACAATCCCAATGAAGTCGTTAACCTGGTTTTAGAGAAGAAAACCAAAGGTTAGAGGAGAATCGACGCTAGCGAGCGCACTAGTATCACATAGACGTGTGGGGATTAATTTTTTCCAATGCTAGATGTCTTCTATATATAGTCTTCAAATCAGGGTTTTGCCTTTGGTACAAAGCAATCAATATTCACCGTTAGATGAAAACTTGATTTAGATTCAAGATAATATTTCTCAACCGTTAGATCCAAAACTTAGCTTGTCACACACACTTGAGATATACGTTTACTGGGTTTGTGAAAACCGTGCCCAAACGTGTACGTGTATGTTGGTTCAACATAGTAACCCAAAAGGTTAACCATATGAGCATTTCATATTAACCTTGTTCTTCTTCACCATAACTAGTTCAATTGACTCAAATGAACTAGTTAGAGAGTTGTTCAATTTCTATGAGATCTTATGTAACTACACAATATACAATTGAAACAAAGATGATGCGATTCAATTGAATCGGCTCATGAACTTTATAGCCACGGTTTGCATACTGCATTCTTTAGTAATTTAAGTTTCATGTTCAGAGCACATCTTTAGATCATAACCCACTCAAGTACGCAAGCAAGTTCGCGGACTTAAGGCAACCGACAGAGTTTTCCAAACTCAGCAGAAAATCTCGGCAAGAAGACTTCCGCCAGTTCGCGAACTAGGTTCGCGGACCGAGTTTGCGGACTTAACACGCGAACGAGTTTTTGGAAAATCCCAGCAGAAATACTCGGAAAGAGAACTTCCTTCAGTTCGCGGACAGAGTTCGCGGACTTGGCTAAGCCAATTCCTCCGGTTTCTCTCAATCAACAAATTTGGCAAACTTCGGATTAAGGAATAGGAGTTATGCACATATGTGTTACCACACAATGCTTATATCCATCATTGGTTATATAGACCTAAACTCTCATTCCAACCATTGAAACATTCTTAGAGGACGTTATATAGTTGTTACACTATTTCTCGTCAAAGTGATTTTCAAAGTGATTGAAACAATATGACTTTCGTCATTATGTGAAGATAAACCCGATCAAAGCGAAATGCTTTACCAACACAAGATTTCGAGATATAGATAGGAGAGATATACTCGGCTCGAAATATCAAATGTGTATGATCCAGTCTATATAGCATACGACTTTTGTCTCATAATAAGTAGGAGATAGAGGAGATATACTTTTGAGTGATAGATAAGTTCAAGTCTCCACATACCTTTTTTTTGATGAAGTTCCACGGTTCCTTGAGTATATCTTCGTCGTTGTATGATGAATCGCCATGAATTCCTTGAGCTCAACTACACTTTTCTATCCTAGTCCGAGACTTAGCTATGTAGACTAGAAATCAAGACTCATAGTTTTGATCACTAACATTGAAAAACATGCTTGATATAGCAACACATGCGAGGTCGACTGAGCTATGCTCTAGCAATCAATCACCTCACAATAATCTTAATCGACGTGGCGAAAGAAGATATTGTGGAATCACAAACGATGAGACGAAGATGTTTGTGACTACTTTTATATCTTGCCTGTCGGAGATATAAATCTCAAACCAATCCTTATGATCGTACTCAAAACGATAAAATCAGCAAGATCATATCACACAACTACGAGAAAGTAGTATCGGTATGGCTTCACAATCCCAATGAAGTCTTTAAGTCGTTAACCTGGTTTTCAAGAAGAAACCTAAGGTTAAAGGAGAATCGACTCTACCTAATACAACTAGTATTACACGGAAGGTGTGGGGATTAGGTTTCCCAGTTGCTAGATTTCTCCCTTATATAGTCTTTCAAATCAGGGTTAACAATCAATATTAGCTTGGTAAAAAAGAATTCAATATTCATCATCAAATGAAAACCTGATTAGATTCAAGCTAATATCTTTCAAACGTTGGATCGAAAACTTAGCTTGTTACACACAAATGAAATGTTTATGTAACCGTACCCAAACATGTATATTTGTTAGTTCAACAATAGTTAACCAAATGGTTAGCCATATGAGCACTTTCATATCAACCATGTTCTTCTTCACTATAACTAGTTCAAATGACTCAAATGAACTAGTTAGAGAGTTGTTCAATTGCAAGGAAATCTTATGTAACTACACAAGACACAATCGAAGCAAAAACGATTTGATTCACTCGAATCAGTTCATCAACTATATAGCCACAGTTTGCATTTTGCATTCCATAGTTAATATAAATAAGTTCACAAACAATCGTTTTTAGATATAACCAGCCTTAAGTTCGCAGATTTAGTTCACGGACTTAAGTTCCCGGAAGGAGTTCTCAAACTCCAGCTGATTTTCTCGCTTCGAGAACTTCCGCCAGTTCGCGGACTGAGTTCACGGCTCTTGTTCCAGTTCTCTTGATCAACAAAGTTCGCAAACTTCGGTTCAAGGAAAAAAGACTTATACATATATGTGTTGCCACACAATGCTTATATCCATCTTTGGTTATATGATCTAAACTCTCATTTCAATCATTGAGACATTCTTAGAGGATATTTCGTCAATGTAAGCAATTTTCAAAGTAATTGAAACGTGTCATGACTTTCGTCACTAGGTAAAGATGAACTTGGCCAAAACAAAAGCTTACCAACACACATTTCGAGAAATAGATAGGCGAGATAAACTCGGCTCGAAATAGCAAATGTGTATAATCAAAGTCTATATAGAAAAACGACTTTTGTGTCAAAATAAGAGATAAAGTAGATAGAATTTTGAGTGATAGATAATTTCAAGTCTCCACATACCTTTTAGTCGATGAAGTTCCACCATTTCCTTGAGTATTCCTTCGTCTTTGTATGATGATTCCCATGGAGTTCTTGAGCTCAACTACACTTTTTATCCTAGTCCGATAATTAGCTATAGTAGACTAGAAATCAAGACTTATAGTTTTGATCACTAAAATTGACAAACATGCTTTATATAGAAACGCATGCGAGTTCGACCGAGAAATGCTCTAATAAGAACGGGACCCAGGTATGCCAAAGTTCTGAAGGATTTGTTTACAAGGAAGGAGAGGTTGATTGCTAACGAGATCGCTCAGGTGGGAGAAAGTGCTTCATCTATGTTGCTAAAGAAGATGCCTGCAAAGTGTAAAGATCCTGGTGGTTTTACAGTGCCAGTTACTATTGGTGACAAACTGTTTGAGCGTGCTTTGCTTGATTTGGGAGCTTCCATAAGTGTGATTTGGGAGCTTCCGTAAGTGTGATGTCAGTCGATGCTTTGATTTGAATCTGAGACCTTTAAAGGAGACAGGTATTATCATTCAATTAGCTAATAAATCTAACATATATCCTAAGGGACTTGTGGAAGACACGTTGATGCAAGTGAATGAACTAAACTTTCCGGTTGATTTCTTTGTTGTGGATATGTAGTATGGGGACAATTGTTCGTCTACTTCATTACTTCTTGGGAGACCATTTATGAAGACTGCTAAGACGAAGATTGATTGTGATACTGGGACACTCACTATGGAGTTTGACAAAGAGGTTATACGTTTCAATATTTTTGAAGCTATGCGTTATCCAAGTGATATCCATTCTGCATTTTCTGTTGATGTTATTGGTTTGTTAGCACAACAGATGTTTGATTCGAACAACGAAGATGAACTTGAATTTGTGATACAAAATAGCATTTTTTTGGACGTTCATGGCATTCCTAACTTGGACATTGATATTTTCAAGGAGTTTGTTGAGACATGTGGTGCTTTAACGGCATCACAAGAAGTTAAAACGGGTAATATTTCATATATCTCTTTACCTGTAACTGATGAAGTTCCTTTACCTTTTGTTGTGCAGAAACCTAAATTAGAGCTGAAACCTCTACCTGATCACTTAAAGTACGCTTAGTTGGGTGATGGGGAAGAGCTTCCACTCATTATTGCAAAGAATATTACAGCAGTACAATAAGAACGCCTCCTTAGGGTTCTGAAAGAGCACAAAAGAGCTATTGGATGGACAATTGCTGATATCAAAGGCATTCGTCCAGCCATGTGCATGCATAGAATCCTTATGGAATATGATATCAAGACAGTTTGTGATGCTTAGCATAGGTTTAACCCCCCAATGATGGAGGTCTTGAAGAAAGAGATCCTCAAATTACTAAGTGTAGGAGTGATTTACCCAATTTCTGACAGCAAAAGGGTTAGTCCGGTGCAAGTGGTGCCTAAGAAACCAGATGTCACTGTTGTTAGAAATCAAGATGATAAACTTGTTACTACAAAAGTTCAAACAGGATGTCGAGTGTGCATAGACTACAGAAAGCTCACTTCGGCTACCCGCAAGGATCACTTTCCTTTGCATTTCATTGTCAGATGTTAGAGAGGTTAGCGGAACATTCACATTATTTCTTTTTGGATGGTTATTCGGGCTACAATCAAATTGTTATTGCACCAGAGGATCAAGAGAAAACTACTTTTACTTGTCCTTTCGGTACATTTGCATATAGAAGAATGCCATTTGGTCTTTGCAATGCGCCTGCCACTTTTCAGAGATGTATTGTTAGTATATTTTCTGATTACGTGGAAAACATCATTGAGGTATTTATGGACGACTTTAGTGTTTATGGTGATTCATTTGATATTTGTTTGAATAATCTTCAACTTGTGCTTAAAAGTTGCGTAGACACTAATCTTGTTTTAAACTGGGAGAAATGTCACTTTATGGTAAACCATGGAATTGTACTTGGCCACATCATGTCCTCTCAAGGGATCGAAGTAGACAAGGCAAAGATATACTTGATTAAGAACTTACAATACCCCACTTCGGTGAGGGAAATTCGCTCCTTTCTTGGTCATGTAGGTTTTTGTAGGAGGTTTATCAAAGATTTCTCAAAAATCTCAATGTAGATGTGAAAATTGTTGCAAAAGGAGGTTTCTTTTAACTTCGACCAGGAGTGCAAGGATGCCTTTAAAAATTGAAAGAATTGTTGACTACTGCACCAATTATTAAGTCACCTGATTGGAGTTTATCATTCGAGTTAATGTGTGATGCAAGTGATTATGCAGTCGGAGCTGTTTTGGGTCAAAAAGTAGACAAGAGGTCACATGTGATTTATTATGCATCAAGGACCCTAAATGACGCTCATATCAACCATTCTACTACTGAGAAAGATTTGTTGGCTATAGTATTTGCATTAGAAAAATTTAGAGCTTATTTGGTGGGTACCAATGTGATTATATATTCTGATCATGCAGCACTACGGTACCTATTGAAAAAGAAGGAGGCTAAGCCAAGACTCATACGTTGGGTTCTTTTGCTACAATAATTCAATATGGAAATTAGAGATAAGAAAGATGTTGAGAATACAGTTGCTGATCATCTTAGTAGACTTGTTGTTTCTGAAGAAGAACTTCCCTTACAGGATCGTTTTCCAGAAGAACAACTTTTCTCAATTGAAGATTCAACACCTTGGTATGCTGATATAGTGAACTATTTGGTTACAAGGCAAGTACCTAGTACAATGTCTACTTTTCAAAGCTAAAACTTAAGAAAATAGCCAAGCAATATGTGTGGGATGAGCCCTACTTGTGGAAATATGGTGTTGATCAAATTATCCGCAGGTGCATACCAAACTCTGAAATTTCGGTCAATTCTATCTTTTTGTCACTCTTATGCTTGTGTTGGTCACTTTGGTGCAAAACGTACCGCTCTCAAGTCCTTGAGAGTGGCTTTTATTGGCCTACCCTATTTGAGGATGCATATGCTTTTTGCAAATCTTATGATAGATGTCAACGAACGGGCAATCCAGGTGCTCGAAATCAAATGCCACTCAATCCTATTCTCACTGTGGAGATTTTTGATGTGTGGGGCATTGATTTTATGGGTTCTTTTGTTAATTCTAATGGAAAATTTTATATACTTCTTGATGTGGATTATGTTTCTAAATGGGTGGAAGCTAAAGCCACCCATACTAATTATTCTAAAGTTGTTTGTGAAGGAATATATTTTCTTTAGACATGGTACACCAAGAGTGGTTATCAGTGATGGAGGCTCGCACTTCAAGAAATCCTTCCATGCTCTCCTCAAGAAGTACAACATTACACACAAGATTGGTGCGCCGTATCACCCACAAAATAGTGGGCAAGCCGAAATTTCAAATCGTGAGATTAAGTCCATCCTTGAGAAAACCGTTAATGCTACACGGAAGGATCGAAGTTATAGACTCAACGATGCACTTTGGGCGTATAGAACGGCATACAAGACACCGATTGGTATGTCTCCATATCGATTGGTTTATGGAAAAGCTTGTCATCTCCCAGTTGAACTTGAGCATAAGGCATTATAGTAGGTAAAGATGTGCAACATGGAGTATGATAAAGCGGGGAAACATAGGCAACTACAAATCAATGATCTAGAGGAGATACGTAATGATGCTTACGAGAGTTCTCGTATATACAAGGAAAAGACTAACAGGGGGTTAGTCGTGGGAGAGTTCGAGAGATTTTAATGTATTTAGGTTTTCTCCTGTTAGTCCTGAGGGATTTTGAGGGAGTCTCTCCAAATCTCCGTTAGTCGTGGGGGAGTTTAGAGGAGTCTCCTAAACTCTCTAGAAAATACCTGTTAGTCGCTGGGGAGTTTAAAAAATGCTCTTGAACTTCCTGTTAGTCATAAAACCCTACAATACTAGGGAATTGGTTGCTTTGCGGAGTTCGAAGAAGTTTTTAGTGTATTTTGGTCTCACAACAAATATCTCAAAAGAGTAGAGATTTGGGAAGGAGTTTGGTGCGTAGAAAACCATAGGAGAAAGAAGAGGAAACGTTTTTTTCCAGGTATGTTTTTTTTCTTCTTTGATCTCCATGATTGTTTATATAATAGTTTTATTTGTGTACTATTTTGATTGTTTTTCATATCTTTGATCTCCATGATTGTTTATTTTGATTGTGTGTATAGTTTTTTTTTTGTGGGTACTCTCTCTCTGTCAAAACCCTAATTTGTGGTTCAAAAGATCTTGGTAAGAAATTGCATGATTTGATTATAATTATATATTTAAATTCAACCGTTGGAATATGATGAAATTTGAGTATGTCGTAGTTTACCTTGTTATAGAAGTACAGTAAAATTTTCACGCCGATCAGGTCACGTTTGCTACTGCAGAGCTTGCACAATATATGACTATGGTCTGCTGAGTTTAAATCCCGAATAGGGGACTGATTCCTGTTTATCTCATTCTCCGCTTATCGGACAAAGATGAAATTTTAGTATGATGTTTTTATATATGAAGGTTTCCTACTGTAGAAATTTCATGAATTTATGATCACTTTAGGTACACCCAAGTGTGAGAAATCCGGAACTAAATTCTGTATGCACGTATTGAAAGTAGTCGGGTTCTGAGTAATGTATCTTTTTAATGAACCCTTGGAATGCTATGTTTTTTGAGTGTGTTGTGGAATATTGAGTTGTAAGTGTATTGTAAAAATTTCAAGAGGATCAGGTAAGTATTAGTACTGCAAAGATCGGACAATCTGAAACTGTGTTTCGGTGAAACAGAATTCCTTTACAGCTATCTTCATAATTTGTCATGTCATCATGCATTAATTGGCTTGCTACTTTGCATGGGTGTCATTTAGAATCACTATCACTTGTTAAGTCCTCTTATTTAGACACATACTTCTCTTCTATTCTATATGCCAAAGTTCAATACAGTGGCGTACTTCATTCCGTATTGGCGTGTTTTAGCCAATTCATACGGTGCTTTTGTTGCAAGGAGTTGCTAAGGGATTTTCTTTTATTAACAATTTGGCTAAGTATCTCTGCGTGTTAGTACTGTGTAATCTAGTATCACAATTTTTTATCATGTTTACATTATACTGTTTGGTGTTATTACTATCCTTGCTTTGTTAAGTTCTAGTATTAGTCTAAGTACTAATGTAGCTAACATGTCACACCATAGAATGGAAAAATCCAGCCAACCTGCTGAAAACAACAAGAAGAAAAAGAATGTTAGGAAGAATAAGAATACGGAATCGGAAACGGAAGTGACTACGAATTACAAACAATGGACAACTCGAGAGACTGAGAAATTATTGGAACTGTTGGTAGAAGCTACACTTGAGAAGAAGAAAGACACTAGTAGATGTTTTACTAAGAGAATAGTGGAAGAGGAGATACTTCCAAAACTTAACTAAGCATGTGGTTGTGACAAATCTTTTGAGAACTATAAAGGGAAACATAGATGGCTGAAGACTAGATTTGGTCAATACCAGGATTTGTTTAAATCTTGTACTTCTGGATTCGGTTGGGATGATGCTAACAAGATGATTACTGGATCCGACGAGATGTGGAACAATTACTTTGAGGTATGTGTGTGTTACTTACTGAAAACTAAATTTGATATTTTTTTCTTCTAATTTGTGCAGAGTTCTAATACATGCTTTATCCTTTATTTATTTTTTGTATGTTAACAGAGCCATCCAAACCAAACTAACTTAAGGGAAGATAATAGTAAAGACTATGGTGACTTGCTTATTGTTTTTGGGAATAAATGTGCTTCTGGAAAAGTTACAGTTGATCTTACTCATGAGGGTACAAGTGCTAGAACCTGTGATAAGGAAGATGAACAAGATGATTACTTCGATGTTGATTATACTCAACGAGAGCAATATGATAATGCTTTTAACGTATCATACGTGGGATATGGCTTAGAGGAAAGTGATGAACAAGATAAAGATGAAACTCAAGATATGAACACAAAGAAAATTCCTGTCAGAAAAAAGGCACCAAAGAAAAGACCAAGGTGTGACATTGGTGACTCTTCTACATCAACTAATCCTACTGGGCAGTCTGATTATCTAGAGAAATTGATTTCCAACAGTTCATTGATTGCTTCTTCTATTGATTCAATGCATGCTCTTATTGCGAAAGAGAAAGAAGACCGCAAAATTGAAAAAGAAATGCGCAGAATTGATAAGGATAAGAAAGATAACCAAGTACGGGATCTTGTTTATGGCATGAATGAAATTTCTTTGGAAGATAAGCTGAAAGTAATTGAAATGCTGGACAACAATCACAAGAAGAACTTATTCATACGTTTTACTCCTGAAGAGAGAAAGTTGTGGATTGGTTCAAAGTTAAAAGCATAAACCTGTCATCTTTGCAAGTTTCTATTAGGTTTAATGGGCTTTTAGAGTTACAACATTTGATCGTCTTTCTTCATAACTATTAGTATTTAATTTTTCTTTTCTCCTAGTTGAGAACTTATTTTTATGGATTGATTGCTACTAATCTTTATGGGTTGACATCTTTATGGTTATTATGATTGAATTTATGAACTTTATATTCTATATGCTTATTTTCTATATACATATACTTTTATGATTTTGAAATAATGATGATTCTAATAAAAAAAAGTACTTTTATCATCTTTTTAGGTGAACATGTCTGATTTGGATTTATCTACTGATAGTGAAGATGAAGCCTTTGATACAGAAGAAGAAAGCAGTGATGATGAAGAGGTAAGCAGCAATAATGAATTTGAACTATCCATATTTTTGAATATACTTTCAGCGGTGCATTCATGGTTGATGGATATAATCAAGCAATTGCAATACATACAAAGTCAGCGTATTGAAAGACCAATGAGACGCCCAGTTACTTTGTTTGGATATAACTACATAAGGAGAGTTTTGCGTCAAGACCCAGAAGAATTTCGAAGAAGTTATAGGATGTACCCTAATATTTTTCTAAAACTATGTTGTATCATTAGAGAAACTACATCATTATGTGATACAAGATGTGTTTCTATTGAAGAAAAGCTTGGTACATTTTTACTCGTTGTTGGCCAAAGTTCACGATATTTCACAATACGTGACACATTTGGTCGCTCTCGGTGGACAGTTAGTAAAAACTTCAACAGGATGTTGCGAGCTTTAAATTCTATAGCTCCGAGGATGATGTCTAAGCCAACAAGTGCAACTCCATTTAAAATTCGTGAGAGTACACGATTTTATCCTTACTTTAAGGATTGCATTGGAGCTATGGACGGTACACATATCCCAGTAATGGTAGTGAAAAGAAATGCAGCCGTTTATCGGAATCGACATGGAATTACATCTCAAAATGTGTTAGCGGTTTGGAACTTCGACTTGGAGTTCATATACGTGCTCAGTGGATGGGAAGGGTCTTCTCATGATTCGAAAATACTTAACGACGCAATGACAAGAAGAAATGGACTGAAAATACCGCAAGGTAATTTTACTTTTATCTAATGTGAAGTTTTGAGTTTTTTGGTTAAGTTATATTCGGGTTCTACTTGACGAAGTTTTCTTTTTGTGTTTTATTCAGGTAAATATTACTTGGGGGATGGTGGGTTTGCAAACCGACGATATTGTTTAACACCATTTCGTGGCCAACGTTATCATTTGAAAAAAATTTCTGGTACGGGTAATCATGCGAAAAAGGCTGAAGAATTATTTAACATGCGTCATGCTTCTTTGAGGAATGTAGTTGAAAGATTGTTCGGTGTTGTGAAGTCTCGTTTCTTGATCTTTAAGTCTCAACCTCCATTTCTGTATCAGGTGCAAGCGGAGATAATGACAGCTTGTGGAGGCCTACACAAATTCTTACGATAAGAATGTCGTTCAGATGAGTTTCCGATCGAGGAAGAGGAAGATAGCCATCCATCAACGCTTGTAAATGACGATGAAATTTTGACACAACAAACTCAAGAACAACAACGTCAAGAAGCTAATGCATGGAGAAAGAGTATAGCGGATGATATGTGGGAAAATGTTCGTGAACAAAGGGAGTTAGAATTGTATGGACACCGTTAAATTGAAGGGAAAAAAATTATCTCGTTGCACAAAATAACATACTATTAATACAGAGATATGATCATTTTCATTTATTTTTTTCTTTTGATTAAAGATCAATGTTATTTGCAAATAAGGGTTTATTGTTTCTTAAAAGAGAATGAGTTAGGAGTGAACTCTCTCAAACTCCTCCAAACTCCCCCAAACTCCCTCTAATAAACTCTCTCAAACTCCCTACACTCCCCCAAACTCCCTGAACTCAAAAACACAAAACTCTCTCAAACTCCCTACACTCTCTCAAACTCTCTCAAAATCCCTGAGATTTAAAATACACTCAACTCCCCCGAAATCACTCGAGGACTAATCCCCTGTAAGCTTTTCCATGACAAGATGATTTCTCATCTTAAGTTATTTACTGGTAAGCTAAGGTCCAAATGGATTGGACCATATGTTGTTACTAATGTTTATTTTCATGGTGCGGTTGATATTACTAGTCTTAGAGATGTGACTACTTCTGAAGTCAATGGCCATAAATTGAAGCCATAATACAAAAACATCGCTTATGTGAATGTGGATTGATAAGCACATAAATACTATATTTTATACCCATATTTATATTAGCTAGTACTCGACATTTTAACTAATATCATTATTTTAATGCTTTTTGTAGAAAGTACAAATGAATTGGATCATCCGACAATAAATGATTGAAGTTAAAATGGTGTTTGCGACTAAAAGCTCCAATGTTACGGTTTACTGCATCAAAGACGGATGAACTATTTTTCTATGCAACCCACTGAGACCATCTGAAGGCCAGAAGATTAATAAGCACTCAAGGGAAGAGGACAAAACATGGTAGCAAAAGAACTCTCTTTGTTAAGTAAGTGAATTCCACTAGAGGCGTCATAATGGAATGGGTCAGAGATCACTACAGATGGATAATGTATGTACGTTTTAGAGTGGGTTTACTAAGTGGACGTGGCACTTCTCCATTACATTTTGGTTGTGGAATATTTAAAGCATCCAAGGCATGTCCCAGCCTTCATCAAAATGAAAGGAAATTGCGGTTCTCAAAGCCGGCAGTGAGAGTGAAAGTATCAAGAGCTACAGTCGGAATTCTTGCCGTCGGCGACTAGGGGTATGAACCTGGAATGGCGACCGAATTGTTGTCTTGGGATTGTGTTATCCGAGCTTGGGAAAACCATTTGGAAGAACTGATGCAAATGCCATGGTTACTGCCGTTGATTCATGGATGTATACCAAGGAATATGAAGGGTTCTGGAGGACGAGATGGAACATTGAAGCACTGTTGTGTGTGTTGGCTGTATGGGAAGTGTGTGAAGACGTGAATGAAAACGAGTTCTGAATCCAGCTGGTGGCGTTATCGTGTGAGTTTGTTGCTGTCAGTAAACAGGAAGGCATGAGAACTGAAACGAAATGAAGATGGGTATTGACTGGAGCTCATTGTTTGTGGCCGGATTTGGTGACGAGATTCAGTTTGGCAGAGACATGTTGATGCTGTTGGCTAGTCGAGTTATGTTGTCTCAGTTGGTCAGAGAAAGGGAAAGAAGCGAAGTGAAGACTGGATGTTCTCATTAATTTCAAGGTCGTCCGTGCATATAGATGACATTTTCTATATCACTATATGAGAAGTTCTGGGTTAGTTTGCTGGAGATGGTTGAGTTGTTGGTGATCATTACACGGAGAGGTTTACAAGAAAGAAACTAAGAAGTGGAGCTGGTGTTGTGGTTGGTTCAAGCAGCTGTAGTCGAACCGAGACAGAATTGCAGCTGACAAGAGAAGCAAAGGAGTTGGATTATTCACTGGAGTTCCTTGCGTGTCGACGGAGCAAACAAAGCTAAGAAGAATGGCGATGGCCGGTTTTTAGTTCGAACTCTTGGTTTCGATTGAAAAGTAAATTGGCAGCAGCGGGACAAGGCAGCGATGGTGATCGAGAGAATCAGTTGGCTGCTCTTATTACTTGTGATAATGGTGTGAGTTCTCGGGCAGTCACAGTGATATTAAATGGGTGATTTGCATGGGCTACCGAATAAGTTGGTGCTGCTGTGGCCTGGATTTAGAAACGGGTTTGGGTAATGGACTGGGCCTGTTGGGCATCTTTCTCTTTGGTCCCATTCGAACCCTTTGCGGGGCAAGTATATAGTAATTCTTTCAAGACAGAATCGCGGAGGGGAGGCGGAGCCGCAACTGGACAGAGCCTAAAGAAGAATAGGGTTTGTTGTTTATCGTTTTCTCTTGCTATGGCTTGCTAGTTTTTCATGTTAGGGTGAAAAAATTAAGTTGTAGGTTGATTTATTTGTGTTTTTGAAACAAGAAATTTTTATAATACGAGCTTAATAAATGTGGTTTGTTTCTCTATCAATGATTTACCTTCTAGCTAGATTTTTTCATGTTTTATGCCATGTATAGTCCATCGTTAGATTAGTAGAAGAATTCATTGAACCTTAGTAATAATCGAATTATGAATTTCGTTTGACTAGTTATGCCATGTATATCTAGTGCTTAAGAGTTCTACTTTTTGGTGAGAGCAAACAATCTTTTGATAATTATTGTCGACATTTTAAACGAAATATCTTCTGTGTCAATACCTTTTGTGATTGAATGCAATAATTTACCTACAATGGATTCCCGGAACCCTAACACCTCCATAATCATTGGTTACGTTCTATTATTTCATTTTTAATTCTGAAAATCCAAAAACATCATTGTTGTTAATCAATTGAGAATATTGATTATTGGTATTTCCACCGCTCCCTGTGGGTTCGACCCGTACTTGCCTCTGTCTACTAGATAGACACCGTGCGATTGCGGTTAATCACATATAGGGTTTCCCTAAATCCTATCATGGATGAGATAGAGCTTCAAGATTTACTCCCTCTGGAGGAGTAGTAAGGAGAATGCCAAGTCGGACTGACGACTTTAAACCAAGCACTAAATGGGAGGAAGCGCATAGGTTTTGTATCTTAAACCGTTTTATTTTTTGTTTTTATTGTTGTCATATCATATTTGCATCCCCATGTTTAATTTCATTGTCTCTGGAATCTGTTTTAGAAGAAAATTATGACGAATACCTTTTCGTCGGAAAAATTCAGACTGCGCGTAGTTTAGTCCAGAGACCATAACTGTCAGAATGTTTATCTAAACAATGTTCCCTTTCGAAACTATGTAGAAAATACGTAGATGAACAACTTTTGTGAAATGGGGTTTTTCCAAATTCCTTACCAATTTGCACATTTTTTGCGTTTTATCTGTTGTTACGTCAGAACTCAGAATTTTCGTTTTACACATTGAGGACAACGTGAAGTTTAAGTGTGGGGGAGTATTTTGTATATAGATTTTTCACTTTTTTGTACATATTTGCATGAAAAACTCCAACTTGTAGTTAGTTTAGAGTCACACAGTATACATGTCGCTAAGATTACATCGAAATTCTCACAAGAGTGACTGAACTTAAAGATGACAGAGAACGTGATCGGGTTTCTTGCTTGTTTGAGAGTTAAAGTTGGATTTAACCATGCCAGTGGAAAATAAGGTGCAGAATGAATTCGGTAATAGAATTGTGATCCCCTAAAGTGGATATTACCTATTGTTACATCATGTGAGGCACCGACCTTCAATTCTTTGTACGTGTCTAAATATGTGCTTTTAGAGTGTGTGTCATCGTACGTTAATTTCGGGTAGAATGGTGAGCTACCCAACATCCCACCAATAGAAGCACTACTTTGATCTCTTGAGTTCTATTTTGTCAATCATGATGGTGACATCGAATTGCTAACTTACATACCACTTGTAATCTTGTTCGAAGTTAGTACCATCCACTTTATATCTCTCTACACCAACAGGTCCATAGAAACACCATCATCATCAACAAGAGCGACATCAAAATCTACAAGGAAAGTTGAATACGTTTAAGGTTTACAGGCAACAGTATAGAATATGAGCAAATTTCAGATTTAAGTATAGCAACAAAACAAGGAGCAGAATTTCTACATGTTGAAGACTTATGTACTAGAGCGAAGATTATCAAGATGAGAGTTCAAGAAGTTCATGATATCAAGACATACAAGTTGTGAAGAATCAAGCGGTAAAGTACTTACACCATGGCCTTTGTACTTACATTTTTATTTTATCTTTTTTGTATTTGTTTTATTTTCTCTTGTCTAAAAAAAAAAAAACTTTTTGGTTCATTATTAGTTTTGTTATTTTATTTTCATTTTGTATTTGTTTTGTTTTTCTTGTCTCACTCCCAAAAAAAAAAAAACTGTTTGTATCATTTTAGTTCGTTTGTTTTTAGTTTGTTCTTTCAATAAAGCCAATGGAAGAAGAAATATTTATAATGAAGTTTCAAGCAACAAGGATTTGAAGAAAAAAATTACATTGCCAAGATTTTATGAAGTTCAAGAGTTATCATCAAGAGTTGAAGACCAAAGACGAAGATGAAGACAAGGATTGAAGACAGAAGACGTTTCTATAGATGTTGTGCGAGTGGTGCTAACTGCACATTGAACGGATAACGAGGTAAGTAAGCATATTCCCACCTTCGTTAAGTGGTTGATTTCCTTTCTTAGAGATTGTCAGAAAAAATAAAGGGTTTTCAAAAGTATAAAAGATGTGGGTTTTCAAAACATTTCGGAGGGTTTTTCCTTCCTACTATTCAACGTGTCGCAGGTTTCTATCTTCATTCCTACCTGGACACATGTGTGAGCCATAAAAAAGTTGTTTATTATTGAGAGCAACTTCATAAAACCCTTTCTAGTGAGTCAGAGTCGAGACTTTCGATTACTCTCGAACCTGGATTCTTTCGATAAGGGATGTTTATTTCTCTCTCAACTTTTAAGGATGAGATTGTGTTCATATATATGTCTAACTTCTTATGACTAGTGTGCAGAATCTCTATGTCTTCTTAGCATGTTGGATGCTATCATATGGGAGAACTAGTAAGTTGGAAAAGTAGGTTTTGTGGGTGTATCTCTAGTAAACCCTCACAGGACTATAACTCGTCCACTAAGGACACCGAGGGGTTTAAAGGAATGTTGCATTAGCTAAGTGCATACGTATCCTCAACGACATGCAGTTGTTGTATTTAGATAGTTTGCTCGAGGACTAGCAAAAGCCAAGTGTCGGGAATTTGTTAAGTGCATATTTTGCATATATTTAGTGTCGAATCCATGCTAGTAATAACTTATATTCTTGCAAATTATTGTGTATTACGTTTGTTTTTCTCTATTTGTGTTTTATTAGGTGAATCATCCAAAAGAAGCGAATTGGCACTTAATTGTGCAATAAAAGAAGTTATGCACAAGCGGAGAAGGGCCAAAGACCAAGTGGAACTCGTTCGAATCCAGGAATTCTTGCCATCACCTTGAAGAGGACGTAAAGACGAAGCCAACGGCGTATGAATGGAGTTATTCTGACTTCGTATGAATAAGGTTTGGGCGAAACGAGAAGTTTAGCTTGTCGGTTCTTCGGAACTGACAGTTCAACTAAAAGTGCTAAAAGAAGATGCTAAAGTTACTAAGGGGTCAGCTTAAATTCAGATATTTATAAAGGCACCAGCCATGCAGATCAGGGGCACCACCTTTCTTCTTCATGCACAAGAGATCAAACCAAGGGTTCTTTTTAACGACCAGCAGAACTGGTTATGATTGTGATGCACTTTTTCATGGTCTGATGATCATGATGGTGATTGTTTCGAGTGATTATCGAACTTAGATGGATCATTAGGTGCTGCCATCGCCATTGATAACGGTGAAGCTATAAAGAAGTTGCTCTCGGTAAAATGGTGGACTTTGCTGTAATACTCAGGGATGGAGAATGAGGAGATTTTCCAGCGATTGATGGCTGCTGTCATTACCAAGGACCCGAGTTGAAAATGCTCGAAAACAGAGAAAATAAGTGGTTGTAGTTTCGAGTCTAAGAAGAATACAGGGAAAGGTACAGCTCGAGATAATACATGGAGCAAGATGTGTTAATGTTTCTCGAGTCTGTGGTGCAGAAGGAAGAGCTCGAGAAACCAGTGGTCTATAGTTGCTCGGTGGTTGACTGGTGGAAGATATATGGCAAGAGAATGCATGAGTGCAGTAAGATATGGAGAACTAGAGCTCGACAGGGAATAATGGGTTTTGACGGTGATTGGAAGATCGGTGGAGAATGAATAAGTCACGTTTGTCCATGGCAGTTGATATAACACAGAGACTGGTGATATATGCTTGTTGAATAATGTAATGTAACAATGTATTAAGAGTGTCAAGTCAACTTTATATTTAGTTGTGTGTGTTGACTAAATATGTGGGTGTAGGACATCCACAAGTTGTAAGGTCTTTTGTAGACCAAGTAGAAGAGTTAGTATTATCTCTTCAACGAAATGAAAGTAGAGAGAGTGAGAAGAACCAAATAGGTTCCCACTACTCCATTAACAAAATCATCCATAAACATCTCTTTTTAATCACCCAAACAACCAACAATTGGTACATAGAGCTTAAATCTATTAGATTTGATCTTGGTGAGTAAAAAAATCAATTTCTACCCATTAAATCAAAAAAATCAGCAACATTTAAAGTTTCAAAATCTAGATCTAAAAAAGAAAAAACCCAATTTCTTCAATCAATCTTCAACCAAATAAATGGCAAGTAGTGGTAACTCAAGTTTATACATTCAACAACCTTCAATACCAATTTTTCATTGAGAAAATTATGATTTTGGGCCATCAAAATGAAGACCTTGTTTGTGTCCCAAGATGTGTGGGAGATTGTTCAAGATGGGTATGATGAAATTGAAGATACATCAACTCTAGAGCAACCACAAAAGGATTTACTTAAGGGGAATAGGAAGAAGAATGCAAAAGCATCCATGTACATTCAACAAGGAGTTGGAGAAACTATTCTACCAAGGGTAATTCATTTTCCTAAAGCTAAAGAAGCTTGGGATATTCTTCAACAAGAGTATGGAGGTAATAAGAAGGTAAGAGAATTAAAATTACATTCATATAGAAGATATTTTGAGAATCTTGAAATGAATGATAATGAATGTTTGAATGAGTTTTCTTCAAGAGTTGTTGAAGTTGTCAATAATATGTTGATGTGTGGTGAGAAGATGGAAGAAAGAAGAATTTGTGAGAAGTTATTGATTTGTTTGGCGGAAAAATTTGAACCCATTGTGACGGTTTTAGAAGAGACTAAAGATTTTTCTACATTAAAGTCACAAGAATTATGGGCTTCTTTGAAGGTGTATGAACAAAGGGTGTCGAGGCACTCGGAAAAATCAACTGAAAGTGCATTTCAATCAAAATTGAACTTGAACTCAAAAAATTCAGCAATGAAGCAAAAAGATTACAAGTGTGATGCTTCATCTAGCTTCAATGGAAAGGGAAAATGGAAGAAAGGAGGAGCAAACTCCAACAAATACACAAAGAGTGATTCTTCACAAGCACCAAGATGCAATTTTTGCAACAAGAATGGTCATTTGGAGAAGAATTGTTGGAACAAAGGAAAACCCCAATGTCATCATTGCAAGAAGTATGGACACTTGGAGTGTAGGATTAGAATCTCGCAACAATTATGTCTCAGCGAAATTATTAATGGTACAGCACAGTAGCGTCGCAGAACAGTTTCAGAAACGACATCAGCAAAGATCATGAGAAAGATGTGATAGTCCTGCGAAAATTAGAGAGCTTGCGAAATTAACATTTGTAAGGTTGCGAGAATGTCGCAAACCATGTCCGAAAATAAAGGACAGATTAGCTGTCATTCATTATGTATTTCCTTATAAATAGTCATTCGAGTTGTAAAGGAGGGAGAGATCTTTTTTTAGTAAGAAACAATCAAATATGAGAGAGAAAGTTCAGAGCAGAGATCATTCTTGATTTCTTTATTTTCCTTATAAAAACATTCAGAAATTAATCAATAAAATTAAGAGTGTAAACCTAAAAATGAGCTGATCAACAATGAAATCATATGAGGGGTGTAGTGTAGGATTTCCTGCAACTACATAATGGCGCTAGAAACAGGGACGAGTTGAAGATTATTCTAGAAAAAGCTAAAGATTAATATTAAGATTTGTGAAAATTTAAAGTGATTGATTAAGAATTTTTCATAATTTCTAGCAATACTGTTAGCATTGAAGAAATGGTTAGAAGAAGAAATACATCCGAACAACCGACTACTATTAGAAGAAGCCAAAGAATTGCTGGAAGAGAAAGAAGTGAAATGGGAGAATCTACTAGAATGAGAAATAATAGAGAAAATCTAATTCAATCGCCAATTCAACAAACATTAGTTCAAGAGAGAAATACAAATTATGACAGAGTGAGCGTACACACTTGGCGATCAAATTCAGCAGAAGAAATAGAAGAAGAGCAACAAAATAGAAATTATAGACAGGAAGAGAGAAATCAATAAGCAGATGAAGGAATAATTCATGGAGGTGAGGAAATTGGAGCGTTAGAAACATTAAGACGAAGAATACATGAAGAAAGAATAGCTGAAGCAGAAGAACGTGCGAATTTAACAAGGAAAAATCACGAATTAAGGATGGAGAATATAAGATTGCATAATAGAAGATCGAGAAGTGTAGGATCAGAATCTCGCAACAATTATATCTCAGCGAAATTATCAATGGTATTGCACAATAGCATCGCAGAACAATTTCAGAAAACGACATCAGCAAGGATCATGAGAAAGATGTGATAGTCTTGCGAAGATTAGAGAGCTTGCGAAATTAACATTTGTAAAGTTGCGAGAATGTCGCAAACTATATCCGAAAATAAAGGACAGATTAGTTGTCATCCACTATGTATTTCCTTATAAATAGTCATTCGAGTTGTAAAGGATGGAGAGAACTTTTTTGAGTAAGAAACAAGTAAACAGGAGAGAGAAAGTCCAGAGAAAAGTTCATTCTTGATTTCTTTATCTTTCTTGTAAGAACATTCAAAAATTAATCAATAAAATTAAGAGTGTAAACCTAAAAATGAGTTGATCAACAATGAAATCATATGAGGGGTGTAGTGTAGGATTTCCTGCAACTACATAATGGCGCTAGAAACAGGGACGAGTAGAAGATTATTCTAGAAAAAAAGCTAAAGTTTGATATTGAGATTTGTGAAAATTTAAAGTAACTGATTAAGAATTTTTCATAATTTTTTGAAATACTGTTAGCATTGAAGAAATGGCTAGAAGAAGAAATACATCCGAACAACCGACTACTATTAGAAGAAGCAAAAGAATTGCTGGAAGAGAAAGAAGTGAAATGGGAGAATCTATTAGAATGAGAAATAATAGAGAAAATCTAATTTAATCACCAATTCAACAAACATTAGTTCAAGAGAGGAATACAGATTATGACAGAGTGAGCGTACACACTTGGTGATCAAATTCAGCAGAAGAAATAGAAGAAGAGCAACAAAATAGAAATTATAGACAGGAAGAGAGAAATCAAGAAGTATATGAAGGAATAATTCATGGAGGTGAAGAAATTGGAGCGTTAAAAACATTGAGACGAAGAATACATGAAGAAAGAAGAGCTGAGGCAGAAGAACGTGCAAATTTAACAAGAAAAAATCACGAATTAAGGATGGAGAATATTAGATTGTAGAATAGAAGATCGAGAAGAATTAGAAAATCATTTTCCAGATCAACCAGAAGAGAAATGAGGCAAAATTCACCTACGATCAATGTTGGAAACAATATTCAAGAAGAAATGTCAAATACTAATGAAGAATATCGCGAAAATAGAGAAAGAATTGATGATCGTTACCTTCCACAAAATGAAACTTTTGATAATAGGCAAATTGGAGGAAATCAAGAGAACGGGCAAATTCAGAGACAAAATAACCAAGATGGCGAAGGAAATCAAGATGAGGGAAGAAGAATTTTACATGTGAGAGAAAATTAAAGAAATCAACAGACAATTGAAGAAGAAATTGAAAGGCATAATTCTGAACAAGCACGTTTAATCTGCGAACGTGAAAGGTTGAGAGCGGAAATGGAAGAGCAAGAGCTTCAGGAGACAATTCGCCAGAACAATCATGACAACCGAGAAAGAAGGCATATACAAAACCGGAATAATGATAATCTCAATGAGGAGTATGATAGAGTGAAGAGAATGGCTGAAAGACAGCGAATTGAGTTGATAAGAAATGAACAAAATTATGGAGGGGAAAATGAACGACATCATCATTTGCGAATTCAAGATAGGGATGAGGAAGAGAATCGCAGAAGAAGACGAGATGAGGATAATGAAGAAGAGATACAAAATTCTGTAAGAGAAGATAGACGTGAACGCAGAAGAAGAGAAGCAAAATTAAAGAGACCAATGGATCAAGATTCAGGAGTAAATAAACAAATCTTGAAAGAATTAGAAGAAATGAGAGGAATGCTAAATAACAGAGGAGAAGTAGATAGAAGACAATTGGATGAAGCAATCGAAGAAGCTGCGAAAACTCCATCTACAAGGGAAGTACAATTAGGAGGAATACCACTGAAATGCAATTTTCCCGCATTAACCAGCATTTTCGATGGAACAACTTGTGCAAATCAACACATTAAAGCTTATGTGAGGTGCATGTTACAATGGGAAAATCATGATGCGGTATTGTGCAAATATTTCGCATCCAGTTTAACAGGAGAGGCGTTAAAATGGTTTGAAGGTTTACCAAAGAATACAATAACCTCCTTCAATCATTTGCAAACCACATTCTTGGGAGCATATATAAGTAATAATTCCTCACGACCTGGTATATAAGATGTGTTTGGATTAAAACAAAGGATTGGCGAAAGTTTGAAACACTTGACTAAAAGATGGAGAACTATGTGTAGCGAAATGGCTAGCCGTGTAAATGAGAGATATCTCATATTATCGTTTATCAATGCTATGTTTGCAACAAACTTGTTGTATATTCAAATCTACAGAGTCAAGAATACGATTAAAATGACTGGATTGCGAGAAATTCAAGAAGAATACATTGCTTTAGAGGGAAAACAAAATTAAATGAAATCATATCCAATTGGGAACACCAGTTCACAAACAGCGAATGCAAGCTTATTACCCAATCTAATAAATACAGTGGCGAATACTTCGCAAGTACGACAAGAAAAGGAGACAAGTAACGGTCAGCAGAAATTGGTAGCTATGGGGAGCCGAGATCAAGAAGATTATGAAAGAGCAAGAAATTTATATAGTCGTGGAGGAAATAACAAGATTCAAAGACTCGGTCAACCGCAAGAAACTTATGGAGGTCAAAGACCAAACTTTAATAGAGGGAAAGGAAGTCATAAAGTAATATGGGAAGAAATCAAGATGCCACCTCTAAAGGAAAGTATAGAGAAGATATGGGAAGCTATAATTTTTATGGAGAATATACCAACACCATGGAACATGGGAACGGAACCGCCCCCAAATCACAGAAGTCATGAATTTTGTTCTTATCATCATTTTCATGGACATACCACAAACGATTGCAGAAATGTAAAGAGAATTATTTTGAGAATGATAGATGAAGGAAAACTAAACGACTTTCTGGTAGAGCATCCACAATCTCAACCATTACCACCACCACCAGAATATCATAAAGCAAATACGATGAAAAAGAAAGAAATATTATTCATAGAAGTTGGTGCAAAAGCAAAAAAATCTGTTCTGTCACTCTATCGTACATTCATATAAGACAATTGAAGATTTTCATGATAATGTTTTAAGTAGAGTGTTCGCAAGAGATAATAATGGTAGAGAAGTTATGAATATTGCGAAAATTTCGCAATTAGAGGAATGGCAGAAACAGATCATTTCTTTTACCGCAGAAGAAATTCCCGAAGGAGAAGAGGTGCATGACAATCCATTGGTAATAAAATTAGAAATTAATCCAAAAACAAAAGAAGATGAGGATGATGAAGCTGAAGATTCATGGGAAATCAATAGAATCCTAGTCGATACTGGAAGCTCTGTGAACATCTTATTTTATCATACTTATAAAACCATGGGTGGAAGAGATGATGATCTTATACCTTCAACATATAAGATATATGGTTTTAATGGTACTGCTAACAAGCCTAAGGGGGAGGTTACCATGCAAATTCCATTGAAGGGAATATCTTCTGAAATCTCATTATGTGTAGTTGATGTAGAATCACCCTACAATAGATTAATTGGCCGACCTTGGCTACATGTGATTCTAGGTATAGCTTCAACTTACCATCAATTCATCAAATTCCTTCACCCCCAATGGTGTAGGAATCATAAGGGGAGATTGGGTTGAAGGAAAGAAATGTTGCGAAACTGAGATAGAATCTTGCGAAGGAAGAGCAAACAAGAAGGAAAACTGGCG
Source organism: Papaver somniferum (assembly GCF_003573695.1). NCBI lineage: Eukaryota > Viridiplantae > Streptophyta > Magnoliopsida > Ranunculales > Papaveraceae > Papaver > Papaver somniferum. Next base: position 102,942,848 of record NC_039360.1, on the reverse strand, counting down.
ACACAAAATCAAGGATGTACAAAAAGTGAGAAGTTGATGGTGGATACAATCGAAAAGAAAGGAGAAGAGATGTTACAAAATCAATGCTAGCTCAGGATAAAAAGGATGAACATACCATTACCAAGGAAGCAGTAGCAGAAAATCAAAAGAAGCAGGAGGGCAAAAGTAATAAAACAAGAAATGTATGAATGATTAAGTTGTTGCGATAATCTCGCAATAAGTAAAATTCTCAAAAATACATTTGATTGAACAACAAAATTGAGATTGCGAAATTCAGATACAATATTATGAATTGCGAGACTCTCGCAGAGATAATGAATTTTACAGAAAATAATAAAAGAATGACAAAAGAGAAAGAGGCGAACCTTTATGGCGTACACCCTAGTTCGCGAATAAATTTCGCAAGAGGCAAATGTAAGACCTAAAGTACGTCATATTAGGGGGTACCTGTTACATGGCTCAGGGAAAGGCTACACCGCCACCGGAACCTGAGTCATGGAGATTTGGGGTCAATAAAGCCCATCCGGGAGAGGCACCTTGGATTCTCAACTTAAGCATATGACTTAGGTTGGGCGACTAAGGTAATAAGGACTCTCCCAAGGAGTGCAGATCTGATCAAGGCGCCGAGGTACACGGTTGAGTCAAGAGTGCCGAGGGCGTTTGAAGCGTCCTTGCCATTCTTGACAAGTCTTGGCTTATACTGCACTCGGCCGAAGAAAACCCCACTTAGGGTGCAGTCTCGTAACCATAAGCCCTATAGGTAAAAGGGATAAGAGGCTGCGAAAACAACTGGTTGTTGTTAAGACTGGATGGGAGGAGCTAACCTTGTATGGTAGAAGTACGCCTCCTTGAAGGGGCAACCAGGGGGAAGATAAGGGCGGCACCCTCCATTAGGGAGCTGATAAGTGTCTTAAGACGCAAATGTCATGAGGCTTTTATTCGCAAGGATAATTAAGGCTTGTCATATTTGTGCAACAATCCTGAAGAGGCAATAATACAAAAGAAAAAGATAAGATGAGACCAATGGGTTTTCGCATGAAAGTGCGAAGACGTCCTGCGATTTCATCGCAAGACGACAATGTCATGGGGATTTATTTTCGCAAGAATATTTTGGCCTGTCATATTGTCGAAATATTCCTGAAGAGGCCATAATACAGAAGAAAACGTTAAGGCAAGATCAACGGGTTATTGCATGAAAGTGCAAGGACGTCCTGCGATTTTGTCGCAATGACAAGAGGTGGCATAATAAGACCTTTAATTAGGAAGGAAAAATAAGACCACACATGAATGAGATTTTGAAAAGAAACAAAATTCACTTCGCAAAAGGTTGCGAAATTATACAATAAGAAAAGTTTATTATATCTCTCATTTGGATTCAAATAACAGAGGCAGGTATGGGAATGTATGAAATTAGAAAATGTTATTTATCTCCATATGAGAGAGTTACTCAAAAATTCAAGAATTAATGATTATATTGATTAACTGTATTGCAAAGAAGAATTGTTTTAATTTACGCAGGTCAAAATGAAAGAAACACAAATATACAGAAAGAAGAAATAAATGTACAAGTGTTACAAAGAATCAAAGAAGAAATAAAGATTATTTCTTGGTTAATCCTTCATTATCTTCATCAGAATTATTTCCTTCTTCACCTGCGTCAGAATTCTCATCACCGTCAGAACTTCTATCACTATCAGATTCTTCATTGTCAACTTCACTATCAGAGATAATCAAACTGGGAGTATTCTGTGGGATTTCTTCTAAAAGACAAGGGTAATCAGAATGTGGGATATTATGGTCATCACAAACCATCTGGATGGTTTGATTGCGAAAATGCATAGCGTCATTCTTAAAATTCTCAATGGTGATTTTGATTTGATTCTTCAATCTATAATACTTGTCGTTGCGAGAAGAAAGATTCTTTGTGAGTTTCTTCTTTTCAGCTTCAAGTTCTTCAATCTTTTCACGATATTTATTTTCAGAATCTGCGAACAAAAGACAACCAATTATTAACTTGATGAAAATCCATAAGAAGCAAAAGATTAGTAAAGAAGAGCAATTAGCAACCTTCTCTGTCAGAAATCATGTCTTTAATCAAGGCTGTATGTTCAACTTGGAGACTAACATTTACGCCTAAATCTTTTCTAGCATCATGTAAAATTTTCGCAGCCTAGACAAATTCATCCTCACTACTTATGAGAAGACGAGAACGAATTTGATTTTCCCTTTCGCAGAGTTCAATATTCTTGCGGTTAGCTTCATCCCGTTCAAGTTGAACTTCAAGAAGAGCCTCTTGAAATTTCGCTAAAGCCTTGGCACCTTGATCAGAGATACGATCTTTATCATCTATGAGACCGCTAATTTTGGTTCTTAATTCATTGGTTTTCTCTTTGGAATCAATAAGGAGACGCTTAAATCTGTTGGCTAAGCCTAAACTGGATCTATGATCAATTTCTAAGAGGCGAAATTTCGATCTAAGTTCATCTAGAGAAAGAGATGAAATTCTATCATTTGAAAAGCTATTTAAGGAATTGTTAAGACGTTCAAGAAGGGTATCATTATCCAAGGCATTAGGAAATGAGCGAAGAAGGGTGGCTTCATCAGAAAGACCATAGATGTCTGCAAAAAGGATTATTTAAATAAGATAAAACAACAGGATGAATGAATAAAGGGAAAAGAGAAAAGTAAATACCATAAAGCTGATTATTAGCTTGTTGAAGACTAGAAATTTTATTCTTATACGAGGAAGAATCAATTTCTAATTTTCTATTTTTCTCGCGAAGACTTTTAACTTCAGCTTCCAATTCTACATTCTTTTTGGGAAATTGAAGATTTTTCTTTTCAAGATTTACGCGTCTTCTCTCCAGATCTGAGGCAACATCAAAAGAAGCTTTTCCATCCTGCGAAAAGAAATAAAAAATATTAAAATAGAAAGAGATTTTGAGTTATTGCAATGAAAAAGTAAAAATATAAAAGTATACCAGACTATTGAGAGAATGCAAAAAGTTGGGAGTCACGGATCTAGAAACTCCGCGAAGAGAATTATCGCCATCCAGCAAAGGGACATCACAAAGAGTAGAGAGAGATTTGATGGTATTTGCAAATTGGCTATCTCCCATACCTTGTATAGAATCATAAAAGAGGCCAGAAAGCTTAGCCATAGAAGATTCAGGTGGAGAATCTTCAGGTGCAGCAAGATCATCGTTATCCTCATCACCCTTATCATTTTCAGAACTTTCATTAGGAAGAGCACTTGAAGGAGAAGGATAACGAACTTTTCTTTTCTTTGGAAGAGGACCACTTGATTTTTCCCTGCGAAGAGTACCTTTACCCTTATCACCAATCTTCGCAGCATCAACAGATTCTTCTACTTCAGCAATAACCTTCACACACAGATAGAAATAAGAAATGGAAGCATGGAAGTAACAATACTATTTAAAGTCATAAGAGAAAGTTTCTTACCTCATCTGTATATGAGCGAAGAGCTAATAGAGTACTAGATTTCCCAGTCTTATTATAACTATCCTTTAGTTTTTGGATCTGCGAAATGTCGCAAGAGTTAGCGAACAGAATAGTAAAAATCAATAAAGAAATATAAAATGAGTTAAAGGGGAAAAACATACCTCTTTCTCCTTCTCGGGCCAAGAGAAAACCCAAGGTTGATATGCAGCGAGATTCGCAGGAAGAACGTTTGATCCCGCAATGTAGGGTCGTTTTAACATTAAAGGAAAAACACACCATTTATCGTCTTTGGATTGGCGAGGAGTTGTGTTTTTACCAGAATGCCAGTCAACATCTTGCATAAGAATTTTGGCTTCATCAATGTTGTATTTCCTTCTTAATCGAATACCTCAGCGAGTATTCTCTTTCTTCATGGAGATAAGTTCGTAGTTTTCAAAGAAATTCGCCACTGTATACTTCTCAGCAACTATATCTAGGTTTGCGAATTTTGGATCCCTAAGTTCTTTGGAGTAAAGATATCCTCTACCAGCACCACGATTAGCGAACTCTAGCATCAGACAGATGCAGTCCCCACTTAGTTGGAAAATGGCTCGCGAAAATCTCGGATGAGCGAGAATCTCATAAAATAAAGGAATGTCTGGGTTATAAAGAGGAATAGGGAGACCTGCGAGAAGTTGACCTAGCGAAATTATGATTGATTGATCATCACAATTTTGATTGGAGAAAAGCTTGACAGAAAGAATTGGTTTAGCATTCACACCAGGAATGGGGGAGAGTGAAAGACCTTTATTAGCAAGATCTTTTTGAACATCTTGTAGATTCTTCTCCTACCTATGACCACTTGGAGTCATTTTTAAATACAGAGTATGGAAATGTATGGAAAGTAAAAAAATTGAAGGAAGAAAAAAATACAACAGCAGAATTTGCAGAAGAATGACAGAGTTGCAGAGATGAGAGAATAAAAATAGAAGAGACAGTAAAAAGAAAAGTGGAAAGAGGGGGGGACAAGAGTATATAAAGAAAATTTACTTCTCGAAGAAGTAAACACCATTAATACGAAGAGACGTGAGCGGTTGAAAGGTAGCGGTTACAGAAGACGTGTCAAGAAATAAATGGAAGAGAGAGTACGTGTGATAAATGTGGAATATGAAAAGATAAGCAGTTGCGGAATTTCTCACATCATTCTCTACTTTGCGAAGAATATATGAGAAGAGGCAAGATGTAGGATCAAAATCTCGCAACAATTATATCTCAGCGAAATTATCAATGGTATTGCACAATAGCGTCGCAGAACAATTTCAGTAACGACGTCCGCAAGGATCATGAGAAAGATATGATAGTCTTGCGAAGATTAGAGAGCTTGCGAAATTAACATTTGTAAAGTTGCGAGAATGTCGCAAACTATATCCGAAAATAAAGGACAGATTAGCTGTCATCCACTATGTATTTCCTTATAAATAGTCATTCGAGTTGTAAAGGAGGGAGAGATCTTTTTTGAGTAAGAAACAAGTAAATAGGAGAGAGAAAGTCCAGAGCAAAGTTCATTCTTGATTTCTTTATCTTTCTTGTAAGAACATTCAAAAATTAATCAATAAAATTAAGAGTGTAAACCTAAAAATGAGTTGATCAACAATGAAATCATATGAGGGGTGTAGTGTAGGATTTACTGCAACTACAGGAAGTATTACAAAATCATATTCAAGATCGACTAGAAGAGAAATGAGGAGAAATTCACCCACAATCAATGCTGGAAACAATATTCAAGAAGAAATGTCAAATCCTAATGAAGAATATCGCGAAAATAGAGAAAGAACTGATGATCGTTACGTTCCACAAAATGAAACTTTTGATGATGGGCAAATTGGAGGAAATCAAGAGAACGGGCAAAATCAGAGACAAAATAACCAGGATGACGAAGGAAATCAATAGGAAGGAATAATAATTTTACATGTGAAAGAAAATCAAAGAAATCAACAGACAATTGAAGAAGAAATTGAAAGGCATAATGCTGAACAAGCACGTTTAAACTGCGAACGTGAAAGATTGAGAGAGGAAATGGAAGAACAAGAGTTTCAGGAGACAATTCGCCAGAAAAATCAGGACAATCGGGAAAGAAGGCGCATAAAAAACCGGAATAACGATAATCTCAATGAAGAGTATGATAGAGTAAAGAGAATGGCAGAAAGACAGCGAATTGAATTGATAAGAAATGAACAAAATTATGGAGGGGAAAATGAACGACATCATCATTTGCGAATTCAAGTTAGGGATGAGGAAGAGAATCGCAGAAGAAGACGAGATGAGGATAATGAAGAAGAGATACAAAATTTCGCAAGAGAAGGTAGACGTGAACGCAGAAGAAGGGAAGAAAAATTAAAGAGACCAATGGGTCAGGATTCAGGCGTAAATAAACAAATTTTGAAAGAATTGGAAGAAATGAGGGGAATGCTAAATAACATGGGGGAAGTAGGTAGAAGACAATTGGATGAAGAAATAGAAGAAGCTGCGAAAACTCCATTTACAAGGGAAGTACAATTAGGAGGAATACCACCGAAATGCAATTTTCCTGCATTAACCAGCATTTTCGATGGAACAACTTGTGCAATTCAGCACATTAAGGATTATGTGAGGTGCATGTTACAATGGGAAAATCATGATGCGGTATTGTGCAAATATTTCGCATCCAGCTTAACAGGAGAAGCGTTAAAATGGTTTGAAAGTTTACCAAAGAATACAATAACCTCCTTCAATCATTTGCAGACCACATTCTTGGGAGCATATATAAGTAATAATTCCTCACGACCTGGTATAGAAGATGTGTTTGGATTGAAGCAAAAGATTGGCGAAAGTTTGAAACACTTGACTAAAAGATGGAGAATTATGTGTAGCGAAATGGCTGGCCATGTAGATGAGAGATATCTCATATTATCATTTATCAATGCTATGTTTGCAACAAACTTGTTGTATGTCCAAATTTTCAGAGTCAAGAATACGATTACAATGATTGAATTGCGAGAACTTCAAGAAGAATACATTTCTCTAGAGGAACGACAAAATGAAATGGAATCATATCCAGTTGCGAAAACAACTCACAAACAGCGAATGCAAGCTTATTACCCAAGCTAATAAACACAGTGGCGAATACTTCACAAGTACAACAAGAGAAGGTGGCAAGTAACAATCAGCAGAAATTGGTATCTATGGGGAGCCGAGATCAAGAAGAGTATGAAAGAGAAATAAATTTCTATAGTCTTGGAGGAAATAAAAAAATTCAAAGACTCGATCAACCGCAAGAAACTTATGGAGGTCAAAGACAAAAGTTTAATAGAGGACAAGGACGTCACAAGGTAGTATGGGAAGAAATCAAGATGCCACCTCTAAATGCAAGTGTAGAGAAGATATGGGAAGCTATAATCTTGATGGAGAATATACCAAAACCATGGAATATGGGAACGAAACCACCTCCAAATCACAGGAGTCATGAATTTTTTTTCTTATCATCATTTTCATGGACATACCGCAAACGATTGCAGAAATGTAAAGAGAATTATTTTGAGAATGATAGATCAAGGAAAACTAAACGACTTTATGGTAGGGCATCCGCAATCCCAACCATTAGCACCACCGCCAGACCATCACAAAGTGAATACGATGAAAAAGAAAGAAACATTCTTCATAGAAGTTGGTGCAAAAGCAAAAAATCTATTCTGTCACTCTATCGTACATTCATATAAGACAATTGAAGATTTTCATGATCATGTTTTGAGTAGGGTGTTCGCAAGAGATAATGATGGAAGAGAAATTATGAATATTGCGAAAATTTCGCCACTAAAAGAATGGCATAAGCAGATCATTTCTTTTACCGCAGAAGAAATTCCCGAAGGAGAAGAGGTGCATGACAATCCATTGGTAATAAAATTAGAAGTTAATCCAAAACTGAAAGAAGATGAGGATGATGAAGCTGAAGATTCATGGGCAATTAATAGAATTCTAGTCGATACTGGAAGCTCAGTGAACATCTTATTTTATCATACTTATAAAACCATGGGTGGAAGAGATGATGATCTTATACCATCAACATATAAGATTCATGGTTTTAATGGTACTGCTAACAATCCTAAAGGGGAGGTTACTATGCAAATTCCATTGAAGGGAATATCTTCTAAAATCTCATTCTGTGTCGTTGATGTGGAATCACCCTACAATTGGTCGACCTTGGCTACATGGGATTCTAGGTGTAGCTTCAACTTTCCATCAATGCATCAAATTCCCTCACCCCAAATGTGTAGGAATCATAAAGGGAGATTGGGTCGAAGGAAAAAGATGCTACGAAACTGAGATAGAATCTTGCGAAGGAAGAGCAAACAAGAAGGAAAACTGGCGACACAAAATCAAAGACGTACAAAGAAGTGAGAGGTTGATGGTGGATACAATCGAAAAGAAAGGAGAAGAGATATTGCGAAATTAATGCTAGATCAGAATAAAAAAGATGAACATACCACTACCAAGGAAGCAGTAGCAGAAAAAAATAAAGAAGCAGAGGATGGCAAAGATAATAAAAACAAGAAATTTATGAATGATTAAGTTGTTGTGATAATCTCGCAATAAGTAAAATTCTCAAAAATACATTTGATTGAACAACAAAATTGAGATTGTGAAATTCAGATAAAATATAATGATTTGCGAGACTCTCGCAAAGATAATGAATTTTACAGAAAATTATAAGAGAAGAATGACAAAAGAGAAAGAGGCGAACCTTTATGGCGTACACCCTAGTTCGCGAATACAATTTTTCTAAAGAGGCAAATGTAAGACCTAAAGTACGTCACATAAGGGGGTACCTATTGCATGATTCTGGGAAAGGCTACACCGCCACCGGAACCTGAGTCATGGAGATTTGGGGTCAATAAAACCCATCCGGGAGAGGCACCTTGGATTCTCTACTTAAGCACATGACTTAGGTTGGGCGACTAAGGTAATAAGGACTCTCCCAAGGAGTGCAAATCTGATCAAGGCATCGAGGTACACGGTTGAGTCAAGAGTGACGGGGGCGTTTGAAGCGTCCTTGCCATTCTTGAGAAGTCATGGCTTATACTGCACTCGGCCTGAAGAAAACCCCACTTAGGGTGCAGTCTCGTAACCATATACCCTATAGGTAAAAGGGATAAGAGGCTGCGGAAACAACTGGTTGTTGGTAAGACTGGATGGGAGGAGCTAACCTTGTATGGTAGAAGTACGCCTCATTGAAGGGGCAACCAGGGGAAGATAAGGGCGGCACCCTCCATTAGGGAGCTGATAAGTGTCTTAAGACGCAAATTTCATAAGGCTTTTTATTCGCAAGGATATTAAGGCTTGTCATATTCATGCAACAATCCTGAATATGCAATAATACAAAAGAAAAAGATAAGACGAGAACAATGGGTTTTCGCATGAAAGTGCGAAGACGTCCTGCGATTTCGTCGCAAGACGGCAATGTCATGGGACTTTATTTTTGCAAGAATATTTAGGCCTGTCATATTGTTGCAATATTCCTGAAGAGGCCATAATACAAAAGAAAAAGTTAAGGCAAGATCAATGGGTTTTTGCATGAAAGTGCAAGGACGTCCTGCGATTTTGTCTCAATGACAAGAGGTGGCATAATAAGACCTTTAATTAGGAAGGAAAAATAAGACCACACAGGAATGAGATTTCGAAAAGAAACAAAATTCACTTCGCAAAAGGTTGCGAAATTATACAATAAGAATTTTTTTATGAAACCTCTCATTTGGATTCAAATAACAGAGGCAAGTATGGGAACGTATGAAATTAGAAAATGTTATTTGTCTCCATATGAGAGATTTACTCAAAAATTCAAGAATTAATGATTATATTGATTAACTGTATTGCAAAGAAGAATTATTTTAATTTACGCAGGTCAAAATGAAAGAAATACAAATAAACAGAAAGAAGAAATAAATGTACAAGTATTACAAAGAATCAAAGAAAGAAGTAAAGAGTATTTCTTGGTTAATCCTTCATTATCTTCATAAGACTTGTTTTCCTCTTCATCTGCGTCAGAATCCTCATCACCATCAGAACTTCCACTACTATCAGATTCTTCATCGTCAGCTTCGCTATCAGAGATAATCAAACTGGGAGTATTCTGTGGGATTTCTTCTAAAAGACAAGGGTAATCAGAATGTGGGATATTATGATCATCACAAACCATCTGGATGGTTTGGTTGCGAAAATGCATAGCGTCATTCTTAAAATTCTCAACGGTGATTTTGATTTGATTCTTCAATCTAGAATACTTGTTGTTGCGAGAAGAAAGATTCTTTGCGAGTTCCTCCTTTTCAGCTTCAAGTTCTTCAATCTTTTCACGATATCTATTTTCAGAATATGCGAACAAAAGAAAACCAATTATTAACTTGACGAAAATTCATAAGAAGCAAAAGATTAGTAAAGAAGAGCAATTAACAACCTTCTCTGTCAGAAAACATGTCTCTAATCAAGGCTGTATGTTCAACTTGGAGACTAACATTTACGCCTAAGTTTTTTCTAGCATCATCTAAGATTTTCGCAGCCCAGACAAATTCATATTCACTACTTATGAGAAGACGAGAATGAATTTGATTTTCCCTTTCGCAGAGTTCAATATTCTTGCGGTTAGCTACATCTCGCCCAAGTTGAACTTCAAGGAGAGCCTCTTGGAATTTCTCCAAAGCCTTGGCACCTTGATCAGAGATACGATCCTTATCATCTATGAGACCGCTAATCTTAGTTCTTAACTCATTGGTTTTCTCTTTGGAATCAATAAGGAGACGCTTAAATCTGTTGGCTAAGCCTAAACTGGATCTATGATCAATTTCTAAGAGGCGAAATTTCGATCTAAGTTCATCTAGAGAAAGAGATGAAATTCTATCATTTGAAAAGCTATTTAAGGAATTGTTAAGACGTTCAAGAAGGGTATCATTATCCAAGGCATTAGGAAATGAGCGAAGAAGGGTGGCTTCATCAGAAAGACCATAGATGTCTGCAAAAAAGATTATTTAAATAAGATAAAACAACAAGATAAATGAATAGAGAGAAAAGAGAAAAGTAATATACCGTAAAACTGATAATTAGCTTGTTGAAGACTAGAAATCTTATTTTTATAAGAGGAAGAACCAATATATAATTGTTTATTCTTCTCGCGAAGACCTTTAACTTCAGCTTCCAATTCTTCATTCCTTTTGCGAAATTGAAGATTCTTCTTTTCAAGATTTTCGCGTCTTCTCTCTAGATCGGAGGCAACTGTAAAAGAAGCTTTTCTAGCCTACGAAAAGAAATAAAAAATATTAATATAAAAAGAGATTTTGAATTATAACAATGAAGAAGTAAAAAGATAAAAGTATATGCAAGAAGTCGGGAGTCACTGATCTAGAAACTCCACGAAGAGAGCTATCACCATCTAATAAAGGGACATCGCAAAGGGTAGCGAGAGCTTTGCAAGTGTTTGAAAATTGGCTATCTCCCATTCCTTGTATAGAATCAGAGAAGAGGCCAGAAAGCTTAGACATAGAAGATTCAGGTGGAGAATCTTCGGTTGCGGCAAGATCATCGTTATCTTCATCACCCTTGTCACTTTCAGAATTTTCATTAGGAAGAACATTTGAAGGAGAATAAGGACGAACTTTTCTTTTCTTTGGAGGAGGACCAGTTGATTTTTCCCTGCGAAGAGTATTTTTACCTTTATCACTAATCTTCGCAGCATCAGCAGATTCTTCTACTTCAGCAATAATCTTCACACAGATAGAAATAATAAATGTAACATGGAAGTAACAGTACTATTCAAAAGTCATAAAAAAAAACTCTTACCTCATCTGTATATGAGAGAAGAGCTAAAAGAGTACTAGATTTCCCAGTTCTGTTATAACTATCCTTTAGTTTTTGGATCTGCGGAATATCGCAAGAGTTAGTGAATAGAACAGTAAAAATCAATAAAGAAATATAAAATGAGTTAAAGGGGAAAAAAACACCTATTTCTCCTTTTCGATCCAAGAGAAAACCCAAGGTTGATATGCAGCGAGATTCGCAGGAAGAACGTTTGATCCTTCAATGTAGGGTCGTTTTAACATTAAAGGAAAAAAACACCATTTATCGTCTTTGGATTGGCGAGGAGTTGTGTTTTTACCAGAATTCCAGTAAATATCTTGCATAAGAATTTTGGCTTCATCAATGTTGTCTTTCCTTCTTAATCGAATACCCCAGCGAGTATTCTCTTTCTTCATGGAGATAAGTTCGTAGGTTTCAAAGAAATTCGCCACTATATACTTCTCAGCAACTATCTCTAGGTTTGTGAATTTTGGATCCCTAAGTTCTTTGGAGTAAAGAGATCCTCTACCAGCACCACGATTAGCGAACTCTAGCATCAGACGAATTCAGTCCCCACTTAGTTGGAAGATGGCTCGCGAAAATCCCGGATGAGCGAGAATTTCATAAAATAAAGGAAGTTCTGGGTTATAAAGATGAATAGGGAGACCTGCGAGGATCTGACCTAGCAAAATTATGATTGATTGATCATCACAATTTTGATTAGAGAAAAGCTTGACAGAAAGAATTCATTTGGCATTCTCACCAGGAATGGTGGAGAGTGTAAAACCTTTATCAGCAAGATCTTTTTGGACATCTTGTAAATTCTTCTCATATCTATGAACACTTGGAGACATGTTTTAGTATAGAGTATGGGAATGTATGGAAAGTAAAAGGATTGAAGGAAGAAAAAATTACAGTAGCAGAATTTGCAGAAGAATAACAGAGTTGCAGAGATAAGAAAATAAAAATAAAAGAGAAAGTAAAAAGAAAAGTGGAAAAAGGGGGGGGGGATAAGAGTATATAAAGAAAAAATTTTACTCGAAGAAATAAACATCATTAAGACGAAGAGACGTGAGCGGTTGAAAAGTAGAGGTTACAGAAGACGTGTCAAGAAATAAATGTAAGAGAGAGTACGTGTGATAAATGTGGAATATGAAAAGATAAGCAGCTGCGGCATTTCTCACATCATTCTCTAATTTGCAGAGAAAGATATGAGAAGAGGCAAGATGTAGGATCAGAATCTTGCAACAATTATGTCTCAGCGAAATTATCAATGGTATAGCACAGTAGCGTCGCAGAACAGTTTAAGAAACGACGTCAACAAAGATCATGAGAAAGATGTGATAGTCCTGCGAAAATTAGAGAGCTTGCGAAATTAACATTTGTAAGGTTGCGAAAATGTCGCAAAGCATATCCGAAAATAAAGGACAGATTAGCTGTCATCCAATATGTATTTCCTTATAAATAGTCATTCGAGTTGTAAAGGAGGGAGAGATCTTTTTTGAGTAAGAAACAAGCAAATAGGAGAAAGAAAGTTCAGAGCAGAGATTATTCTTGATTTCTTTATTTTCCTTGTAAGAACATTCAGAAATTAAGAATGTTCTGCAGCTAAGAGTTATGTTGTTGTTGAACTGGTGAGAATGGAAGAGCCAAGATGGCTGCAAAATTATGCACAACCAAGATGGCTGGCCAAGGAGCTGTGATGCACAATCATTGTGCAACACAAGTTATGGCCTGTGCAAGATTGCAATGGATTTGGCCTTGGCCACTCAGCCCATCCAGCTGAGTAAGACGCTGACTCGTTCTGACTCAGTGAATTTGACTGGTTGACTCGGTTTGACTCAGTTGGCCTGACCGAGTTGACTCGTTGACCGGTGACCGGGTGGACTTTGCCGATCACCTGAGATGTTTTCCGACAGCTTTTCCGGCGACTTTCCGGTCGGTTTCCGGTCACTTTTCAGCGACAATTTTTGGACATATTTTCACATATGGGCTTGGTGGACCACTTTAGATATGGGCTTTTGGAGGATTGACCTAGTTTTGGAAAGATGAAAAGCTACAAAAAGGAAAGTTTTCTATTTTTTTTGGTATCACGTATTTTTTTACTTGGAACTTTGGAGAGCGGCGATTCTATTAGGGTTTGCTTTTCGTTTATTTTTCATCTTCTTCAATTTATTTGTGATTATGGTTATGATGAACTCCATTATTATGAGTAACTAAACTCAATTATTGGTTATGGGATAAAAGTTGATTTCCAACACGTTATTTGATTCAATGAATTAGTTTTGTCTCAATACTCTATTGTTTATCATTCATTATTAATATTGTCATATGATTTGAATGCTAGTTTGGTTGAGTCCGGAATCAATCCGATTTAGTCTTCATCTCTTTTGCTAGATTAGGGTTATTATACGAAAAAGTGATAATTCCTGATTGCAAGTAGCATAGTGCCATTATTACTTGTAGTGATACATCTCTTTAATTGCATATGAATCATAACCTTTGTTAAAATGAATTAGTGCTTTTACACGTTTGTTTGCATTGATTAGTCTTATTTCATAGAACTTATTGCTCTTAGGGAGTTAAATTTAATTGTGCTTTTACACTTTAGGTTGCTTTCTAGGTAGATTTCACAATAACATCTTTTAATGTTGTTTGTAATAAAATTGGGAAATAAATGGGATACTCTTGCGATCAAGATATCCTTGGACTTTTAGTAAATGAGAGATTAAAATTTCAATTCTAGTCGTTGATGAAAATACATGTTTGTGAATGATACTATCCCGGGACCAATATCTTCTTCTATTGATTATTCATGTTATTTTATTGCTTTCAATTTATTTTATTGCTTTGTTTATTTAGATGAAACAAAAATCCACCCCTTTGGTTACTTAAGAATCTGAAAATTTGATAACAACAAAAGCCTCTTTGTGGGAACGAACTCTTTCTTATCTTATACTTCATTTACATTTTATTAAGTAAGAAAGTGAATTATTTTTGACGCATACGACAGCAATCAAATTTTGGCGGCCGGGGAGGCATACGGCTTGTTATTAAGTTTTTAGTTTGTTGTCATCATTTCTGATTTCATATTTGCCTTTTGTTTCTTGTCTTGTTTCTCACTTGTTTGCCAGAATTGTTTTCAGGTACCTAATCCCTGGCTTCTAAATATTGGAATTATCCAAGGTGCGGGATAGCTACTCGAAGAGGCACAATACTCCAACCAAGTCAAGACACGACGGAAGAACAAGATTTGGAAGTGGAAGAAAAATTACAACTAGAAGAAGAACAAGAAGTTCCATTTGTAGAAGAACCACTAGTTGAAGAAGAAGAAGAAGAAGAAGCAATGGGTGATACAAATCGTACACTCAAGGACTTGGCTTCTCATAGACTTGATGCAAAACGGTGGTGTATTGAGACAAACTCAACCTTCGATATCAAGCCGGGGTTGCTTAGAGAGTTACCAAAGTTCCATGGTATGGTGAATGAAGATCCAAACACGCATCCTATGGAATTCATTACCATTGTCAAGGCTATGCTACCAGGGGAGACTGATGCCGATGGTGCAATGTTGAAGGTTTTCTCATTTTCTATGATGGATACCGCTAAGGATTGGTTGTACTCTTTTCCATCTGGAAGCGTCACTACATGGAACGGGTTGAAGAAACTCTTTCTAGAGAGGTATTTTCCTACATCAAAGGCTACCCAAATTCGCAAAGAGATATGTAGAATAAAGCAAAATGTTGGAGAATCTTTATATGAATGTTGGGAGCGATACAAGAGATTAGTGGCAAGTTGTCCACATCATCAATTCAGTAACGCTATGATAATCCAATACTTCTACGAAGGTCTCCAATCAAATGATAGATATCTCCTTGATGCATCGGGTGATGGTGCAATAGTGAATAAGATGGTGGCCCAAGCTACCGAGTTGATTGAAAGCATGGCTGCAAACTCGCAACAATTATACAAAGAGGTGAACCAATTAAGCGAGTGCATGAAGTTACGGATTCACCATCACACCGTGATCAGAGAATGGATAACATGGAGCAAATGATGCAAAAGATGGTTGCGGTTATTTTACCTTCATATGGTGAAGAGTTGGAGCAAGCTAGTGCGGTCTTTCTCAATCAGCAAAGACGGTATGATCCCTACTCCAACACTTAAAATCCGGTATGGAGAGATCACCCCAACTTTAGCTATGCAAACAAGCAAGGCGCGGTTCAACAACCTACTTTCAACCGTTTGGGTGGATTTCAACCACAACAACAACAATTCCAGCCGCAACATCAACAATTTCAGCAACCACAACAATCGATGCAAAATCAAGGTTTCGATATCGATGCAAAGCTTCAAACAATTATGCAAGGCATTTCTACCATGTTTAAAGAGAGTCAACAAGAAGCTAAAAGTTCTATCAAGGAGTTGCAGACACAAATGGGATCCATGGCGATTGATATAAACAAGTTGAAGGCACAAAATAGTGGGAAACTCCCTTCTCAACCTATCAACCCAAAAGAGGGTGTCAATGTTATTACGTTGAGAAGCGGTACACAACTTGTGCAACCCGAAGTTACTGATTCGGGAAAGGTGGAAACACCAAAGGAGCCGGTCTTGGAGCAAAAGAGGGATGAAATTCTCCAAACAACCGAGGTACCTATTCCTAACTCTAAAAATCTGGTTTCTACTTATGTTCCTCCTTTACCTTTTCCTCGCAGATTTGCAAGTTCTAAGAAGGCGGAACTAGAAAAGAGATTTTAGACGTTCTAAAGAAGATCCATGTGAACATACCACTCATTGATGCTATCAAGCAAGTTCCCAAATATGCGAAAGTGTTGAAGGACTTGTGTACCAATAAGCAAAGTCTCAAAGTTAATGAAGTGCTATGTGTGGGGGAGAATGCTTCGGAAATCTTACAACACAAACTCCCACTGAAATGTAAGGATCCCGGTAGCTTTGACATTCCAGTCACACTTGGTAACACCACATTTAACAAATCTATGTTGGATTTAGGTGCATCTGTTAATGTTATGCCTGCATCTATGTACAATTCACTTGAGTTAGGTCATCTTAAAAAGGCTGGAACTGTAATGCAATTAGCCGATCGCTCTAATGTTTACCCAATGGGTATTTTTGAGGATGTTCTTGTGAAGGTCAACCAATTAGTATTTCCAGCTGACTTTTGTGTGTTAGAGATGAATGAAGGTTCATCGGACTCGTCTCTTCCATTGCTACTTGGGCGTCCCTTCATGAAAACGGCGAAAACCATTATTGATGTGGACAAGGGAACGCTGACTATGGAGTTTGATGGAGAAACAATACGTTTCAACATTTTCGAGACGATGAGATATCCTAGCGATGTCCACTCTTGTTTCTCCATTGATGTTATGGATACATTGGCACAACAAGTGTTTGAATTGAATGGTGAAGATGCTTTGGAAACTGTTTTGACTACATCCATGGATAATGGTGTAGAGTGTGGTAATGAAGTCAAGGAAGCCCTTGGTGATCTTAATTCACTACAAGGATGCCCGGAAACTCATAATATCTCTTTTATTTCTTTACCATGCAATGATGAAAAGATTGTACCTTCAATTGTTAAATCTCCAGAGTTAGAATTGAACCCTCTTCTCGATCACCTAAAGTACTTGTACTTGGGTGACAAGGAAGATTTACCTGTGATTGTTTCTAACAAGTTTAGTGAATTACGGGAGCAAAAACTTCTAAGGGTGCTAAGGAAGTACAAGACGGCTATAGGATGGACAATTTCCGATATCAAGGGTATAAGCCCTGCCATTTGTATGCACAAGATTCGTTTGGAGGACGATGGAAAGCCTACAAGGGAAGCGCAACGTCGTTTGAACCCTCACATGATGAAAGTTGTGAAAAAGGAGATACTAAAGCTTTTGGACGTGGGTGTTATCCACCCCATATCCGATAGTAAATGGGTGAGCCCGGTACAAGTAGTACCAAATAAATCAGGTGTGATGGTGGTGAAGAATGATAAGAACGAACTTGTCCCAACTCGTGTGCAAACCGGTTGGAGGGTTTGTATTTATTACAGGAAATTGAATGCCACCACTAGGAAGGATCATTTTCCATTGCCTTTTATTGATCAAATGCTTGAACGTTTAAATGGACACTCTTATTATTGCTTCCTTGATGGTTATTCAGGTTGCAATCAGATTATGATAGCACCGGAGGATCAAGAGAAAACCACTTTCACTTGTCCATTTGGTACTTTTGCTTATAGAAGGATGCCTTTTGGCTTGTGCAATGCTCCAGCTACCTTTCAAAGGTGTATGGTAAGTATCTTCTCAGAATATGTTGAAAACATAATCAAAGTGTTTATGGATGACTTTAGTGTCTTTGGTGATTCATTTGACCTTTGCTTGCACAACTTGTCATTAATCCTTGAACGATGTGTTGAAACAAACCTTGTGCTAAATTGGGAGAAGTGCCATTTTATGGTAACTCATGGCATAGTTTTAGGCCATATAATATCTTCTAAAGGCTTGGAAATCGATAAATCTAAAATAGACCGTATTCGTCCTTTAACCCCTCCCACTACGGTGAGGGAGATACGCTCTTTTCTTGGTCATGCAGGTTTTTATCGTAGATTTATCAAGGATTTTTCCAAGATAGCATCACCACTTTGCAACTAATTGCAAAAAGATGTGGTTTTTAACTTTGATGAAAAGTGTGTGGCGGCATTCAATCGTTTGAAAGAACTTTTGATTTCAGCCCCTATCATTAAACCATCGGATTGGAGAAAGCCTTTTGAGCTCATGTGTGATTCAAGTGACTATGCGGTTGGTGCGGTGCTTGGGCAACGTGTGGGGAAGATACCTCATGCTATTTATTATGCTTCTAGAACGTTAAATGAGGCCCAACAAAACTACACAACCACTGAAAAAGAGTTCTTAGCTATTGTTTTTGCTTGGAAAAGTTTCGCTCTTATCTAATTGGTACAAAAGTTGTTGTCTTTTCTGATCATGCAGCGCTTAGGTACTTGCTTATGAAAAGAGGCGAAATCGAGGCTCATACGATGGATTCTACTTTTGCAAGAGTTCGATATTGAAATCAAGGACAAGAAAGGAATTGAGAACACCGTTGCGGATCATTTGAGCCGTCTTGCTGTGGACAAGTAATCTATCCCATTGCGTGAAAGTTTCCCGGATGAGCAACTATTCTCAATTGCCTTTGGAGAACCATGGTATGCCGATATTGTCAACTACTTGGTGTCTAAACAAATCCCAAAGAACTTGTCTCGTGCTGAGAGGGACAAACTTAAGAGGTTAGAGAACCAATACATATGGGATGATCCATACTTATGGAAGCAAGGTAGTGACCAAGTATTACGAAGGTGCGTTCCCGAATCTGAATTTAATTTTATCTTGTCTTTTTGTCACTCCTATGCTCGCGGAGGACATTTTGGGAGTATGAGATTCGCTTACAAGGTACTTGAAATCGGTTTCTATTGGCCAACCTTGTTTAAAGATGCATATATATTTTGTACAACTTGTGATAGGTGCCAAAGAACGGGCAATCTAGGTGCCTGAAATCAAATGCCACAAACTTTTATTCAATTTATTGAAGTTTTTGATGTATGGGGTATTGATTTTATGGGTCCTTTTGTCAACTCTCATGGTAATTTTTATATCTTACTTGTTGTTTATTATGTCTCCCAATGGGTGGAATCTAAGGCCACCCTAACTAATGATTCTAAAGTGGTTTCAGATTTTGTGCAAGCTAATATATTTGCAAGGTTTGGAATTCCAAGAGCCATAATTAGCGATGGGGGTTCTCACTTCAAAAACATGATCTTACAAAGCTTGTTGAAGAAGTACAATGTTCCGCACAAGATTGCAACACCTTATCATCCCCAAACAAATGGACAAGCCGAGGTTTCTAACCGGGAGGTGAAATCTATTCTAGAGAAGACGGTGAACCCAACAAGGAAAGATTGGAGCATGCGACTTAACCATGCGTTGTGGGCTTATAGAACCACATACAAGACACCTATCGGGATGTCTCCCCTTAGGCTTGTGTATGGTAAACCTTGTCATTTATCCGTTGAAATTGAGCATAAGGCGTTTTGGGCTATTAAGCAATGCAATATGGAGATGGATGGGGATGGAAAGCAACGGAAGTTACAACTCCAAGAGCTAGAGGAGCTTTGCAATGATGCATTTGAAAGATCGCGCATTTATAAGGAAAAGACGAAAGCATTTCATGATAACATGATTTCTAGGAAACAATTTTGCATTGCGCAGAAAGTGCTTTTGTTTAATTCTCGCTTGCATTTATTTCCGGGTAAATTAAGGTCACGATGGACTGGACCTTTCATTGTTACTAATGTGTTTTCTCATGTTGTAGTGGAAATTCGTAGCATAGCTAAAAGCAAATAACTTAAAGTTAATAGGCACCGTTTGAAACCATATTATGAGAACTTCACTTCCGAAGTGGTGGAAGGAGCTAATTTTGTGGATGCACTCCCTCTGGAGGAGGCATAGAAAGCAAGGAGATAGTCGGGCTTACGACTTTAAACCAAACGCTAAATGGGAGGCAACCCATAGGATGAGTATTTCTTGTCTTGTATTTATTTCTTTTTTTTGTTTTTAGTTTTTCTTGTCTTGTTTTGTATTTATTTTTTTCTGATTTCTTGTCATTATCATATAGGATTTCCCACCTTGACTTACTTTGGATGACTCAATTTACATTGAGGACAATGCAAAGTCTAAGTGTGGGGGATTGGTTAAGCATTTGCATTATAATTTTTCAACTTTTTTGTGAAATAGTGAATAAGAAAACTCCAACTTGTGGTTAGTTTAGAGTCACATAGTATACATGTCGCTAAGATTACATCGATATTCTCATAAGAGTGACTGAACTTAGAGATGACAGAGAACATGATCGGGGTTTCTTACTTGTTTGAGAGTTAAAGTTGGATTTAACCATCCCAGTGGAAAATGAGGTGCATACTGAATTCGGTATTAGATTTGTGATCCCCTATAGTGGAGACTATCCATGTTACATCATGAGAGGCACCGACCTTCACTTCTTTGTACCTGTCTAAATATGTGCTTTTAGAGTGTGTATCACCGTACGTAAACTCTGGGTAGAATGGTGACATACCCAACCTCCCACCAATAGAAGCACTATTTTGATCTCTTGAGTGCTATTTTATCAATCATGAATGGTGACATCGAATAGCTAACTTACATACCACTTGTAATCTTGTTCGCAGTTAGCACCATCCACTTTATCTCTCTCTACACCAACAGTTCCATAGAAACACTATCATCATCAACAAGAGGAGCATCACAAATTCGAAGGAAAGTTGAAGACGTTCTAGGTTTACAAGAAACAGTACAAGAATGATCAGATTTCAGATTTAAGTATAGCAACAAGACAAGGAGCAGAATTTTTACAAGTTGAAGACTATTGTACGAGAGCGGCGATTCTATTAGGGTTTGCTTTTCGTTTATTTTTCATATTCTTCAATTTATTTGTGATTATGATTATGATGAACTCCATTATTATGAGTAACTAAACTCAATTATTGGTTATGGGATAAAAGTTGATTTCCAACATGTTATTTGATTCAATGAATTAGTTTTGTCTCAATACTTTATTGTTTATGATTCATTATTAATATTGTCATATGATTTGAATGCTAGTTTGGTTGAGTCCGGAATCAATCCGATTTAGTCTTCATCTCTTGTAGTTGCAGGAAATCCTACAACACACCCCTTGTATTATCATGACAATGATTTCTAGATCTAAACTTATTTGATATGAAAATAAAGATAAAGATAATGAAAATAGAAAATAAGATACAAGATTTACGTGGTTCGATCAATGTGATCTACATCCACGGGGTTAGAGATCTTCACTATGATTGTTTGTAATTACATATGGATTACAATTGAAACTCCATTAATGAGTATTTGGAGCTCTTGGTTGAAGAAGGAAGAAGAAGATAATAATACAAATTCTGCTCTCTCTCTACAAATGTGTCCTCCCTAAAGTGTCTCTCTCCTTTTTCTTTTTTCATTATCCTCCTTTCTCTATCTTGCCTTTCTCTTTATATAGGATATTACATAGTGGATGACAGCTCATATTTCCCCTATTTTCGGATCTGGCTTGCGGTATTTTCGCAAGCTTACAAATGTTAATTTCGCAAACATCCTAAATTTCGCACGATCATCATACTTTTCTCATGTTTAAGCTGATGTCATCTGTTATGTCATTTCTGAAATCATTCTGCGATGTCTTCGTGATGCATTGCTAGTAATTTCGCAAGTGTGTCGTTGTTGCGAGATTCTGATCCTACATCTTGCCTCTTTTTTCTTGAATATTGCTTGAAGAGCGATCTTTAGGAAAAAATCTGTTGTTGTAGTTGTTGGAGCGAGATACATGTTATTGGAGTAGTCTTTGATCTTTGTTGATGAAGGAACGAGTGAAAGAATACTGGACTTGAAAAGTACGTACTTTCCTCTATTCTTTTGTGAAGTTACGAAGTGTTGCGAAGTAAATAAGAAGTATTAACCCTTGAAGTATACGAAGTATGAAGTATCCTTGAAGAAGTATAAGAAGTACTCAATCCTCGAAATATAAGAAGTATCCGTCCTTGAATGAGTATAACAAGTATTGCCTCTAGTCCTGCGAAATTATCACTCCATTTTTGGTGAGGATTCTTGTTGTTCATTAGTAAACGTCCACTTTGGAAATGATTCTTGCCGAGGAGATAAAGAACATAAAATATTTTCTTGGTAATCCATAGTTGCTTCTGTGCTTTATCTATGAGGGTAGAATCCTTGAGAAAATGTTGAATGTACGAGTTGTTTCTTCATTCTCATCTTGCCTCTGTCTCATGTTTTGTGCTCATGCGATAGTATAATATCTTCAAGTTGCTTATAATTGTGCGAAATAATTGAGCGAGATAATCACATCATTCGGAAGAATCACATTCTGCGAAATTCTGACACATTCTACGAAATTTTGAATCATTCTGCGAAATTCTGAATCATTCTGTGAAGTTCTGAATAATCTTGCGAAATTCTTGAATAATCCTGTGAAATTCTGAATAATCCTGAATAATTCTGCTAAATTCTGCGATATTATTGCGAAATTATGCAATATTATTCCGTACAGTTTTGTAAAGTACTTATGCGAACATAATGCTTATGTGATGATTATGTTATGAAATGTGTATGCGATGTTTATGCCATGAAATGCTTATGCGATGCTTTGATGATGCGAGTGTGATACTTGTATGATGAGAATGCTTATCTATTGCAATGTATAGCCAATGTTTGTGTTACTTAGCTCACTTTGCCGTCTAAAATTGATGTAGTTTTAAATTGCTTCCATTCTTCATTTCTCTGGCTTTTTCTTTAGTGTATGCATTCCTCTTCGTGTGGTTATTGTTCCTCACAAGTTCTTACTTGTGTTTCATCTTTCCTCTTTCCTGCACTATTAGTATCTCATAACATTATGATCATAGTATCAAGTCTGTGGCATTTTCACTGCCTCATTTTCATCTCCATGTACATATTCGCAAGCTTATTTGATTACATATAATCATCTTCGCAAGTTTATTTGCGTACTTTCTTATGTGGTCTTATTTTGCCTTCCTAGTTAAAAGTCTTATTTTTCCACCTCTTGTCATTGCGACAAAATCGCAGGATGTTTTTGCACTTTCATGCAAAAACCCATTGATCTTGCCTTAACTTTTTCTTTCGTATTATTGCCTCTTCAGGATTGTTGCGACAATATGACAGGCCTAAATATTCTTGCGAAAAATAAATCCCCATGACATTGCCGTCTTGCGACGAAATCGCAGGACGTCCTCACACTTTCATGTAATGACCCATTGATCTCGTCTTATGTTTTTCTCTAGTATTATTGCCTCTTCAGGATTGTCGCACAAATATGACAAGCAGTAATACCCTTGCGAGTAAAAAGCCTCATGACATTTGCGTCTTAAGATACTTATCATCTCCCTAATGGAGGGTGCCGCCCTTATTTCCCCCATGGTTGCCCCTTCAAGGAGGCGTACTTCTACCATACAAGGTTAGCTCCTCCTATCCGGTCTTAACAACAACCAGTTGTTTTCGCAGCCTCTTGTCCCTTTTACCTATAGGGCTTATGGTTACGAGACTGCACCCTAAGTGGGGTTTTCTTCGGGACGAGTGCAGTATAAGCCAAGACTTGTCAAGAATGGAAAGGTACGCTCCAGACACCCCTGGCACTCTTGACTCAACCGTGTACCTCGGCGCCTTGATCAGATTCCGCACACCTTGGGAGAGTCCTTATTACCTTAGTCGCCCAACCTAAGTCATATGCTTAAGCTGAGAATCCAAGGTGCCTCTTCCGGATGGGCTTTATTGACCCCAAATATCCATGACTTAGGTTCCAGGGGCGGTGTAACCTTTTCCCTGAGTCATGCTACAGGTACCCCCTTCTATGACGTACTTTAGGTCTTACATTTGCCTCTTGCGAAATTTTATTCGCGAACTAGGGTGTACGCCATAAAGGTTCGCCCCATTCTAATCTTAGATTTTTATGGATCTTAGATTATCTCTTGCGAAATTTTCGCGTTTCTTTGTTCTTTTATTCTTTCATTCATTCTTTCATTTCTGTCACTTCTTTCATCCACTCTTTCATTCTCATAATATCATATCATTTGAAGCAAAGTAAATATTCAAGAAATCTTTGTAATTGTGAAATCTTTGTAATTCTGTGATTGTATCGCGTTTTGTAAATCAAATAAAAAATCTTTAATTTTATGTAAAAGAAATATCCTAAAGAATTATATAAATTGGATTTTCTCGGTTTTTTGTAATTTTGAAATCTTTGTAATCGTGCGATTGAATCGTTTTTTGTAAATCAAATCAAAAATATTTTTATCCGTTCTTAGTATAAAGTAAGGAAGTGGTACTTATCTTTCATGTGAGTCGCTGTTGTTGTCAAAGAAGTGAATAAATGCTTTGGAATGTATGAATTTCGCGCAGCAAAAAGAAGTGTGAGAAGTGAGACTTGAACCATTGTCCTGCGTCTTGGATTTTCTCGCACCATACTAACTGTGTTAAGCCTCTCTTGCGAAGTAATCAAATACCAATTCTGCGAAATAAATATGTACGAAGCAAAAATTATTTGGTCGCAGGGAGAATCGAACCCATGCCCTCTAGTTTGCATACTCCTTCTCTGACCATCTGCGCTACTTGTTGCTTGCGAAAGAAACACACAATGCTGTAACTGTATTGCACTTCTTCGCCTTTATGATTTCAAAAATGTGCGAAAAATTAATCTTGATGAAGGGAATCGAACTCGTGACTTGTTGCTTCCTTTATCCAACTCAAACCATATGTGCGAATTTCTGGTTGTGATTGGAAGGTACAATTCGCGTAGCTTATTCTTATTTAATCGCTCTTTGTATAAATTTTGTCTTCGTCTTTCTTTTCTTCTCCCGTGTGGGTGATATTTCTCCATTAGTTGTTTACTCTTTTTCTCTCTCTCCCTTAACTTCCCGTGCTTCCTTGATGAACTTTCTTTGCTGAAACTCTTCCTCACTTATATGTTCATGGTAGAAGTCTATGTGATGATGAAATAAGAGCATTTATTGCATCTTGTTTTGCGTGATTGTTCATGGTAGAAATCTACTGAATTTTTTTTTGTGAAATTCGCATAGCTCATTTGGCTGACTCCTTTTATAAGTTGTCCCTCTTTGCGAGATGAGCTTTTCCGGGTGCTTATTTCGCAAGTTTATTTCTTCGAAAATAATCCTCTTCTTGCCAATTAATATTAATAAGCTGACGGTGAACTTTGTCTACTACTTGACCAAGTTATGTTTCTCTTGATGTTTCACTGGTGATATGGTTGTTTTGGTGCGAGTTAATCTACTTCTGCTCTACTTATCTTTGTTACGTTTGTCTTGCAACTAGCTCCATTTGGACTTGCATGTCCTCTTTAATTGTTTCCGTTATTGAACCATATGATTGTTCAACTTTTCTTTCATCTCCTATTGATATATACATGCCCCTGTGAGTACCATTAACGGTTAATAATTGTCATGTGAATCCTATAACAAATCATAGAACCCTAATTTGAGTTTGCGACATTATCTGATATACTCTACGTAATTTTTAAAGTCAAAGGTGGTGAAAGAAAGAATACATCCCTCTCAGTCATTCTACTCGTTTCCTTCGGATTTGTGGTTGATCTTTGCTAGTGAAACAACTACGTATGCAAGTAAATCTAACGATTTGAATGGATTTTCTTCTCTGAATTGATAGATGTTCCAAACTGGATAGGTGATGAAGAAAAGAATTCTAGCGAAGTAAACTGATCATATCATTGTGCGAGCTGATTCGTTGAGTCTGTCTTGTGAAGTAAATTTTGAATGTTTTATTTCTTTTCTTAGCTGGTTAGTTCCGATTTTCTTTTCGCCAAAGTTGTTTGTTGACGAAGAAAGTTTTGTTTCCGAACTTCTGTCTTTGTTCACTGTCCTTCTAGTTTGGATAACATTGTCACTTTGCAAGGTTTTATCTCTTCGCAGGATCTTATTTCGCCATTCTGTGTTGATTGCTTTGCCTTTAGCAATTGTATTCATAGACTAGTAGTTTCTTTTAATCGTAATCTCTTGGAACTGGTTGAGGTTCGTTTTTTGTTGGGTTTTGTGCATTTTGCCCCTGTCAAATAATATCACACAAAGTCACGAAGTCAAAATCTTGCCAAGCAAATATAGATACAATCCTGAATGCTTCATGTTGAATTCTACTCGAATTGATTTGCCTGGAAATCTAACTTAAGATTTCATCTTCGCGGTTTCATTTCAATCTCGCTGCCTTTTTACGAAGATGTCATTTTCTCATCTTCGATTTTCTTTGTCTGGTGGCTAACTGCTTCTTCTTTTGTTGATTGCTTCTGCGAGTTACCACTCTTATTTGGTTTCTCTCGACGTTGATGACGAAGTAAGTTTGCTTCCTTGTTGGGTAAATTTGAATTTTGGTTGGACTATAACTGATCATCTCTCAAATGGTGAACTGTCGAAGTGATGATCTTGTTCTTTGCGGGTGATCAAAAAGTTGTTCTTTGCTGGAGCCTCTGTCGGAGTAATGTTTCCATATCTAACTGACGAAGTGTTTATTGCTGATCCTTGGTTGTCCAAACCGGCGAGTTAAACCTGAGATACTACGTCTCTGCGAGTTATCTTGTTTCTTACTGATTTCTGACGAAGTTGGTTGAAGAATTGCTGATGAAGATCATCTCCCCGGAATTGATCTAATGGAGAACATTGTATGATAACTGTACGTGTTCCTTTGTGTTTACTAGTGACGATTCAAACTTGAGTTCAGACATTGTTCAGATTACTGTTAACTTCTGCGAGATGACCTTTCCAAATTAATTTGCTTTGAGCTGTTTTACTTCGATTGGGGTTGTCTCAATGAGCAGTGACAGGAGTTTGTCTCTCCGTCTGGAAGCGATGATCCTGTACTTGACGAGGTAAAGATTGGACGAAATGATATATTTGAATCTCGCAGGTAATGGTTGGTGACGAAGAGAATTTCTCAGAACTTCTATTCCCTTTGACGAGGTGGTGGTTTGTAACGAAGATAATTTTGCAGGACTTATCTTTGCTGAAGCAATTTTCGCACGTTGTAAACTTGATTTCTGTTGTAAATTCAGCTGGAATACGATCTTCATCCAAATATCATCTTCACATTTGTATACTTTCTTTGCTTCGTCAAGGTTCTATCTGGGATTGTCTTCATAGACTATCCTTCTTCGCTGCAATCAACTAAGTTAATTCAATTAGCAATTCAGGTCGTGAGTTATAATATATCACTGATAGTCCCTACAACTTCGTAACTGGGAAAAACCCCAAATCAACTATAAATTTCTGATACACAATGCTTTTTGAAATCAATCACATGGGTTTGTAAAACGGAGCTTGATTGTATCAAGACTGCTTTGAAAACTCCTTTTGAATTTTGTTTTTAATATGAAGTCAATTTTTGATGAAGAACAATTAAGGATTTTATGAAACTCTTTCCCAGATCTGATTTTTTGACAACAAAATTGAAGAGATAGAGAGGTTTAGGAGAGGAGATTGTCTTGATTCTTTGATGCTGTTTCTTTAACTAAGTGGATATGCTGGCTGAGACAACGAGATTTCTCTGCTGCTTCAACTAACTTTGCTGGATCTTGCTCGACCAAATTTCATGAAAATCTCTGGATTTTTTCTTTGAATTTTACAAGTTGCAGGAGGATAAATCCTTTACTGTCCCTGTTTCTAGCGCCAAAATGTAGTTGCAGGAAATCCTACAACACACCCCTTGTATTATCATGACTATGATTTCTATATCTAAACTTATTTGATATGAAAATAAAGATAAAGATAATGAAAATAGAAAATAAGACACAAGATTTACGTGGTTCGATCAATGTGATCTATATCCACGGGGTTAGGGATCTTCACTATGATTGTTTGTAATTACATATGGATTACAATTGAGACTCCATTAATGAGTATTTGGAGCTCTTGGTTGAAGAAGGAAGAAGAAGATAATAATACAAATTATGCTCTCTCTCTCTACAAATGTGTCCTCCCTAAACTGTGTCTCTCCTTTTTCTTTTTTCATTATCCTCCTTTCTCTCTCTTGCCTTTCTCTTTATATAGGATATTACATAGTGGATGACATCTCATATTTCCCATATTTTCGGATCTGGCTTGCGGTATTTTCGCAAGCTTACAAATGTTAATTTCGCAAACATCCTAAATTTCGCACGATCATCATACTTTTCTCATGTTTAAGCTGATGTCATCTGTTATGTCATTTCTGAAATCATTCTGCGTTGTCTTCGTGATGTATTGCTAGTAATTTCGCAAGCGTGTCGTTGTTGCGAGATTCTGATCCTACATCTCTTTTGCTAGATTAGGGTTATTATACGAAAAAGTGATAATTCCTGATTGCAAGTAGCATAGTGTCATTATTACTTGTAGTGATACATCTCTTTAATTGCAAATGAATCATAACCTTTGTTAAAACGAATTAGTGCTTTTACACGTTTGTTTGCATTGATTAGTCTTATTTCATAGAACTTATTGCTCTTAGGGAGTTAAACTTAATTGTGCTTTTATACTTTAGGTTGCTTTCTAGGTATATTTTACAATAGCATCTTTTAATGTTGTTTGTAATAAAATCGTGAAATAAACGGGATACTCTTGCGATCAAGATATCCTAGGACTTTTAGAAAATGAGAGATTAAAATTTCAATTCTAGTCGTTGATGAAAATACATGTTTGTGAATGATACTATCCCTTGACCAATATCTTCTTCTATTGATTATTCAAGTTATTTTATTGCTTTCAATTTATTTTATTGCTTTTTTTATTTAGATAAAACAAACCCCCCCTGGTTACTTAAGAATCTGAAAATTTGATAACAACAAAAGCCTCTCTGTGGGAACAAACTCTTTCTTATCTTATACTTCATTTATATTTTATTAAGTAAGAAAGTGAATTATTTTTGACGCATACGACAACGATCAAATTTTGGTGCCGTTGCCGGGGAGTATTATCAAGATGAGAGTCAAGAAGTTTATGATATCGAGACATAGAAGTTGTGAAGAATCAATCGGTAAAGTACTTACACCATGGCTTTTGTACTTGCATTTTATTTTATCTTTATCTTTATTTTTTATTTGTTAATTTGTATTTTATTTTCTCGTCTCAAAAAAAATGAGACATGGTCACCATTATGCTAGGTCTCTTATAAAAAAAGTGAAAAAAAAAGACAAGAGAAAATTCTTATTAGGTTCATCACTAGTTTTCATTTTTTGTTTATTTTCATTTTGTATTTAATTTATTTATCTTGCATCTCAAAAAAAAAAAAAGCAAAAAGAAAAGAAAAAAGTTTCATTGCATCATATTTTGGTTTGTTTAGTTCGTTTTTGGTTTTGTATTCATTCAATAAAGCCAATGGAAGAAGAAATGTCCATAATGAAGTTTCAAGCAACAAGGAATTAGAGGAAAGAATTACATTGTCAAGATTCTACGAAGTTCAATAGTTATCATCAAGAGTTGAAGACCGAAGACGAAGATGAAGACAAGGATTGAAGACCGAAGACGTTTCTATGGATGTTGTGAGAGTGGTGCTAACTGCACGTCGAACGGATAACGAGGTAAGTAAGCATATCCCTACCTTCGTTAATTGGTTGATTTCCTTTCTTAGAGATCGTCAGAAAAAGGGTTTTCAAAATGAATAAAAGATGTGGGTTTTCAAAACAATTCAGAGGGTTTTTTCCTTCCTACCATTCAAGGTGTCGCAGGATTCTCTCTTCATTCCTACCTCGACACATGTGTGACCCATAAAGAGCTATTTATTATTGAGAGCAACTTCATAAAACCCTTTCTTGTGAGAAAGAGTCGAGACTTTTGATCACTCCGAACCCGAATTTCTTTCGAGAAGGGATGGTTATTTCTCTCTCAACTTTTAAGGATGAGATAGTGTTCATTTATGTGTCTAACTTCTTATGACTAGTGTGCAAAATCTCTATGTATTCTTAGCGCGTTGGATGCTATCTTTACGGAGAACTAGTAAGTTGGAAATGTAGGTTTTGTGGGTATATATCTAGTAAACCCTCATGAGATGGAGTTGTATGTATCCTTTAGAATAATTTTTGTTTGATTTGCTCGAGGACTAGCAAAGTCTAAGTGTGGGGGAATTTGATAGGTGTTGTAAAACACCTAATTTTATGTCTAGTATTTATGCTTTCTTTGCTATTATTCTTGTGAATTGCATCTCTTATGTTTAGTTTTGAGTTTTAGGTGCAATGAAGTCATTATGAGCAAAAGAAGAAGAAATTAGCCATTTGGAGCGAAAAGGAACACAAAAGCCAATTCACATGCGAGCTATACTTAGAGCTCGCTAAGGTGCGCGAGAAGGAGGCGAAAAATGAATTGTCAGTTCCCCATAACTGACAGATGAGTTGGATAAAAATAGGCAGTCGGTTCCCTGAAACCGACAAGCCATTTCTAAACAGGCGGCCCTTATCCTATCATTTGGGGTGGATAAATCCTAAGTCCTACCAAATACCAAAATTTCAGAGAAGTTATTTCTCTAATCATTTTCTTCCTTTGCCTGTAAGAATTTGAGAGGAATGGCTGCAGGTTTTTGTCTGAGAATCGAGAGAGAAAAGAGGCGAAGCAACATCTTAGTTGCTGAATCAACTCGAGAATGAAATGGAGGAGATGATTGTGGTGGTTAGATCGAGAAGTCAGAGATGTTGGTATCTAGGGTTTGTTCAAGAAGAGAAACTGGATCTGTTGGATTTAAGAACAATGAGGAAATTGGTGGTAATTGTGAGATGGGTTTGCTTGAGATGATTCAAGTAAGGAATTGTTGATACAGAGAGAAGAAATCGACGATAAATTGAAGTTAGGGTTCTGAGAGAGAAGAAATGAGTTGATAAATGTTTAGGTTCCGTAAAAGATGAACATGGTTTGATTTCGATTTCGATTTCGGGTTTGATTGTCATGAAATCAGTGGAGTTGTTGAGGGTTTGCTGACAGAGATGGAAGCTGCGCTCAATTTCAATAATAAGGAAAGAGTGGGTTTTGACTAAATTTGCAAGTGGTAATGAACTCATGTTTCAGTTGCAGCTGAAGGTGAAATTCAAGGATACATGATGGATTTGGGGGTGACTGAGATGCTGAAGTACGGGATTGAGGTTTTGGTGGTTGATTGCAGGTGGATTAGGCTGAAAATTGAGCTGTAGATGGAATCGTTGGTGAAGCCTGTGATAATGCTAACATGGTGGCTTTAGTAGAACTGAACTTGGTGATGCAGGTGATGACCAGGGAGAAGCTACAGTTACAGTGGCTTGTGGAGTTGCAGGAATAGTTGCAGTCGGTGGAGCTTCTGAGATTCTGTGCAATTGCAGGTGGAAGTTTGTTGGTGGTGTTTGAGGTGCAGCTACGGATGGAAGAAATGTTGTTGCAGTTGGTGCGGCTCTGGTGCAAGGGGGAAATACTGGTTGATGTTGTTGCTTATGTTGGTGGTTGCCATCCCAAGAAGAAAGAACTGAAATGGGTTTGTCTGTGTTGAAATGAAGCAGCAGATTGGAGTTGTAGCTGAGTTAACTGGGCTGTAAAGAGATCCAGATTCAGATGTGTTGTATGCTCTAGATAAATGTTAGGAGTGAGATGGCAGTTGCAGTAAAGACAAGAATTAAGTGATGCAATGAAATGTGGCAAGATGTTGTTGCTGAGTAAGTGCGGCCTGAGATGGAGGCAGGAAGAGCAACTCAGGATGAATGTGTGTGAAAATGTGGATGCAATGCTGTGGAGCTACAAGCAGTGTTGTTGAGGTGATGGCAGTCGAATGTATATGTGAGCTGAAATTGCAGGGTCAAGAAGCTACAGAAGGCAGCAGGTATGGAGATGAACCTGGTGGTGTTGGATATTTTGTAGTTGGCAGAGAAGAGTGGAGATGTTGTGCTGCAATTGGAACTGAAGTTGCAGAATGGTTCAGATTGTTTTTGTCAAGACAGTTGAGCTGAGCTGAGATGTTGCAGGTGAAATAAGAATGTTCTGCAGCCGAGAGTTGGAACTAGGCTTAACTATGTTGTTGTTGAACTGGTGAGAATGGAAGAGCCAAGATGGATGCAAAATTATGCACAACCAAGATGGCTGGCCAAGGAGCTGTGATGCACAATCATTGTGCAACACAAGTTATGGCCTGTGCAAGATTGCAATGGCTTTGGCCTTGGCCACTCAGCCCATCCAGCTGAGTAAGACGCTGACTCGTTCTGACTTAGTGAATTTGGTTGACTCGGTTTGACTCAGTTGACCCGACCGAGTTGACTCGTTGACCGGTGACCGTGTGGACTTTGCCGGTCACCTGAGGTGTTTTCCGACAGCTTTTCTGGCGAGTTTTCGGCCGGTTTCCGACCAATTTTCGACGACAATTTTTGGACATATTTTCTACATGGGTATTTTCACATATGGGCTTGGTGTACCACTTTGGATATGGGCTTTTGGAGGATTGACCTAGTTTTGGAAAGATGAAAAGCTATAAAAAGGAAAGTTTTCTACTTTTTTTGGTATCACATATTTTTCTACTTGAAACTTTGGAGAGCATCGATTCTATTAGGGTTTGCTTTTCGTTTATTTTTCATCTTCTTCAATTTATTTTTGATTATGATTATGATGAACTCCATTATTATGAGTAACTAAACTCAATTATTGGTTATGGGATAAAAGTTGATTTCCAACATGTTATTTGATTCAATGAATTAGTTTTGTCCCAATACTTTATTGTTTATGATTCATTATTAA
The DNA here is from genome assembly GCF_003573695.1 of Papaver somniferum. Classification (NCBI taxonomy): domain Eukaryota; kingdom Viridiplantae; phylum Streptophyta; class Magnoliopsida; order Ranunculales; family Papaveraceae; genus Papaver; species Papaver somniferum. The sequence goes on along the minus strand of NC_039360.1, from coordinate 102,910,198 downwards.
TATTGTCATATGATTTGAATGCTAGTTTGGTTGAGTCCGGAATCAATCCGATTTAGTCTTCATCTCTTTTGCTAGATTAGGGTTATTATACGAAAAAGTGATAATTCCTGATTGCAAGTAGCATAGTGCCATTATTACTTGTAGTGATACATCTCCTTAATTGCATATGAATCATAACCTTTGTTAAAACGAATTAGTGCTTTTACACGTTTGTTTGCATTGATTAGTCTTATTTCATGGAACTTATTGCTCTTAGGGAGTTAAACTTAATTGTGCTTTTACACTTTAGGTTGCTTTCTATCCCGTGACCAATATCTTCTTTTATTGATTATTCAAGTTATTTTATTGCTTTCAATTTATTTTATTGCTTTGTTTATTTAGATAAAACAAAAATCTCCCCCTTTGGTTACTTAAGAATCTGAAAATTTGATAGCAACAAAAGCCTCTTTGTGGGAACGAACTCTTTCTTATCTTATACTTCATTTATATTTATTAAGTAAGAAAGTGAATTATTTTTGACGCATAAGACAGCGATCATGCACTTGGGAAGCAACATCGCCAACCATTCCAAAAAGGTGTAGCATGGAGAGAAAAAAAACTTCTTGGTTTGGTACATACCGATGTGTGTGGACCAATGAAGACCCCAACTCATGGAGGTAATAGATATTTTATCTTATTCATTGATGATTTAAGTCGTATGACTTGGGTGTACTTCATGAGACAAAAGTCCGAAGTTTTTAGCATCTTCAAGAAGTTCAAGAGCCTTGTTAAAAAGCAAAGTGGTCACTACATCAAAGTTTTGAGAAGTGATAGAGGCAAAGAGTACAACAACAAAGAGTTTGATAAATTTTGTGAAGATGAAGGCTTGGAAAGGCAACTAACCATAGGTTATACTCCTCAAAAAAATGGTGTTTCCGAGAGAAAGATCCAAACCGTGATGGAGATGGAGAAGTCCATGCTTCATGACAAGGGTATGCCTAAAGTGTTTTAGGCCGAAGCCGTCAATACCGCCGTCTACTTGATGAATAGGTGTCCAACAAAAACCGCATGGGATAAAACTCCTTTTGAAGTATGGAGTGGGAGAAAGCCATCGGTAAGACATCTCAAAGTTTTTGGTAGTGTGTGTTATTCTCAAATTCCAAAGGTGAAGAGAACAAAGCTTGATGAATCAAGTGAGAAGTATATATTCATTGGCTATAGCCTCCAATCAAAAGGTTATAGGTTGTTTAGCTTGAAGAACAACACAATGATTACAAGTCGTGATGTCTTGTTTGATGAAGGAACTTCATGGAATTGGGAAGAAGGTAAAATTGAGAAGAGAACCATTATTCTTGATGAAGAGCAAGAAAATTCAGAAACAAATGAAGTTGGAGAAGGTGAAGAAAATGAGGAAGAACTACCTCAAACATCTCCAAATACAAGACAAGGAGCATCTCCAAGTATGTCTCCAAGTACTAGTGCATCAACATCACCACCATCGGCACCAAAGAAGATGCATAGGTTGAGTGAAGTGTATGAAAGATGTAACTATTGTATGGTTGAACCGGAAAATTTTGAAGAAGCATCAAAGGACCCGGGTTGGATAAAGGCTATGGAAGAAGAAGTTGTTGTCATAAATGATAACGATACATGGGAGAAAGTATCAAGGCCAAGTGACAAAGAAGTTATTGGTGTGAAGTGGATCTACAAGGTGAAGTACAATGCGGATGAAAGCTTTCTATGGCCTAAAGCAAGCACTAAGAGCTTGGTATAGTGAGATAGATGGATACTTCAAAAGGTAAAACTTCAACAAAAGCAAGAGTCAGCCTACACTATATGTGAAGACAAAAGGTACGTCTATTCTCATCGTTACCTTGTATGTTGATGATCTTATCTTTACGAGTAATGATGCTCATATGATTGAGCAATTCAAGAGAGAAATGATGATGAAATATGAGATGAGTGACATGTGTTTTCCCAAGTACTTCCTTGGTATAGAAGTTCATCAAAGTGAAGATGGAGTGTTCATTTCTCAAACCAAGTATGCCGAAAAGGTGTTGAAGAAATTTGGTATGCTTGGTTGTAACCCCACATCTACACCACTTGTAGTGAATGAGAAACTCAAGAAAGATGATGGAGGAAGATAAGTTGATGAGACTTACTATAGAGGTCTTATTGGAAACTTGTTGTATCTTAAACATACAAGACCCGACATCATGTTTGCTTCAAGTATGCTTTCTAGGTTCATGAGTTCACCTAGTCATCTACATCTTGGCGCGGAAAAGAGGTTGTTGAGGTACATATAAGGAACAATGAATTTTGGAATCATGTATTCTAGAAATTTGGATGTCAAATTAGTTGGCTATTGTGATAGCGACTTGGGAGGATGTCTTGATGAAATGAAGAGTACATCGTGGTACACTTTTTCTCTTGGTTAGGGTATATTCACATGGGCATCAAAGAAGCAAAAAACCGTAGCTCAATCCACGGAGGAAGCGGAGTACATTTCGGCATCAATAGCTACATATCATGTTGTGTGGCTAAGAAGAACCATGGAAGACTGTTGATGGTGGATTTTCATTTAAGGCTAAAATTATAAAAGCCAAAATTATGCGATGATATCCTGCAAAGGATAAAGCCACTGATAAAATGGTGAATACTTCTTCACTTCGCTAATTTACTTAGAATGGAGCATGTAGCAACAATCCCATGTACCCTATGAATTTATGGCATCATGACCAGCCTTGTATTTCCTGTGTTGTTCCCACTGAACTCTCATTATTGGTGCGGCATAACGACTGAGTGTTACTCTCAGCAGAGTAACACGAATCTCCAAGTGTCACTAATGAGGCATGCACGAAATACTTGTACAGGCTACAACTCTCGGTGTGTTATACTAGCCCGATTAAGCATATTTGAATCTGGACTGACCATATCAGTCTCAGAAACAATCACGACCATGCAAGTTGGCCGTATGATTTAACCAGCCTGGACGATCCTCAGCAGGAGCAGGCTACCACCTTAATGACCACCAGCGGGACCATTTATGCCCTGGTCGGTCGAATACATACCACGCCTCCAAAACTACCACCGAATACCAGCCTAAAGTAGGATGGTTGGGCTGGTATGGAGCAGCTTAGAAAACATGTACGCACAAGACTGCCAATAACGCGGTCGTCCAACTTCACTAGCATGGTTGAACGGTGTAGATCGTCCCATGACCGGTTGGACAAGCATTGCCCTGCACACCGGCGGCCCCCCTTCACGCCTGCATAATCGATCCTCCCCTGGCCTTGCCACAAAACCATGTACAGTTGCCCGAAGTTGGGCTGACGTGAAAGCTTAAAGGGTCGCAGGAAATTCCACTAAAGGTCCCAAATTGATCACGACCATACAATTTCACCGGCATGATTGGATGGCTTAGATCCAACCCATAGCCACCAGGCAGGTATTGGCGCGTTCACCACCGACCCAACGTGGGCCCCACATGGTCGGCCTCCCCAAAAGAGAAGCGTGGCTTGCTAATTCATCCAGCCAAAGCAGCGTGGACGTGAAACCCTAATTAGGGTTTGCGGCACATCACATGTGTCGCAAATCAGTCTCAACCATCCATCTTCGCAGGTATAGACGGAGGGTGTAGATGTAGATTCATAGGGCCCAGAGCATGTCAACACAATCACCGTGGGCCCGCCTACATACATGACTAATCGGTCAAGACCAATTATGGTTGGTCGTCACGATTCGTGTACCCGAACTAGGCATGCCCGCGCGTTTTCAATAGCAAATCGATCTCGACCACTCAACTTTGCCGGACAAATTGAGTGGCTTAGATCACATCTTCACGGGACAGTGAGGTACGGACGTGTACACTGGCATTCCGACCGCACGCTTGACTGATCGGCCAAGACCGACCATGGTTGGTCGTCTCGAAACGCGCACCCGAAGTAGGCACGAGATGCAGTCTTCAATTCCTTTGCGGCATGGGATTTCTGTCGCAAATCGATCTCAACCACTCCTATTTGCCAGACAAATTGAGTGGCTTAGATCGCATCTCCATGGGACAGTTAGGTACAAACACCTAGACCATCATGCCGTCTACATGCATGCCCAATCGGCCCTGCCAAAAACGTGTCCCATGCTTGGATTCGACCAAGCTAAAGGTTAGTGTTCGAGCACCTCCTAAACCCTAATCCGACGGTCGCAGATGTGGGTCGCAAGCCATCTCATCCGTCCTACTTCACCATCCTGGACGGAAAACCTAAGACAGGAGTTAGGCGACCAGTGAGGTATCACCACGATCAGCGTCCACCAATCTTCCACACAGAGTGATCGGCCAAGACAGGGCTTGCTTGTACAACCTCAAAATGATCACTCGAGGATGGCTGGACGTGATGCTATTTTAAGATGCTTAATCCGCGACTTACTCCGTTAAGCCTTAAAACAAAAATGCTTCATACATGCTGAATATATTCGATGCATTACATGTATAGAATGCACACGATATTTCATAAATATCGACTTCCTAAATAACTTAGTTATTTAATCCAGCATCACATGCTACCTTTTGTGGGTCCCATGATCCACACACTCGAGACATTAATCATGTCACAAACTGGGGGATGCTTACTGGGGTATTGGTCTGGAGGTTTACAGTGTGCAGCGCACAACGCGCCATCACAAGAACATGTCAGGAAGTCATGGACGGTTAGTGATAACGGGAGAAGTGGGAAAGACTGATCGTGTGGCACTAACACATGACTCCACTACTCCATCACTCCACTTCCTCCACTTCCCACGAGATACGAGGGTTACGCTCAATTACTTGTATAAATAGGTTCTCCTCCCTATTTCCAATAACAACACAAGAAAGAAGCCAAGTGTTGATACAATCGTATTCCAACACCAGAACTGATAGCTTTCATTCTGCAAGCCAGTTCAGCTTTCTGATACAAGTCATACACAGCCAACACCTTCACAATCTCAACACCTTCTTCGCTTTCCTCCCTTATATCAACCCCATCTCCTTCACTTTGTGACCGAAGCAAGTCTGGAACGGCCATTTCTTGGTTTAGGCCAGAGTTGTACAGATTGATTCCTCGAATCACAAGCACTATTATGCAATGCATTTGTTTAGGGTTTAGATTCATTTCTCATCCACACACCCCAAATTACCAAAACCGGCAGAAATAGTTTTCACCCATAAATAAAGACATCCAAGAGAAGCAATAAGAAAGCACCGTAATCGTTTGTGACAACAAATCGACAATTTATATGTCCAAAAATTCGGTTGAGCATTGTAGAGCAAGGCACATCAAACTCAAGTACCATTTCATTCGAGAAGCGATTGAATATGGTGAGATAGAACTCAGGTATTGCAAGAAGGAAGACCAATTGGCAGACATATTCACCAAGGCACTTGCCAAAGGAAAACTTCAACATTTCCGTGAACTATTAGGAGTAGAAGAACATCACATTAAGGAGGATATTGTTGAGTAATGTAATGTAACAATGTATTAGGAGTGTCAAGTCAACTTTATATTTAGTTGTGTGTGTTAACTAAATATGTGGGTGTAGGACATCCACAAATTGTAAGGTCTTTTGTAGACCAAGTAGAAGAGTTAGTATTATCTCTTCAACAAAATGAAAGTAGAGAGAGTGCGAAGAACCAAATAGGTTCCCACTACTCCATTAACAAAATCATCCATAAACATCTCTTTTTAATCACCCAAACAACCAACAGTGCTGCCAGTTATCAGAATATGACGATGCTGCTATGATAATGGCAGTAGATGAAGTTGTGACGGGAATGGTGGAAGCGATGGAATATGAAGATGAAATTAATAGTGATTTAGGGAGATGGTAACGTTCGATGAATGGTGCAGCTCGAGTTGGAATTTGGGCATTGCTGTTATATCGGATGGCGAAGATGGCAGTTGAATGAGATGATAAATATCAGAACTGAGTTTGAGTTAATGGTAGTGAAGAAAAGAAGCTCGTAATGATTTTCCGAGGCTGAGCTTGGTAGAGAGGATAACAATTGAGTTGATGGAGCTGTTCATGATGGATGAGTATCGAGCAGAGGAATCAGTTGAAGTTCATGGTGATCAATGGAACTTTTTCTGGTGATAATGAAAGATAGAGGAGAACTCGACAATTTGTGATGTGAATCTGTGATGGAAGTTCAAGAACTCAATGGCAGTGACGGTGACTGAAAGAGTGAAGCTCGAGTTGGACAGTGAGAAGAAAATGGAGTCGGCTGAACCTGATGGTTTGAAATAGTGATGTTGGCATATTTTCGGTGGTTAATGGAGATGGATAACTCGAGTTGAATAATGTTGCTGATGATCATGGCAAAGGATGTTGTTACTATGTCGTTGTAGGTAATGATGGCAGAGATGCCATTGTTTTATCGATGGAGTTGTGAAATGATAACGGTGACGAGAAGACGATGCTGCTTCCATGGATGAAGTTTGGGTAGCTGTTGGTGGAGTTAGAAAAGCCGAGAAACTAAAACTTACAGGAGAGTTTACGTATGGGAAGTTTTAGCCGCAAAACCATAGAGAAAATAAGAAAAAAATATCCAAGAGAACTTACGGAAGGATTACCTAGCCGTGATAGGGAGAAAGAAAAAATACGAAACATCCAGGACAATATACGGTCGGAAAGTCTTGGCCATAAGAAGAGAAGGCGAAATAGGATGTCAGTTCCACGGAACTGACAAGCCAAATATTTAATGGGCCGGGCTTTATTCAGAGATTTCTCAACATTTGACGCAGCCTATTGGCTGTGTGTTTATTTCACACGAATTTGGCATGATTTTGGTGGAATTTTGGCAAGTTTGGCATCTTATTTCGACCGGGATTCGAGCACGGGCACAACTACAATTGGGACACCTGTAAAAGAGATGTTTTTACAACTTTTAAAGTTATCTTTTAATTTTTTTAATCAAGCCATTGGAGAGGAGAACTCAAGAGAAGAAAAGTTAGGGTTTGTAGCTATTTCCATCATTGTAACTATTTCTTTACCATTTTATCATATGAAACTCATGGGTTTTGTTAGTACTATGAGTAGCTAAACTTCTTAGTGATTGGGGATGAATTCTAAGTTCTAGACATGATTTGAGTTATTATATAAATCTATTTTGAAGTTCTTCACATGATTATTGATTGTTTATACTAATTAGATACATATGATTGATTGATAGATTGTTTAGGTGGCCAACTGAATTAATTTGTTGATTCAATCTGAAAAAGCGGGGGTACAACAACCACACCCAATATTTCGCTTAGCAATCTGTATGGACAAACTCCAATATACTTTTAATAGAATCAACAAGACTCAACCTATAACAAGTATATCAAAGAGTTATATCTCTCTTTCTCGATTCAAATCTTACTCAAGCAAATAGAAATCTGCGAGTCTAATTGAATACAAGAGAAATCACTTGAACGGTACCAAAGACCAATGTTCAAGTATCAATCAAGTTCAATCAATAACCAAAGGTCGGATTTCCAATTGATTGATTCAAACGCACAACCTGTGATATTTCAATTTTATAACAAAATATAATGCGGAATAGAAATAACACAGAAACCAGAATTTTGTTAACGAGGAAACCGCAAATGTAGAAAAACCCCGGGACCTAGTCCAGATTGAACACCACACTATATTAAGCCGCTACAGACATTAGCCTACTACAGACTAACTTCGGTCTGGACTGTAGTTGAACCCCAATCAATCTCACACTGATTCAAGGTACAGTTGCGCTCCTTACGTCTCTGATCCCAACAGAATACTACGCACTTGAATCCCTTAGCTGATCTCACCCACAACTAAGAGTTGCTATGACCCAAAGTCGAAGACTTTAATACACAAATCTGTATCACACAGAAAAGTCTACATAATAGATAAATATGTCTCCCACAGAAATACCTACAAGTTTTTTTGTTCCGTCTTTTAATAAATCAAGGTGAACAAGAACCAATTGAAAACCCGGACTTATATTCCCGAAGAACAGCCTAGTATTATCAATCACCTCTGAATAATCTTAATCGACGCGGCGAAAGAAGATATTGTGGAATCACAAACGATGAGACAAAGATTTTTGTGACTACTTTTCTATCTTTCCTATCGGAGATATTAATCTCAAGCCAATCGTTACGATTGTACTCAACACGATAGAATCAGCAGGACCATATCACACAACTACGAGAAAGTAGTATCGGTCTGGCTTCACAATCCCAATGAAGTCTTTAAGTCGTTAACCTGTTTTTTAAGAAGAAACCAAAGGTTAAAGGAGAATCGACTCTAGCTAATACAACTAGTATCACACAGGATGTGTTGGGATTAGGTTTCCCAGTTGCTAGAGTTTTCCCTTATATAGTCTTTCAAATCAGGGTTTGCAATCAATGTTAGCTTGGTAACAAATCATTCAATATTCACCGTTAGATGAAAACCTGATTAGATTCAAGCTAATATCTTTCAATCGTTGGATCGAAAACTTAGCTTGTTACACACAAATGAAATGTACTATTTTAGGTTTATGTAACCGTACCCAAACATGAACAATTGTTGGTTCAACAATAGTTAACCAAATGGTTAGCCATATGAGCACTTTCATATCAATCATATTCTTCTTCACCATAACTAGTTCAAATGACTCAAATGAACTAGTTAGAGATTTGTTCAATTGCAAGGAAATATTATGTAACTACACAAGACACAATTGAAGCAAAAACGATTTGATTCACTCGAATCAGTTCATGAACTATATAGCTACGCTTCGCATTTAGCGTTCCTTAGTTAATATGAATAAGTTCACAAGCAATCGTTTTTAGATTTAACCAAATAAAGTTCGCAAACTTAGTTCGCGGACTTAAGTTCCCGGAAGGAGTTCTCAAACTCCAGCAGATATTCTCGGGTCGAGAACTTCCGCCAGTTCGCGGACTTAGCTCACGCCACTTATTCCAGTTCACTTGATCAACAAAGTTCGCAAACTTCGTTTCAAGGAAAAAGGACTTATACATATATGCGTTGCCACACTATGCTTATATCCATCATTGGTTATATAATCTAAACTCTCATTTTAATCATTGAAACATTTTTAGAGGACGTTATATAGTTGTTATTCACAAACCATTTTTCGTCAAAGCAATTTTCAAAGTGATTGAAACGTCACATGACTTTCGTCACTAGGTAAATATGAACTTGGCCAAAGCAAAAGCTTACCAACACATATTTCGAGACATAGATATGCAAGATAAACTCGGATCGAAATAGCAAATGTGTATAATCAAAGTCTATATAGCAAAACGACTTTTGCCTCAGAATAGGAGATAGAGTAGATAGAATTTTGAGTGATAGATAAGTTCAAGTCTCCACATACCATTTAGTCGATGAAGATTCACTAGTTCCTTGAGTAGTCCTTCGCCTTGTATGATGATTGCCCTGGAGTTCTTGAGCTCAACTGCACTTTCTATCCTAGTCCAAGACTTAGCTATAGTAGACTAGAAATCGAGACTTATAGTTTTGATCACTAACATTGACAAACATGCTTGATATAGAAACACATGCGAGTTCGACCGAGCAATGCTCTAACAATCTCCCCCTTTGTCAATTTTAGTGACAAAACTATCAATACATATGGAATACAAAAAATAAATTAATTAACTTTTGTAGCTCCTGTTCCACATGCCTAATCTTCAATATTACTCGAAATCTTCGTCACTTCCAAGTACTCCAATGATCCCAAAGTTTGTAAGTTCAGCATCATCGTTGTTGAAAATCCGTAGCTATAACAACGAGAAAACAAGAGTTCTCAATCATCGTTATACAGTGTCATGGTATCATTATATAGTATCAAAGTTCAATTGCATCACAACTTCGACAACAATACTATGGTGATATGTAACACTCCCCCTTAGTCAATACTCCATCTCACATGGAAACTACTCCCTCTTACATAATGATCTGAAAACCATATGTATTTGTAGTGTGAACTACATATTAATTCTCCCCCTTTTGTCAATAAAATTGGCAAAGGTACGAAAACGGGATCCTAATGAAATTTCCGAAGGAGACATTTCATTTAGTTGCAGGAAATCCTACAACACACCCCTTGTAATAATTTGCAGATCTAAACATAAAAATGATGATAAGAATGCTAAAATTATAAAGAGACACAAGGTTTACGTGGTTCGATCAATTTGATCTACATCCACGGGGTTAGGTTTTACTATGATTATTTGTAATTACATCTTGATTACATGGAGACTCCATTAATGAGTATTTGGAGCTCTAGGTTCTTGAAGGAGGAAGAAGAAGGAGATAATAATAATACAACCAATTCTACTTTCTCTCTCTACAGAATGTATCCTCTCCTAAAGTGTGTCTCTCTTTCTGATTATCTCTCCTTCCTCTCTCTAGCCTTTCTCTTTATATAGGTGTTTACATAGTGGATGACATCTAATGTACAACTAACATTTCCCCTAATTTCGGATCTGGCTTGCGGTAATATTGCAAGCTTACAAATATTCATTTCGCAGATCTTCTAATCTTCGCAAAGTTATTACATTTTTCTTATGTTTAAGCTAATATCACCTATTGTATCTCTCAAAGTGCTCTTCGACATTTTTGTAATGCGTTGTTAAGAATTTCGCGAGCGTATCATTGTCGCGAAATTCTGATCCTACATCTCATGACCAAAAGAAAGCACATATCATCTTTTTTAGATGCAATCATATAGCCGAAGCTAAATGCATTCATCAAGGAGTTTATAAAGATACAAGATAACCCCTATAATATTCCACAGCCGCACTCCCCACAAAGATTTGGCAATTAAGCACAAGTTCAATTAAGAACTCTCCCCCATAATGTGTCATTCCTGAAAGAACAATAAGAGCGACCTTAATTTCAAAAGAAAAGAAGGATTTCTTTGGACATAAAAAATTACATAACGTATGAATTTGAATCCAAAAAACTCAATTAAATTAACCACAAGAGAACCCATGATTAATTTAATTGGAAATGCTCAACATAGGTGAACTTATGGAGATTCAAAAATACACAATTAGATTAATCACAAGAGAACCCATAATTAATCTAATCGGAATACACAACCAAATTGACCACAAAAAGTAATCAATTTAATTGGTCATGCTCGACATAAGAGAACTTACGGAGCAACAACTAAATAACCAAACGAGAATGATTAATTTAGTTGAACATGCTCGACATAAAGTACCTCACGAAGCAACAACTAAGCCAAAGAATAACTCAGTCGATAGTGCTCAATATAAGACACCTTATGGAACAACACAGTTGAAAAGGCGAAGGTATCCAAATATACCTCAAGCTAAAACTTTTCCTACCTATAAGTCCTTTCTCCGAAAGTGATTGTCTATGGAATTCGAGAAAATACAACTAATCGGTTCACACTTCGTGTGATCTTCTATGGATACGAGATCGAGACAATACAACAACAAAGTATGTTTACTTGATACAAAGGTTCGGACTTAACCAAACACAATAGGATTTCTTATCAAGTAAATAGGAATTAACGTTTGTGTAATTTACTTTAATTATAATAAGACAATTATAATGCGGAAAATAAAATTAAATGACACAACAAGATTTTGTTAATGAGGAAACCGCAAATGCAGAAAAACCCCGGGACCTTGTCCATAATTGAATACTCTCAGGATTAAGACGCTACACGAAATTACACCTAACTTCGTATAGTTGAGACCAAGTAACTAACCCTATAGTTCACTTAGTTCCGTCTGTATTCCCACGCCTCCAACTTATAAATAAGTCATGTACTTGGAACAATTCCTTTGGTTCGTATTCCAAACAGTAAAGGAACAACAAATATGATCGGTATCAACTCTATTCAACCAAGTGATATGAGTCGGACAAAGGCTCTTCTGTTTATCTTAACATAAACTCCTTCATCAGGTCCTTAGATCTATCTTATGTTCAATCACCCAAAGGTAATCGTTTAAGATCAAGCCAACAACACCTTTAATACGAAGAATTGTGTTGATGCCGATCTACTCAATTAATCAATCCAATCTACCACAAGGATAAACCGATTATTAATTGGATCCTCTTTTAACGAAACAAGTATTGCGCACACCAATGATTATAAAACCCAAGTCAGATCTTCAATATATTCTTTGTCTTCAAATCTTCTTAAATCTTCAATAAGAACCTGCACACAATCACTTGAATCTCTTGTGATCAATCACGCACAGAACAGAGTCTGTTAACAATGGATTATCACAAGATCGTCTTTAGAACTGACAACAGTCTAAAGATCCCTATCGAAACTCTGAACTAGTTTGAATGAATCTTATATCAGAAGAGATGATTCTCAAGAATAAACAAACCAGGTGCAATCATATTTCAACCACCGTTAGTCAATCAAATCAATCTAAAACAAAGATAAACCGCAATTATCTAGTTTCCCACCAACGGGTCGCGCTAGAGATTCTCAATCCCAAAGAAGACTTTAAATTGAGCTGCCGTAAGAGATTTCGCCTAATTAGGTTACTCTCCTCTCCGAATAAGCGGCTACACCAGTAACAACAATAAAAGAGTAAATCTATTATTACGAAGGATTAGTTTGCTAGAAAGGAAAACTTCGTGTATTTATAGACAAGGAAGTTCGGACACCAAGGAATTTCCAAAACCTAAAATATTCTCAAGATATTCATTAAAGCACAAATTCGGTTTCCATAATTCCTGAAAATGCTCTGTCCAAAAATAACGATCGAAATCTCTCGGAAAATCTAATTAGTAAATGCACATTACTAATTCTGGAATTTCTTACAAAATGAAATTAATAACCTTAATTAAAAGATTCTTAACTTACTTATGTTTCGATCCTAGGATTTTCTTCCCTTAGCCATTAAAGAATATCTTTGAACAATTATAGAAATAAACATTCATAGCACGTGTTGAAAGTTTGTCAACATCTTTACTTTGTAAGTTCTCTTTCACACTTACAACCTTGAAACCGATTTTCCACACTTCCAAACAAGTTTAGAATTGGTTCATCTGACTTTCAAGAACTATGTGATTGATCAAACCAACATTCAATCACAATCATGGGTTTAACGGTTCTACCAAAATAAGTTTTGGTTCTACCTCCATGTGAGTATTGTGCATAGTCACACTAGCTTTCCCAAAATTCGGTTGACTAGGTAGTAGGATCGGTTCCCAAATATATATGGTATCTAACTTATATGTGTTGCACCTGTCCATAGGATCAGTTTCCCTTTTTGCTATAAACCTTGCTACACCCCATACAAGGATCGGTTCCCCTTGATGTATTGCACCCCTTACTAGGATCGGTTCCCCTTTCCCAAAAGTTGTCAGACATACAAACCCGATCATACCACAGTTGATTACTTAATATCGGTTTTACTAATAAAAGTTATACCAATACATAAGTCAGGCCTTTGTGAATAATAGTTCTACTAAGAACACAACAAGTTGTGAGCGGTTATACTCTATCACACATATTGGTTGTTCATAATATATGCAATGAATAACAAAACCAATAACACCTGGCAATTTTATTTTCGGTCCACAAACAAGTTTAAGAACTTACTTCCTTAGAACACATGTAAACATTGTTCCCTAGGATGAAATCCTCACCTCATACCCATACATAATCACAATAACATTCAAATGATTATGGCGATGTCTTATCTACAAAGTTTAATGGTTATGCAATAAACCTCGTATTGTATTCCTTAATACTATGTCTATCTAGAGTTCAAACATGCTTCGCAGTTATGTTTTCAATATGCACGACTTGAAAGATACGTTAGGGAATGAAACAGTTCAAGTCAAATATCACTAACCTCAAGTGGAAGGATGATTGTTGTCGTTGTAGCTCCTTGCTTCTTCACATCTTCAAGACTTCGCAATACTTGTAATGTCTCATATCCTAATACTTTCAAGCTAACCTATATGAAGTTGACTCTAGTAATCAAGCGACTCTTAATATGAGTTTTGATTCACTAAAATATGACAACCAGACTTGACATACCAACACTTTGTGGGTTCAACCGAGCCATGCTCTAACAATCTCCCCCTTTGTCAATTTTAGTGACAAAACTCTTACATAATATGGATAAACAAATTACAAGAATTCATTACAATCCGCTTGATTCCCGATTCAACAACACTGTAAAAATTCTTACATTCAATCCTTAAAAATGTCGTTGTTGACATTATAATAACAAAGAAAATACTCCCCCTAAGGAAGATAGGTAGATATTCAATCCTCACGTCTTTGTTATACCACTTCATATGACTTGTTACTCCCCCTTAGTCTGTGCTTTCACTCTTTCGTTAGATAAAAATATTCAAGTACCAATCTTTTTTTTCTAGCGATGCCATTCAATATAAAATCAATGCCATCATCACCTGTTTACTCCATATATTTTCCCCCTTTTTGTCACAAAAATGACAAAGAAATGAAAAAATAAAGGACAACACGAAAAGAATCTTACAAATATCAAAATAGACTTGCAAACCTGTAGAGTTAGGCACGAGGGTTCCACACATCATTTTCTTATTACCAATATCAAAACCGAAACTACAAGTAGTCTTATTTTGATATGTTACCAAGGAAATAATTGTCCGAAACAATTTTTCCAATTTAGTTTAGCAAACCAAAAACAACTAAGCACATTAGTCCCTTTGCTAAACCGATTGTTCAAAAACAACTGCTTAATTCGATAAGACCAAAATAAAGATAAACTCCAATTTTCTCATCAGGTTTTAGTTATCCATAAACTTAGACCTTTCAATTTTAAACAAGACAAGTACTAGGTTAGTTAACTAGCATTTCTCGTTTAGGCATTCGATTAGACTTGAATAACCGAAACCTCACTTCGATAAGTCTAACTCAGATCAGAATTAACTTAGTTTATTGTAGGATCAGAATCTCGCAACAATTATGTCTCAGCAAAATTATCAATGGTATTGCACAATAGCGTCGCAGAACAATTTCAGAAATGACGTCAGCAAGGATCATGAGAAAAATGTGATATTCTTGTGAAGATTAGAGAGCTTGCGAAATTAACATTTGTAAGGTTGCGAGAATGTCGCAAACCACATCCGAAAATAAAGGACAGATTAGCTGTCATCCACTATGTATTTCCATATAAATAGTCATTCGAGTTGTAAAGAGGAGATAGATCTTTTTGAGTAAGAAACAAGTAAATAGGAGAGACAAAGTCTAGAGCAGAGATCATTCTTGATTTCTTTATCTTTTCTTGTAAGAACATTCCAAGATTAATCAATAAAATTGAGAGTGTAAACCTAAAAATGAGTTGATTAGTAATGAAATCACATGAGGGGTGTAGTGTAAGATTTCCTGCAACTACATAATGGCGCTAGAAACAGGGATAAGAATGAGAAATAATAGAGAAAATCTAATTCAATCTCTAATTCAACAAACACTAGTTCAAGAGAGGAATACAGATTATAACAGAGTGAGCGTACACACTTGGCGATCAAATTCAGCAAAAGAAATAGAAGAAGAGCAACAAAATAGAAATTACAGACAGGAAGAGAGAAATCAAGAAACAGATGAAAGAATAATTCATGGAGGTGAGGAAATTGGAGCGTTAGAAACATTGAGACGAAGAATACATGAAGAAAGAAGAGCTGAGGCAGAAGAACGTGCGAATTTAACAAGACAAAATCACGAATTAAGGATGGAGAATATTAGATTGCAGAGTAGAAGATCGAGAAGTGTTACAAAATCATATTCCAGATCGACTAGAAGAGAAATGAGGCAAAATTCACCCGCGATCAATGCTGGAAGCAATATTCCTGAAGAAATGTCAAATCCTAATGAAGAATATCGCGAAAATAGAGAAAGAATTGATGATCGTTACATTCCATAAAATGAAACTTTTGATGATGGGAAAATTGGAGGAAATCAAGAGAACGGGCAAAATCAGAGACCAAGATGGCGAAGGAAATCAAGAGGGAGGAAGAAGAATTTTACATATGAGAGAAAATCAAAGAAATCAACAGACAATTGAAGAAGAAATTGAAAGACATAATGCTGAACAAGCACGTTTAATCTGCGAACGTGAAAGGTTAAGAGCGGAAATGGAAGAGCAAGAGCTTCAGGAGACAATTCGCCAGAACAATCATGACAATCGAGAAAGAAGGCGTATACAAAACCGGAATAATGATAATCTCAATGAGGAGTATGATAGAGTGAAGAGAATGGCTGAAAGACAGCGAATTGAGTTGATAAGAAGTGAACAAAATTATGGAGGGGAAAATGAACGACATCATCATTTGCGAATTCAAGATAGGGATGAGGAAGAGAATCACAGAAGAATACGAGATGAGGATAATGAAGAAGAGATACAAAATTTCGCAAGAGAAGATAGACGTGAACGCAAAAGAAGAGAAGCAAAATTAAAGAGACCAATGGGCCAAGATTCAGGTGTAAATAAACAAATCTTGAAAGAATTAGAAGAAATGAGGGGAATGCTAAATAACAAAGGAGAAGTAGGTAGAAGACAATTGGATGAAGCAATAGAAGAAGATGCGAAAACTCCATTTACAAGGGAAGTACAATTAGGAGGAATACCACCGAAATGCAATTTGCCTGCATTAACCAGCATTTTCGATGGAACAACTTGTGCAATTCAACACATTAAAGCTTATGTGAGGTGCATGTTACAATGGGAAAATCATGATGCGGTATTGTGCAAATATTTCGCATCCAGCTTAATAGGAGAAGCGTTAAAATGGTTTGAAGGTTTGCCAAAGAATACAATAACTTCATTTAATCATTTGCAGACTACATTTTTGGGGGCATATATAAGTAACAATTTCTCACGACCTAGTATAGAAGATGTGTTTGGATTAAAGCAAAGGGTTGGCGAAAGTTTGAAACATTTGACTAAAAGATGGAGAACTATGTTATAGCGAAATGGCTGGCCTTGTAGATGAGAGATATCTCATATTATCATTTATCAATGCTATGTTTGCAACAAACCTGTTGTATTTCCAAATTTCCAGAGTCAAGAATACGATTACAATGACTGAACTGCGAGAACTTCAAGAAGAATACATTGCTTTAGAGGAAAGACAAAATGAAATGGAATCATATCCAGTTGCGAACACAATATCACAAACAGCGAATGCAAGCTTATTACCCAAGTTGATAAACACAGTGGCGAATACTTCGCAAGTACAACAAGAAAAGGTGGCAGTTAACAGTCAGCAGAAGTTGGTAGCTATGGGGAGTCAAGATCAAGAAGAGTATTAAAGAGAAAGAAATTTTTATAGTCGTGGAGGAAATAACAATATTCAAATACTCTATCAACCGCAAGAAACTTATGGAGGTCAAATACCAAACTTTAATAGAGGACAAGGAGGTCACAAGGTAGTATGGGAAGAAATCAAGATGCCACCTCTAAATGCAAGTGTGGAGAAGATATGGGAAGCTATAATCTTGATGGAGAATATACCAACACCATGGAATATGGGAACAGAACCACCTCCAAATCACAGAAGTCATGAATTTTGTTCTTATCATCATTTTCATGGACATACCACAAACGATTGCAGAAATGTAAATAGAATTATTTTTAGAATGATAGATCAAGGAAAATTAAATGACTTTCTGGTAGGGCATCCACAATCTCAACCATTACCATCACCGCCAGAACATCACAAAGTGAATACGATGAAAAAGAAAGAAACATTCTTCATATAAGTTGGTGCAAAAGCAAAAAATCTATTCTGTCACTCTATCGTACATTCATATAAGACAATTGAAGATTTTCATGATAATGTTTTAAGTAGCATGTTCGCAAGAGATAATAATGGAAGAGAAATTATGAATATTGCGAAAATTTCGCAACTAGAGGAATGGCAGAAACAGATCATTTCTTTTACCGCAGAAGAAGTTCCCGAAGGAGAAGAGGTGCATGACAATCCATTGGTAATATAATTAGAAATTAATCCAAAACCAAAAGAAGATGAGGATGATGAAGCTGAAGATTCATGGGCAATCAATAGAATCTTAGTCGATACTGGAAGCTCTGTGAATATCTTATTTTATCATACTTATAAAACCATGGGTGGAAGAGATGATGATCTTATACCATCAACATATAAGATATATGGTTTTAACGGTACTGCTAACAAGCCTAAAGGGGAGGTTACTATGCAAATTCCATTGAAGGGAATATCTTCTGAAATCTTATTCTGTGTCGTTGATGTAGAATCACCCTACCATGCATTAATTGGTCTACCTTGGCTACATGGGATTCTAGGTGTAGCTTCAACTTTCCATCAATGCATCAAATTCCCTCACCCCAATGGTGTAGGAATCATAAAGGGAGATTGGGTTGAAGGAAAGAAATGTTACGAAACTGAGATAGAATCTTGCGAAGGAAGAGCAAACAAGAAGGAAAACTGGCGACACAAAATCAAGGATGTACAAAGAAGTGAGAAGTTGATGGTGGATACAATCGAAAAGAAAGGAGAAGAGATGTTACCAAATCAATGCTAGCTCAGGATAAAAGAATGAACATACCATTACAAAGGAAGCAGTACCAGAAAATCAGAAAGAAGCAGAGGAGGGCAAAAGTAATAAAAGCAAGAAATGTATTAATGATTAAGTTGTTGCGATAATCTCGCAATAAGTAAAATTCTCAAAAATACATTTGATTGAACAACAAAATTGAGATTGCGAAATTCAGATACAATATTATGACCTGCGAGACTCTCGCAGAGATAATGAATTTTACAAAAATAATCAGAAAAGAATGACAAAAGAGAAAGAGGCGAACCTTTATGGCGTATACCCTAGTTCGCGAATAAAATTTCGCAAGAGGCAAATGTAAGACCTAAAGTACGTCATATTAGGGGGTACCTGTTACATGGCTCAGGGAAAGGCTACACCGCCACCGGAACCTGAGTCATGGAAATTTGGGGTCAATAAAGTCCATCCGGGAGAGGCACCTTGGATTCTCAACTTAAGCATATGACTTAGGTTGGGCGACTAAGGTAATAAGAACTCTCTCAAGGAGTGCATAATCTGATCAAGGCGCCGAGGTACACGGTTGAGTCAAGGGTGTCGGGGGCGTTTGAAGCGTCCTTGCCATTCTTGACAAGTCTTGGCTTATACTGCACTCGGCCTGAAGAAAACCCCACTTAGGGTGCAGTCTCGTAACCATAAACCCTATAGGTAAAAGGGATAAGAGGCTGCGAAAACAACTGGTTGTTGTGAAGACTGGATGGGAGGAGCTAACCTTGTATGAGAAGTACGCCTCCTTGAAGGGGCAACCAGGGGGGAGATAAGGGCGGCGCTGTCCATTAGGGAGCTGATAAATGTCTTAAGACGCAAATGTCATAAGGCTTTTTATTCGCAAGGATATTAAGGCTTATCATATTTGTGCAACAATCCTGAAGAGGCAATAATACAAAAGAAAAAGATAAGACGAGATCAATGGGTTTTCGCATGAAAATGCGAAGACTTCCTGCGATTTCGTCGCACGACGGCAATGTCAGGGGGATTTATTTTCGCAAGAATATTTAGGCATGTCATATTGTCGCAACATTCCTGAAGAGTGCATAATACAAAAGAAAAATTTAAGGCAAGATCAATGGGTTTTTGCATGAAAATGCAAGGACGTCCTGAGATTTTGTTGCAATGACAAGAGGTGGCATAATAAGACCTTTAATTAGGAAGGAAAAATAAGACCACATAGGAATGAGATTTTGAAAAGAAACAAAAATCACTTCATAAAAGGCTGCGAAATTATACAATAAGAAAAGTTATATGAAATCTCTCATTTAGATTTAAATAACAGAGGCAAGTATGGGAATGTATGAAATTAGAAAATGTTATTTATCTCCATATGAGAGATTTACTCAAAAATTCAAGAATTAATAATTATATTGATTAATTTTATTGCAAAGAAGAATTGTTTTCATTCATGCAGGTTAAAATGGAAGAAACGCAAATATACAGAAAGAAGAAATAAGTGTACAAGTATTACAAAAAATCAAAGAAAGAAGTAAAGAATATTTCTTTGTTAATCCTCATTATCTTCACCAGACTTTTTTCCTTCTTCATCTGCGTCGGAATCTTTATCACCATCAGAACTTCCATCACTATCAGACTCTTCATCGTCAGTTTCACTATCAGAGATAATCAAACTGGGTGTATTTTGTGGGATTTCTTCTAAAAAACAAGGATAATCAGAATGAGGGGTATTATGATCATCACAAACCATCTGGATGGTTTGATTGCGAAAATGCATAGCGTCATTCTTAAAATTCTCAATAGTGAATATGATATGATTCTTCAATCTAGAATACTTGTCGTTGCGAGAAGAAAGATTCTTTGCGAGTTCCTTCTTTTCAGCTTCAAGTTCTTCAATCTTTTCACGATATTTATTTTCAGAATATGCGAACAAAAGGCAACCAATTATTAATTTGAGGAAAATTCATAAGAATCAAAAGATTAGTAAAGAAGAGCAATTAGCAACCTTCTCTGTCAGAAATCCTGTCTCTAATCAAGGCTGTATGTTCAACTTGGAGACTAACATTTACGCCTAAATCTTTTCTAACATCATCTAAAATTTTCGCAGCCCAGACTAATTCATCCTCACTACTTATGAGAAGACGAGAACGAATTTGATTTTCCCTTTCGCAGAGTTCAATATTCTTGCGGTTAGCTTCATCTCGCTCAAGTTGAACTTCAAGGAGAGCCTCTTGGAATTTCGCTAAAGCCTTGGCACCTTGATCAGAGATACGATCCTTATCATCTATGAGACCGCTAATTTTGGTTCTTAACTCATTGGTTTTCTCTTTGGAATCAATAAGGAGACGCTTAAATCTGTTGGCTAAGCCTAAACTGGATCTATGATCAATTTCTAAGAGGCGAAATTTCGATCTAAGTTCATTTAGAGAAAGAGATGAAATTCTATCATTTGAGAAGCTATTTAAGGAATTGTTAAGACGTTCAAGAAGGGTATCATTATCCAAGGCATTAGGAAATGAGCGAAGAAGGGTAGCTTCATCAGAAAGACCATAAATGTCTGCAAAAAGGATCATTTAAATAAGATAAAACAACAGGATGAATGAATAAAGAGAAAAGAGAAAAGTAACATACCGTAAAGCTGATTATTATTGTTGAAGACTAGAAATTTTATTCTTATAGGAAGAATCAATTTCTAATTGTCTATTTTTCTCGCGAAGACTTTAACTTCAGCTTCAATTCTCATTCTTTTTGCGAAATTGAAGATTCTTCTTTTCAAGATTTTCGTCTTCTCTCTAGATCTGAGGCAACACAAAAGAAGCTTTTCCAGCCTGCGAAATAAATAAAAAAAGAGTTAAATAGAAATAAGATAAAAGTATACCAGACTATTGAGAGAATGCAAGAAGTCGGGAGTCACTGATCTAGAAACTCCGCGAAGAGAGTTATCACCATCCAGTAAAGGGACATCACAAAGGGTAGCGAGAGCTTTGCAGGTATTTGCGAATTGGCTATCTCCCATCCTTGTAGAGAATCAGAAAAGAGGCCAGAAAGCTTAGCCATAGAAGATTCAGGTGGAGAATCTTCAGTTGCAGCAAGATCATCGTTATCTCATCACCCTTATCACTTCAGAATTTCGTTAGGAAGAACATTTGAAGGAGAAGAGAACGAACTTTTTTTTCTTTGGAGGAGGACCAGTTGATTTTTCCCTGCGAAGAGTACCTTTACCTTTATCACCAATCTTCGCAGCATCAACAGATTCTTCTACTTCAGCAATAATCTTCACACACAGATAGAAATAAGAAATGGAAGCATGGAAGTAACAGTACTATTTAAAGTCATAAAGAAAATTTCTTACCTCATCTGTGTATGAGCGAAGAGCTAACAGAGTACTAGATTTCCCAGTCCTGTTATAACTATCTTTAGTTTTTGGATCTGCGGAATATCGCAAGAGTTAGCGAACAGAATAGTAAAAATCAATAAAAGTATAAAATGAGTTAAAGGGAGAAGTATACCTCTTTCTCCTTCTCGGGCCAGAGAAAACCCAAGGTTGATATGCAGCGAGATTCGCAGGAAGAACGTTTGATCCAGCAATGTAGGGACCCTTTAGCATTAAAGGAAACACACATTTGTCATCTTTGGATTGGCGAGGAGTTGTGTTTTTACCAGAATGCCAGTCAATATCTTGCATAAGAATTTTGGCTTCATCAATGTTATCTTTCTTCTTAATCGAATACCCCAGCGAGTATTCTCTTTCTTCATGGAGATAAGTTCATAGTTTTCAAAGAAATTCGCCACTGTATATTTCTCAGCAACCATCTCTAGGTCTGCGAATTTTGGATCCCTAAATTCTTTGGACTAAATAGATCCTCTACCAGCACCACGATTAGCGAACTCTAGCATCAGACGGATGCAGTCCCCACTTAGTTGGAAAATGGCTCGCGAAAATCCCGGATGAGCGAGAATTTCATAAAATAAAGGAATGTCTGGGTTATAAAGATGAATAGGGAGACCTGCGAGAATTTGACCTAGCAAAATTATGATTGATTGATCATCACAATTTTGATTGGAGAAAAGCTTGACAGAAAGGATTGATTTGGCATTCACACCAGGAATGGGGGAGTGTAAGACCTTTATTAGTAAGATCTTTTTGGACATCTTGTAGATTCTTCTCATATCTATGAACACTTGGAGCCATGATTGAATATAGAGTATGGGAATGTATAGAAAGAAAAGAATTAAAGGAAGAAAAAATTACAGCAGCAGAATTTGCATAAGAATGACAGAGTTGCAGAGATGAGAGAATAAAAATAGAAGAGAAAATAAAAAGAAAAGTGGAAAGAGGGAGGGACAAGGGTATATAAAGAAAATTTACTTCTCGAAGAAATAAACACCATTAAGACAAAGAGACGTGAGCGGTTGAAAGGTGGCGGTTACAGAAGACGTGTCAAGAAATAAATGGAAGAGAGAGTACGTGTGATAAATGTGGAATATGAAAAGATAAGCAGTTGCGGCATTTCTCACATCATTCTCTACTTTGAAGAGAAGATATGAGAAGAGGCAAGATGTAGGATCAAAATCTCGCAACAATTATGTCTCAGCGAAATTATCAATGGTATTGCACAATAGCGTCGCAGAACAATTTCAGAAACGACGTCCGCAAGGATCATGAGAAAAATGTGATAGTCTTGCGAAGATTAGAGAGCTTGCGAAATTAACATTTTTAAGGTTGCGAGAATGTTGCAAACCACATCCGAAAATAAAGGACAGAAGCTGTCATCCACTATGTATTTCCTTATAAATAGTCATTCGAGTTGTAAAGAGGAGAAATATCTTTTTTGAGTAAGAAACAAGTAAATAGGAGAGAGAAAGTCTAGAGAAGAGATCATTCTTGATTTCTTTATTTTTTTTCTTGTAAGAACATTCCAAGATTAATCAATAAAATTGAGAGTGTAAACCTAAAAATGAGTTGATTAGTAATGAAATCACATGAGGGGTGTAGTGTAGGATTTCCTGCAACTACATTTATCTTATCCGGAATCGAATTGGACTAAACAACTCATCCCGTACACAAATTATTTCGTTAATCCATAAATACTTCATACAAACCAAAATAAATCAACTTGCATAATTATTCACCTTAACCGTAAGCAACTGAAACAACATAGACATCAATAGCACCGCAATTGCACCGTAATTCTGTAAGCCTAAACAATTGATACCATACAAAAGAAAGATAACAATAGTCTTTCTTAACCGGAACCAATTGAATCACACACACACATCAATTGTACCGAAATTTTGTAAGCCTAAACGATTGATACCACACAATAAAGCAAGATAACAATAGTTTTTCTTAACCGGAACCAATCCACACACACATCATGGAATAAATATCAATTGAACGAAATTTTGTTAAGCAAAAGCAACAAATATATATAATAAGCTCAGGATTTTCTTAAACAGGAAAACAATTAACTAACAAGATTGTTACCTCAAATTTCGCATCCACTTCTCCAATATGATTTCATCTTCGTTCAGGGAGAATTGATATCGAAATATCACCACGTTGTCATCCTTATGCATGAACAAAAGAATAACAACACACCTCAACCTTTACCAGAGAAAGGTTGAAAACCGGTTTTAACAATTGCAAGCAAAAGTTGAAAACCGTCGAAACGCATATGCTTTTATGCTAAACCAAAACCGATTCAACATATTGTGAATTTTTCCCATATTGTTTCTATCAGAACCCCTCATAATCCTTTGATAAAGCCTACCTACTAGGGCTAGAACTTAATCCCGCTAAATCAAAAAGTCACTCAAACCATGAGGGTTCACAATATATGAGATTGAATATTAAGGTATTAAAACCGAAATCAAACATCTCATAAACATACATAGAAATAAGGTAAAGCAATTAAGCACAGGCTATGTAAACCAAAAACTATCACAAGAAAAATTACCAATCAAATAATTTTATTCATAATAGACCAATACAGTCAATGGAAGAAATCAAAAATTGACGTCTATTTTTTCTTACAACCTAGTCCTTCATGTCAGAACTGAATGAAAGTACATTACTACTTTTCAGCTTTTGAATTTCTTCAAGTAGAAAGCCTTGTTGCTTGACCAGAATCTCTTGCAAATGAGAAATTTTCGTGAAGGATTCTGCAAGAGCGTGTAATTCTGACTTTGATTGAACACAAAAATGTGTCAATGCCTCAATACACTGATCTTTCTTCAGAGTATTCTCTCTTTCCTTCTTGCTAAGCCAATCTCCTTTTCTGATCTTACCCTTAATATCAAGAGATAACCCGGACTTAGTTTTAAGATGATCCTTCTGATCTTGCATCTTCTCCAGAGAAACCATTTGATCCAGACCCATAGCTCGGACAAGGAATGATCAAAATAGGAGAAGAATCTTTTTATATTTTTCATACTTCCGAAAATATAATATTCCTAAAAATACGAATATATCAAATATCTTCAAATACTAGATATTATTTCCATAATATACACAAAGTGCCTTGATTTTTCTTCTTCCTCACTCAAAAATTTGGCACACAAAGTGAGGAAAGAATTCTAATACCGATCAAGTGGCATTAGTATGATATTTTCTCTCATTATGGAATTTTGAACAACCAGAGTGTTCTTGATCTAGTATAGTATGAAAAGATCTCTTTTTGTTACCTCGAACTAACGAAGTATCTTGGGATAGACTGGAATTACATATGTAACTTTTAGCAATTCTGTTTTTGAGACAGTTTTTGCATCTTGTCTTATTTCTCCCTTTACCATTATATGATTTAATAACATTGGAAGACATGTCCATTCTTAAAATGGGTAAATCATTAATGAGGGAGGAATGGATAAGATTGACAAGTAATGCAATATTAGTTGTTTCCTCTTCTTCAGAATCGTATGAATCAGAGGACTTATATAGTGTTACAGCCAATGCCTTGCTTCCAGTGTATTTCTTAAGATTGGGACAGTCTTTAGCAATATGACCAAACCCTTTACACTTGAAACATTGCTGCTGATATTCATCATCTTCTTCCTGATCCTTTTTGATAGGAACTCGATCATGCGGCCGAGAAGATCGATACGTATCCTTAATGAATCTCTTGTTTCTCTCCTTCAAGAGGTCTCGAAACTGTCTAGTAATTAACGACAAAGATTGTTTAATCTCATCATCAGAATTTTCTGCAATCTGTTCATTTGAATCATCCAACTGTTTATTCCTTTCCATTGGAGCTTTTGGAACTTTTTCTTTGAAATCAATTCCTTTACTTTGAATAGACTTTGATTCATGATCAAAGATCTTTAACTTACCAAAGAGTGTGCTCCGTGTGAGAGTTGAAAGATCGTTTACTTCTATGGTTGCATGTTTCTTAGAATCATATTTAGAGGGCAACGATCTGAGAATCTTGCATATTATATCCTTTTCATAAATAGTCTTTCCTAACGAGAAAGAGACATGAATTATCTCAGAGAGTTTAATGTGAAACTCCTCAAAAGTGTCGTTGCCATCCATTCGAAGGTTTTCCCATTCGGAAGTGAGGGTTTGAAGTCTAGCTTCTTTCTCTGAAGAATTTCCTTCGAATACTATCTGAAGATTATCCCAAGTTTCTTTCGAAGTTTGACATGTTGACACATGATGTTGTAGGTCGCGACTTACAGCATGAATAATAGCATTCAAACCATCTGAATTCTGCTTTGCAAGTGCCTTTTCTTCGTTCGAAAACTCTGCTAAGTGTTTAAACTCAGTTTCTGAATTTTCTCTCTTTGGAAGAGTATAACCATCGACGACTAATAGCCAAGAATTAAAGTCTCGTGATTGAAGAAAAGATCTCATAGCAGATTTCCACCATAGATAGTTTGTTCCGTCAAATCTTGGTGGTACGTTAATTGAAGTCAATTCATGAGAACTCGAGTTCATTCTTATAGGTTGGATCGCACCAAACACAGATTGTTATATCTTTTCGTGTTTGCCTGCTCTGATACCAATTGAAAAGGCGAGGGTACCCAAATATACCTCAAGCTAAAACTTTTCCTACCTATAAGTCCTTTCTCCGAAAGTGATTGTCTATGGACTGAGTCGAGACAATACAACTAATAGATTCACACTTCGTGTGATTGTCTATGGATACGAGATCGAGACAATACAACAACGAAGTATGTTTACATGATACAAAGGTTCGAACTTAACCAAACACAATAGGATTGCTTATCAAGTAAATAGGAATTAACGTTTGTGTAATTTACTTTAATTATAATAAGACAATTATAATGCGGAAAATAAAAGTAAATGACACAGCAAGATTTTGTTAACGAGGAAACCGCAAATATAGAAAAACCCCGGGACCTTGTCCATAATTGAATACTCTCAGGATTAAGCCGCTACACAAAATTACACCTAACTTCGTATAGATGAGACCAAGTAAATAACCCTATAGTTCACTTAGTTCCGTCTGTATTCCCACACCTCCAACTTATAAATAAGTCACGTACTTCGAAAAATTCCTTTGGTTCGTATTCCAAATAGTAAAGGAACAACAAATCTGTTTGGTATCAACTCTATTCAACCAAGTGGTATGAGTCGTACAAAGGCTCTTCCGTTTATCTTAATATAAACTCCTTCGTCAGGTCCTTAGATCTATCTTATGTTAAATAACCCAAAGGTAATCATTTAAGATTAATCCAACAACACCTTTAATCCGAAGAATCGTGTTGATGCTGATTTACTCAATTAATCAATCCAATCTACCACAAGGATAAACTGATTATTAATTGGATCCTCTTTTACCGACACAAGTATTTTGCACATCAAAGATTATAAAACCAAATTCAGATCTTCAATATCTTCTTTGTCTTCAAATCTTCTTAAATCTTCAATAAAAACCTGCACACAATCACTTGAATCTCTTGTGATCATTCACGCACAGAACGGAGTCTGTTAACAATGGATTATCACAAGATCGTCTTTAGAACTAACAACAGTCTAAAGATCCATGTCGAAACTCTTAACTAGTTTGAATGAATCTTATATCAGAAGAGAAGATTATCAAGAATAAACAAACTAGGTGCAATCAAATTTCAACCACCGTTAGTCAATCAAATCAATCGAAAACAAAGATAAACCGCAATTATCTAGTTTCCCACCAACGGGTCGCGCTAGAGGTTCTCAATCCCAAAGATGACTTTAAATTGAGCGGGTGTAAGAGATTTCGCCTAATTAGGTTACTCTCCTCCCCGAATAAGCGGCTACACCAGTAACAACAACAAAAGAGTAAATCTATTGTTACGAAGGATTAGTTTTCTATAAAGGAAAACTTCGTGTATTTATAGACAAGGAAGTTCGGACACCAAGGAATTTCCAAAACCGAAAATATCCTCAAGATATTCATTAAAGAACAAATTCGGTTTCCACAATTCCTGGAAATGTCCAAAAATAATGATTGAAATCTCCCGGAAAATATAATTAGTAAATGCACATTACTAATTCTAGAATTTCCTACAAAATGAAATTAATAACCTTAATTAAAAGATTCTTAACTTACTTATTTCGATCCTGGGATTCTCTTCCCTTAGCCGTTAAGGAATATCTTTGAACAATTATAGAAATAAACATCCATAGCACGTGTTCAAAGTTTGTTGACATCTTTACTTTGTAAGTTCTCTTTCACACTTACAACCTTGAAACCAATTTGCCACACTTCCAAACAAGTTTAGAATTGGTTCATCTGACTTTCAAGAACTATGTGATTGATCAAACCAACATTCAATCACAATAATGAGTTTAACGGTTCTACCAAAACAAGTTTCGGTTCTACCTCCATGTGAGTATTGTGCATAGTCACACTAGCTTTCCAAAAATTCGGTTGACTAGGTACTAGGATCGGTTCCCCACATATATATGGTATCTAACTCATATGTGTTGCACATGTCCATAGGATCGGTTCCCCTTTTCCTAAAAACGTGTTGCACATGTCCATATGATCGGTTCCCCTTTCTGCTATAAACCTTGATGCACCCCATACAAGGATCGGTTCCCCTTGATGTACTATACCCCATACTAGGATCGGTTCCCCTTTCCCAAAAAATTTCAGACATACAAACCCGATTATACCACAAGTGATTACTTAAGATCGGTTTTACTAATAAAAGTTATACCAATACATAAGTCAAGCCTTTGTGAATAGTTCTACCAAGAACACAACAAGTTGTGAGCGGTTTTACTCTATCACACATATTGGGTCCTGACTGTGAATAACAAAACCAATAATAACTGGAAATTTCCTTTTCAGTCCACAAACAAGTTTATGAACTTACTTTCTTAGAACACATGTAAACATTGTTCCCTAGGATGAAATCCTCACCTCATACCCATAAATAATCACAATAGCATTCAAATGATTATGGCGATGTCTTATCTACAAAGTTTAATGGTTAAGCAATAAACCTCGTATTGTATTCCTTAATACTATGTCTATCTATCTAGAGTTCAAACATGCTTCGCAGTTATGTTTTCAATATGCACAACTTGAAAGATACGTTAGGGAATGAAAAAGTTCAAGTCAAATATCACTAACTTCAAGTGGAAGGATAATTGTTGTCGTTGTAGCTCCTTGCTTCTTCGCATCTTCAAGACTTCGCAATACTTGTAATGTCTCATATCCTAATACTTTCAAGCTAACCTATACGAAGTTGACTCTAGTACATAATCAAGCGACTCTTAACATGAGTTTTGATTCACTAAAATACGACAACCAAACTTGACATACCAACGCTTGGTGTAGGATCAAAATCTCGCAACAATTATGTTTCAGCGAAATTATCAATGGTATTGCACAATAGCGTCGCAGAACAATTTCAGAAACGACGTCAGCAAGAATCATGAGAAAGATGTGATAGTCTTGCGAAAATTAGAGAGCTTGCGAAGTTAACATTTGTAAGGTTGTGAGAATGTTGCAAGCTATATCTGAAAATAAAGGACAGATTAGCTGTCATCCACTATGTATTTCCTTATAAATAGTCATTCGAGTTGTAAAGGAGAGAGATCTTTTTTGAGTAAGAAACAAGTAAATAGGAGAGAGAAAGTCCAGAGCAAAGTTCATTCTTGATTTCTTTATCTTTCTTGTAAGAACATTCAAAAATTAATCAATGAAATTAAGTGTGTAAACCTAAAAATGAGTTGATCAACAATGAAATCATATGAGGGGTGTAGTGTAGGATTTCCTGCAACTATATAATGGCGCTAGAAACAGGGAGATTGAAGATCGAAAGTTGAAGATTGTTGATTGAGAAGATTCAAATCAAGAAAGTGATTAAACAAATCAATGAATCAGTTAGAGGAAAGATGAATAGAATTAATGAAAATGGCAAAAAATTGGAGTGTAATATGATAACAAAAAGCTTGGTTAATGAATTCCATGAAAACATCAAAGGAAGAATACATAAACGAAATTTTGAAGGAAAGAAAATTATGGAAGTAGAAAAAACTTCACCCTTGAAAGATTAGGTAAAGCAAAGAATTGTGTTCATGGCGGAAGAAATACCAAAAGAAAATTTGAACCATACATCTCCATTGGTCATCACAGTGCCTATTACACGAAGAGAGAAGGAGACAGCAATAAAATCCACAGGAGAATGGATGTTGAACAGAACTTTAATTGATACAAGAAGTTCAGTTGATATAATATTTTATCATGCATTCCGGGGAATGGGATTTAAAGACGAAGATGTCCAGTTCAACATATTTTGTTCACGGCTTTGGAAAATCCACAACAAAACCTAAAGGAGAAATAGTGGTACGAATTCCACTTGGAGAAATCGAAACACATGTGACATTGTGCGTGGTGGATATGGAATCGCCATATAATATGTTATTAGGAAGATCATGGATACATGCGATAAAAGATGTGGTATCAACGTTGCATCAATGTATTAAATTCCCCACTCCAAGTGGAATAGGTGAAATCAGAGGAGATGTTGACAATGCGAAATTATGTCATCAAATTGAAGTAAGGCGTTATGAAGGACAAGAAAAATAGAAACAATTTCGCAGAAAATTGGTAAAGGAAGCAAAGAAGGAAGAAGAATTTAGAATATATATAATAAGGGCAAAAGAAGGCAAAGGAATACCCATCGAAATTTCGGAAGAAGGGGAAGGACCCATAAAAACAATTAAAGAATCCACACCAATGGGAGAACCTAAGCCCAGTTACACTTCCGCAGAACCAACAAAATAAATAAATGTTGGGACTGTATAGGAGCCTCTAATGTTAAGAATTGGAACCAAAATGGATATAGAAGAAGAAGAAAGAACTGTCAACTTGTTGCGAGAATATAAAGATATTTTCGCATGAAACATGGATGAGATACCAGGAATAGATCCATCAATTGCTTGCCACAAATTGGAGATTAACAAAAATGTGAGACCATTTAAACAGGGAATAAGAAAAATTGCAACAACTTACCATTCCCAAATAGAAGAAGAATTACAGAAAATGCTGGAGGCAGGAATTATAAGAGAAGCTAAATACCCAGAATGGATAGAGAATATGGTCATTGTCCCAAAGAAAAACAAAGGAATCAGGATTTGCATAGATTTCACTGATTTAAACAAAGCTTGCCCCAAAGATAGTTTTCCATTACCAGATATTCCTCAAATGATGGAATCCGCAGCGGGAAATGATAGGGTATCATCTTTAGATGGGTACAAAGGTTATAACCAAATCCCTATCGCTGAAGAAGATCAAGAACATACTGCTTTCTTTGCCCCTAGAGGTTTATATTGTTACACGAAAATGCCATTTGGTTTGCGAAATGCGGGAGCAACATATCAAAGAATGGTAGAGAAGGTGTTCGCAAAATGGATACACAAAACATTAGAAGTATAAGTGGACGACATGTTAGTAAAGAGTAAAGAGGCTAAATACCATGTACAAGACTTGAGGGAGATTTTTGAACAAATGCGGCAGTATAACATTAAATTGAATCCCGAGAAGTGTACTATTGGAGTTGCATCGGGAAAATTTTTAGGCTACATTGTATCAAATGAAGGAATACAGGTTGATCCAGAAAAAGTGCAAGCAGTTCATGACATGCCAACACCAACAACAATAAAAGATGTACAGAAGTTGAATGGGCTTCTAGATTCGCTGGGGAGATTCATTTCGCGATCATCAGACAAATGCAAATATTTTTTCGATATACTCAAGAAGGGTGCAAAATTTAAATGGAGTGATGAATGTGAAAAGGCTTTTCAAGGAATCAAATAACATCTTATGAATACAACTATTTTGCAAAAGGCAGAACCAGGAGAAGAATTATTGACTTACCTTGCGACAACGTCGCATGCATTAAGTGTTGTGTTACTGCGAGTAGACGCAGAAGTGGAGAAACCCATTTATTACATTAGAAAAACTTTTAATACCGTAGAAAAGAATTACTCAAAGATTGAAAAGTTAATTTTAGCATTAGTTTATGCATCATTTAAGCTCAGCATATACTTTCAAGCACACAAGATAAAGGTATTAACAAAAGTACCAATTGAATCAGTGATGAAGAATTCTAAAATATCAGGAAGGGTGGAGAGATGGAATGCACAAGTAGGCCATTTTGATATTAAATGTGAAGTTTTGTCTTCACCAAAATCACAAGTTGTTGCGGATTTCTTGGCAGAATTTCCTTTAGAAGAAGATGAAGCAGTAGAAGAAATGATGGATGTAGAAGAAGAACATGGAT
Source organism: Papaver somniferum (assembly GCF_003573695.1). NCBI lineage: Eukaryota > Viridiplantae > Streptophyta > Magnoliopsida > Ranunculales > Papaveraceae > Papaver > Papaver somniferum. The sequence continues at coordinate 102,877,926 of NC_039360.1, read as the reverse complement.
ATCCAAAAGATTTATTAACAGAACCAAATAGATGGGAAATACTGGTAGATGGATCATCAAATGGAGAAGGGAATGGAGTTGGAATTGTTTTAATTTTTCCAGAAGGTATAAAGATGGCTTTTTCATTCAGATTGGAATTTTCATCCACCAATAATGAAACAGAATATGAAGCTGTGATACATGGATTAAAATTCGCAATAGAAATGAAACTAGAAAACGCCAGGATCACTAGTGATTCGCAGCTAGTTATTCGCCAAATAAAAGGAGAGTATACTACAAATGAACCATCCCTGAAGAAATACAAGAAGCTGGTTGAAGAATTTTCAGCGAAAATCCCAAAAATAAAATGGAGGCACATTTCAAGAAAGGATAATAGACTCGTAAACGCTTTTGCTTTCATTTCAAGTATTATCACAGATCCAACTGCGAGATGCATAAAAATACAAACACTTCTGTCACCAACAATCAATAAAGAAGAAGAATATGTGGATGTAATGGTCATAGATAATGAAAAAGAAGAACAAATAAATAATGTCGCAGACTGGAGAATGGAACTTCATGCATATTTGGCGAAAGGAGAAACACCAAGAAATAGATTGGAAACACACAAGTTAAAAAGCCGAGCAACAAATTATGAATTAAGAGATGGGTTGCTATAAAGAAAATCCTTTAGTGGACCATAACTCAGATGTTTGACACGAAGGAGAAAAGGTGCTGAAAATGTTACATAGTGGAGTTGCTGGCAATCATAGTGGAGGAAGATCTTTGGAACATAGGGAAAAAATGCAAGGTTATTACTGGCCATACATGCATGAAGATGCAAATCAAATATCAAGATGTTGCGAAGACTGTCAGCGGCATGGAAAGAAGATACATGCACCAGGAGCACCATTGTCATCTTCAACCAGTGTGTGGCCCTTTGGAAAATGGGGCTTAGACATTGTGGGGCCATTTTTACCAGGAAATAGACAAACAAGATACTTAATAGCAACATATTATTTCACAAAATTGACAGAAGTGAAGGCAGTACAACATATTCGCGACAAAGATATCTTTACATTCATATTCGAAAATAACATTTGTAGATTCGGAATTCCTGCACAGTTGGTATCTGATAATGGGAAACAGTTTGAGGGGAAGAACATAGAAATGTTACTTAATGCATTCAAGATAAAGTGTGGAAAGTCAACTCCTTTGTATCCACAAGCTAATGGGCAAGTAGAAGCAAAAAATAAAACAATTGCAGATATATTAAAGAAGAAATTGGAAGGACATCACAGATCCTGGAGCGAACAAGTACATAATGCAGTATGGGCTTATAATACAACTAGAAGAGAAGCTACTGGAATGTCACCTTTTTGTTTAACATACGGAGTTGAAGCGGTGTTACCAACAGAAGTTGTTATTCCGACAACAAAAAGAGAAGCTTAGGAGAAAAATCTTAGTGCGGGTTTAATTTTAAACAAACTTGATGAATTATAAGAAAAAAGAGAACAATATTTACAACATATGGAGAATTATCAGCGAAGATTAGCTCGAGGATATAATAAACGTGTCAAAATACGTGAATTTCAACCAGGAGATTTAGTTCTGCGAGAAACACCAATATATCAGCGAGAAAATGGTGGAATATTAGCGAAAAAATGGGATGGACCTTACATCATTAAGTAGATAGTTGGAACATGAGCTTATAGATTAATGGACCCAGAAGGAAGAGATGTTGGTCATAGATTAGACAGACCATGGAACAGATTGTACTTAAAAAGATATTATCCGTAAGAAGCTTTGAGAAGTTATGAATTCTGAAAGAATAATTGCAGGATTATTTATGACAAAACTAGATGATGATGTGCGAAATTTTCGCAGAGAACATTGACATAAAAGAAAGGGGTGAACCTTTATGGCGTACACCCTAGTTCGCGAATAAAATTTCGCAAGAGGCAAATGTAAGACCTAAAGTACGTCATATTAGGGGGTACCTATTACATGGATCAGGGAAAGGCTACACCGCCACCGGAACCTGAGTCATGGAGATTTGGGGTCAATAAAGCCCATCCGGGAGAGGCACCTTGGATTCTCAACTTAAGCATATGACTTAGGTTGGGCGACTAAGGTAATAAGGACTCTCCCAAGGAGTGCAGATCTGATCCAGGCGCCGAGGTACCCGGTTGACTCAAGAGTGCCGAGGGCGTTTGAAGCGTCCTTGCCATTCTTGACAAGTCTTGGCTTATATTGCACTCGGCCGGAAGAAAACCCCACTTAGGGTGCAGTCTCGTAACCATAAGCCATATAGGTAAAAGGGATAAGAGGCTGCGAAAACAACTGGTTGTTGTTAATACTGGATGGGAGGATCTTACCTTGTATGGTAGAAGCACGCCTCCTTGAAGGGGCAACCAGGGGGAAGATAAGGGCGGGACCCTCCATTAGGGAGCTGATAAGTGTCTTAAGACGCAAATGTCATGAGGCTTATTATTCGCAAGGATAATTAAGGCTTGTCATATTTGTTCAACAATCCTGAAGAGGCAATAATACAAAAGAAAAAGATAAGATGAGATCATTGGGTTTTCGCATGAAAGTGCAAAGACGTCCTGCGATTTCATCGCAAGACGGCAATGTCATGGGGCTTTATTTTCGCAAGAATATTTAGGCCTGTCATATTGTCGCAATATTCTTGAAGAGGCCATAATACAAAAGAAAAAGTTAAGACAATATCAATGGGTTTTTGTATGAAAGTGCAAGGACGTCCTGCGATTTTGTCGCAATGACAAGAGATGGCATAATAAGACCTTTAATTAGGAAGGCAAAATAAGACCATATAATAAAACAAACTAATTATAAGCATTCATAACAGATTATTTTTTGCAAGAGAGATAATGAGAGGCAAGTATGGGAATCGATATACAAGAAGCATTATCTTTCTTATCAACAAAATATTAAAATAAAAAGTTGACTCCAAAGTCGATTGAAAAATGTAGCTCTCAAAAGTGATAAAAATAAGACAGCTCAAGAAAACAAAGCTAGAAAAGAAGCTCAAGCTTCAATATCAATATCAGTAGCAGGAGATGACAGAAATTCTTCGCCAACATTCTCGCAAGCTTCTCCTTCATTTCGGCTTTGATCTTCGCCATGACTAGCATTTTGATTATCGCCAGCAATTACTTGACTAGCATCTTGATTATCGCCAGCAACTACTTCTTCAGGAGAAATTTCTTTCTCATTCTGATTAACACCAGCAGATACTTCTTTAGAAGGAACTCTTCTTCATCTTCCAGGAAATTATCCTCTGCACCGCTTTCATAATCATAATCACTATCAGCAGGACGAGGAACTTCATCATCATCTACTTCTAAAGGATCAATTGATGTAGGAGGAAGAGAGTTGGACAATAAAATGTCATTTACAAGGACTTCAGCCGGAGATGAACTTGGCGAAGAAGTGCTCTTTGATGATTCCTATCTTGAATATCCTTAAAATAAGCAAGATAATCAAGTCTTTCTGCCCGTCGCGAGAACCAGTAAGGGTAGAGACGAGTAATGCATTCTCTTTGCGAATTTTAGCATATTTAGCCTCCAGATCAGAAATAGAAGAATGAAGATTCTTCTCAGACTCTGCGAAAAATAGAATACAAAATTTTATTAAGATAAGGAATTCAGAGAGATATGACAAAGGAAAGATAATTAAGGCAGTCAAACTATTATGACTACCTTCCTTTTGCGAAATAAGGTGTTGAATCAAGGATAGACAACTATTCTCCCAATGATCCATTGCGTCATCAAATTTATCTCCAACTAAACCTTTAAGTCGAGACTGAAGATTTTTCTCTTTAGAAACAAGGAAGGCATTTTTCTTCGCAAGAGAAGAATAAGATTCTTCTAATTTGGAATATTGTTCTTTAAGCTGATTTGCCTTCACACTTAAAGCTATTCTACCTTGAATGAGTGTATCTCTTTCAGCGATAGATGATTCTGTTACTTCTTTAAGTTCATTTCTTAAAGAGCGAAGAGATTTCTCTTGGTCAGCACATACTTTTTGGAGAATATTAAGTTGTTGCGAAGATATCGCCATCTTGTTTAAATAAACTCGCTTCTCTTGAGATAAGGTTTTATTCTCATCTGATAAAGTTTCCATCCCTAAATTAGCTTTGGTTAAAGAATAAGAAAGACGAGATACTTCATTACTTAATAGATCTTGTCTTTGAACTAATTGGGTATTTTCATTGGTAAGATTATTTATTTGATCAAGAGAATATGAATAGAGTTATCTAATTGGTTATATTGATCCATTAAGACTTCTTTATCAACACGGGCTTCTTCAACAGCAGATTCAAATTGATATCTCTCCATTACTCGTTTCTGATTTAATGCTTAACATGCGAAAGAGGGATTTAAAGGATAATTAAACATGGGAAGGATAAAACCATCGAAAAGGCAAATTAAAGACATAGATGAGGAAATCATACCTCTTAATTCATCATTCTTCTTGCGAAGATTTCACGATCCAAAAACATTCTGAAGTTTCTGATTTTCAAGACGAAGAGCATTACATTCTTTTTCTAAAGCTGTCTGCGAAGCAGCTTTGTCAGAACCCAAATGCTTGCTCAGAATTTCGCAAACATTAGACTTGATGGGATCAGTAGAAGACTTCTTGCCATCATCCAGAATCTCAGATAAAACCTTGAAAGCAATATCTATCCCTTCCACGGTTTCTTTCGAAAGGAAGAGACTTGGGTAGAGAACTAGTAGAATAGAAGGTTGAGAAACATTCTCAATGGGAAGAGAAGAGGTTTCATTCGCAGAAGGATCCATAAGGGGAATTTCAATCATAGAAAGATCAACTGGAGAAATGAAATCAGAGGCAGCATTTTCGCGAGTTGGAGATAAAGGTTTATCTTGCGAAAGGTCGCAGGAGATTTGGAAGAAATGAAATCAGAGAGGCATCTTCACGAATTGGAGATAAAGGTTTATCTTGCGAAGATGTCGCAGGAGATTTGGAAGAAATGAGTAGGGAAGAAGGAACAAGTTGGAACAGCCTTGAGGTGGCGAGATTTCTTGTGAGGTTTATGAAGATCTTTATCACCCTGCGAATTACAATCTAGATAAGAAACAGAGGCAACAATATTGTTATTAGAAAAAGATAGTGTTTCTTACTACCTTCTCATTCACAGACTTTCTTTTGTGTGCGACAACTTATGCTGTGATTTGGGATTGTTAGGGTTTGAACTGTAAATTTAGTGTTGGAGCCGCTTTTGCTGAAATAACAAGAGTATGGGAATCACAAATAACATCACATAAGGCAATAAACAAGATTAATTTCAAATATATCAATTTCAGCAAAACTTATAAGGAAGAAAAGAGAAGACTAACTTGATGAATCCATGAAAAATGATAGCAGGGAGATTGTCTTGAAGAAGATCACGAACTATGAAGATCTAGTTTGAAGATGAAGAAGAACTTAAAAAATTGAAGAGGAAAGAAGAAAAATTGCAATAATGGAATTTGCAGAAGAACGATGAAGTTGCAGAGAGAATAAAAGGAAAGAAGAGAATGAAAAGAAATATATATAGAGGGAATTTTTCCTCGAGAAAATAAAACGGTTAATACGGAAAGATTTAAGCGGTTAAAAAGTAACGGTTACAAAAGACGTGTCGAGAAATAAATGGAAGAAAGAATACGTGTGATAAATGAGAATAAATGTAGAATATGAGAAGATAAGCAGTTGCGGCATTTCTCACATCATTCTCTACTTTGCAGAGAAGATATGAGAAGAGGCAAGATGTAGGATCAGAATCTCGCAACAATTATGTTTCAGCGAAATTATCAATGGTATTGCACAATAGCGTCGCAGAACAATTTCAGAAACGACGTCAGCAAGAATCACGAGAAAGATGTGATAGTCTTGCGAAAATTAGAGAGCTTGCGAAGTTAACATTTGTAAGGTTGCGAGAATGTCGCAAGCTATATTCGAAAATAAAGGATAGATTAGCTGTCATCCACTATGTATTTCCTTATAAATAGTCATTCGAGTTTTAAAGGAGAGAGAGATCTTTTTTGAGTAAGAAACAAGTAAATAGGAAATAGAAAGTCCAGAGCAAAGTTCATTCTTGATTTCTTTATCTTTCTTGTAAGAACATTCAAAAATTAATCAATAAAATTAAGAGTGTAAACCTAAAAATGAGTTTATCAACAATGAAATCATATGAGGGGTGTAGTGTAGGATTTCCTGCAACTACACTTGGTGGGTTCAACCGAGCCATGCTCTAACAACAATATATGATAGGTGTCTAAAACACCTTAATATTTATCTATTGTTTATGCTTTCTTTGTTGTGTTTTCTTGTAAATTATGTATCTTATTTTTTCTTTTGAGTGTTTAGGTACTTTGGAGTCATTTGGAACAAAAGAAGAAGAAACAACGCAAAAGTCTCATCTCATGTGCAACTGCGGTTGGAGAAGAATTATTTATCATTATTTGCTTCTATTTCTTAATTTCTATCTGAAAAGCATGTCGGATTTAGTGATGCAAATATATGTCTGAAAAGCACGACTGCTTTAGTGATGAAAAGAAATTAAAGAGAAGAAGTGGGTTTGAGATGTAAGAAGCGACTGCTGCTGGTGGAAGAATTCAAAGAAGAAGAAATCATCAAAATGGAGCGAAAAGGAGATATTTAGAGCATGCTAAAGTTGCGCAAGAAGGAGCAAAGAATGAACTTTCAGTTTTGTAAGACTGACAGGCCAAAGAGTACATGGATAGCCCTTATCCGAGTTATGGATGCTTATGGTACTTTTCATCATTACCACACCCTAGAATTCAGAAGAGAATTCATTTCTCTATCATTTGTCTTCTAATTCAGAGGAGTGTGCGGCTGAGTTTAAAGGGGAGAATGTAGATCTGGAAGATGGAAGAGGTATTAGCTGAGATGTTGGTCGAATTTGTGAACCCGAGAAAAATTTGAATTCATGATAACTGGTAGAAATCAGAGTGAGAAGATGATGATGTTTCTGTTGAAATCTATGGAAGTTAGGGTTTGAAGAAATTGGGTTTCTGCTGCTGTAGGTGGCTGTTGAGATGAAACTGAGATCGAAATTGAAGATTGTTGTAAATGGGTTTTTGGTCATGAATCAAGAGATGGGTTCGGTTCAAAATCGATTTCTAAGTAAGTTAGAAGGAGATACAACTAGGACTTGTTGGATTGAGATTGTGCTGCAGTTGGAGATAAAATTGGTGGGTCTCTGAGAAATTGCAGACAAGGGTTTGATGGAGCTGCAGGTATTATCTATCTTCACAATGGTTTTGGCAGTATTGAAGTGTGGTATTCTTGAATTTGAAGATGAAAGAAAGGAGATTTGTTGCTGTTGTGGACAAGGTGATGCTGTGAAGAGAAAGATGGATTTGAGGGTTGGAATCTGGAAGAACAAGAAAGTTAGGGTCATGAAAGAAATTAGGTGTTTCTACAATTATTTAGGGGTGGAATTTCTGTGAGCTGAGACTCAGAAGATGTTATTCTTGCTGATAATTAGATGGATGGCTAGGACAGGTAATGAAGCAGTTGTAATGGTTGCAGCTAAGTTGTGATTCTGGTGAAAGTGCAGGCTTGAGATGGTTGATTTGGTTGTAACTGTGGTGAAGGGAAACTGGAGTTGCAGGTGATGGACTTGTGAAGCTAATGGTTTTTAGTGGATTAGTGGTCTGTTGCAGGAACTGAGAATTGGCATTGTTATTTGGAAGATGACTGCAATGAGCAGTGGATTTGGTGGTGACTGAAATATTGCAGTTGCAAGTAGTGGCGATGATACTGTTGTTGGTATTTGATCTGACATTGCATATGAGAGTATGGAGCTGCAGAACTGTGGATGCATCTTAGGGTTGAGTTCTGTTGCAATGAAGGGAATGTGCTAGCATTGGTAGTGATTCTGTTGGTTTGTGTAAGGGACTGAATATGAAGAGCTGGTGATTGCAGCAGTTAAATGAAGTTGTTTTTGAAGCTGAGATGCAGTGGAAGAATGATGTGTGTGTTGGATTCAGGCTACAATGAAGATGGATCTGGTGATGTTATCAACAAGTTGCAACTGAGACTTGTGTTGATAAGCTGGAATTGATGAGAGATGCAAGTCTGTGATGAATGTGGTGATGCAATGATTCAGGTGACAATAGAGTGAAGCAGCTGAGATGGTTGAACAATGAATGAACTGATTGTGGTGACTTGTTGCTGCAATGGATGTCTGTATTGAGCTGTGATGAAGCTGCAGTTGAGCGGAGTTGCAGAGTGGCTTAGAGGCAGTGTGCAAATGAGGCAGTGAACTGAAGTTGCAGTGGAACTGGTAGAAGTGCAGCTGAGACAAGAAGCGCAGGAAGTGCAGTTGCTACTGAGTTGAGTGTTGGATAGATAAGAAGGTGCAAATGGGTTTGGTGGTATTGCTTGTGGCAGGATCAGGCAATTGTAGGTAGTAATGTTTGGTACATAAATGGTTCAACTTGTTACAGGTGAAAGCAGGTGGTGCTGCAATGTAAGGATGGAAGGGTGTGAGCATGGGAATGTCAGTGTTGCACATGTGTGCTGGGTTATGAAGCTTCTACAACTGGTTGGTAGATTAGACGACACTGTAGATGAGAAGTGTGTTGATAGTTGGCTGAAGTAGGAATGGAGTTGTGATGCACCACAATGGTGCTACACAGATGATAAGGCTCATGCAACACATAGCTCTGGAATGTGAAAATGGCTTAAGACAAAGCAACTCAGCTCAGTCAGGCTAGTTAGATTCTGACTTGTTTCTGACTTGTGACATCACTGAGTTGAGTTAGCTGACTCGGTCTGACTTTCCGAGTTGACTCGGTTGACTTAACTGTGACCGGTGATTGTTGACTTTCCCGATGCCTGAGCTACTTCTCCGGCCAATTTCCGGCGGTGGACCCAGTTTTCCGGCGACATATTTTTGGGATAATTTCTACATGGGTTTTTCTCACATATGGGCTTGGTGGATTTTTATCTAATGGACTTTGAAGACTTGGACCTAATTTTGGAACAAGAGGATCTATAAAGGAGAAGTCTTTCTACAACTTGGGTATCACGTATTCTACTTGGAGCTAAGGAGAGAGCCGCTTTTGTTTACGCTACTAGGGTTTTCTTTGCTTTCATCTTCTTTATTTGATTATTGATTATGATGAAATTCATAGCTATGAGTGGCTAATTTATTCATTATTGGTTAAGGATGTAGTCCTATATCTATAACTTGTGCTTGATTAATGCATTAGTTTTTTCTCTTGATTATCGTTCAAATCTCTAATATTTTTAATAATCACATGATTGATGTATTGTGATAAGACTTAGATGTTTGTTTGGTTAAGTGGCCAATTAATTAGACTTGCATCCTTGTCCATAGATATATTAAGGTTTTCATCGAGCGATAACCCCAAATACAAGTAGCATGATAACTCTTTTAATCATATGCAGAGTTTGACCACTATCCGAATTGTCATGCGCAATGTATGAAAATTGCATTGATTAGCTTATTTCCAAAACTTAATGCTCCTAGGAATTGAACTTAATTAGCGCAAGGCGTTAGGTTATTCTTTAGGTAGAATTCACATACGCAGCTTTAATGTGTGTGTTGATAAATTGAGGAAATTAATGGAGTATATTGCTCTCTTGATCTCTAGGCTTTTGATGACGAAGAGATTAAATTGTAATTCTAATCATGTATGCAAGCACTCGTTTAAGATTGAAGATGAATTCCTTGACCAATATCTTTCTCTATTGATTACTTTATCCAATTTACTTTGCTTTTGATTTACTTTTATTGCTTACATAAAAATCAGAAATCCCCCAATTGGTTACTTTTAGGAAATTGAATACGTAATAACTACAATTGCCTCTCTGTGGAAACGAACTCTTTCTTATCATATACTTTAGGAAAGTGAAATTATTTTTGACGCATACGACAGCGATCAAATTTTGGCGCCGCTGCCGGGGATCGAACCTGGGTCACCCGCGTGACAGGCGGGAATACTTACCACTATACTACAACGACCTCAAAATCAGGGGTCAAGTATGGAAGGGTTGTTGAAATCTTTTATGCAAAAAACGGAGAGCACGGTTAAGGAATTGCAAACTCAAGTTGGTTCTATGGTTGTTGAGTTGAACCAGTTGAAGGCACAAAATGGTGGGAAACTCCCTTCTCAACCTATCAACCCAAAAGAGGGTGTCAATGAAATTACATTGAGAAGTGGTACACAACTTGTGCAACCCGAAGTTACTGATTCGGGCAAGGTGGAAACACTAAAGGAACCTGTTTTGGAGGAGAAAAATGAGGATTCTCCCCAAGCTTCTGAGGTACCTATTTGTAACTCTAAAACTCCGGTTTCTACTTATGTTCCTCCTATACATTTTCATCGTAGATTTGCAAATTCCAAGAAGGCGGAACTAGAAAAGGAGATTTTAGACATTCTCAAGAAGATCCATGCGAATATACCACTCATATATGCAATCAAGCAAGTTCCAAAGTATGCAAAGGTGTTGAAGGACTTGTGTACCAACAAGAAAAGGATCAAAGGTAATGAAGTGCTAAGTGTGTGGGAGAATGCTTCTGCAATCTTACAACACAAACTCCCACTTAAGTGCAAGGATCCCGCTAGCTTTGACATTCTCGTCACAATTGGTAACACCACATTTAACAAAGCTATGTTGGACTTAGGTGCATCCGTTAATGTTATGCATGCATCTATGTATAACTCACTCGATATTGGTCCTCTTAAAAAGGCTGGAATTGTATTGCAATTAGCCGATCGCTCTAGTGTCTACCCAATGGGTATTGTTGAGGATGTTCTTGTGCATGTTAATCAACTTGTATTTCCATCTGACTTTTGTGTGTTAGAGATGAATGAAGGTTCACCGGACTCATCTCTTCCATTGCTACTTGGGCGTCCCTTCATGAAAACCGCGAAGACCATTATTGATGTGGACAAGGGAATGCTAACTATGGAGTTTGATGGATAAATAATACGTTTCAACATTTTCGAGACGATGAGATATCCTAGTGATGTCCACTCTTGTTTATCCATTGATTTGATGGACACATTGGCGCAACAAATGTTTGAGTTGAATGGTGTTGATACTTTGGAAAATGTGTTCACTACACTCATTGATGATGGCTTGGAGTATGGTGATGAGATTAAAGAAACCATTGGTTCTCTTGACTCATTACCGGAAAAATATGCACTTAAGAATATTTCATATGCTTCTTTACCTTGAAATGATGAAAAACTTGTGCCTTCTATTGTTAAATCTCCAAAGTTAGAATTGAAACCTCTTCCAAGTCACTTAAAGTACTTGTACTTGGGTGACAAGGAAGACTTGCATGTGATTGTTTCTAATGAGCTTAGTGAATTACAGGAGAAAAAACTTCTAAGGGTGCTAAGGACGTACAAGACGGCCATAGGATGGACAATCGCCGATATCAAGAGTATAAGCCCTGTCTTTTGTATGCACAAGATCCGTTTGGAGGATGATGCAAAGCCTACAAGGGAAGCACAACGTCGTTTGAACCCTCCCCTGATGGAAGTTTTGAAAAGGAAATACTCAAGCTTTTAGACGTGGGTGTTATATACCCCATCTCCTATAGCAAGTGGGTGAGCCCGGTACAAGTAGTACCAAAGAAATCAGGTGCGACGGTAGTGGAGAATGATAAGAATGAACTTTTCCCAACTCGTGTGCAAACCGGTTGGAGGGTTTGTGTTGATTATAGAAAATTGAATGCCACCACTAGGAAGGATCACTTTCCATTACCATTTATTGATCAAATGCTTGAACGTTTAGCTGGACACTCTTACTATTGCTTCCTTGATGGTTATTCAGGTTACAATCAGACTGTGATAGCACCAGAGGATCAAGAGAAAACCACTTTCACTTGTCCTTTCGGTACTTTTTCTTATAGAAGGATGCCTTTTGGATTTTGGAATGCTCCAACGACCTTTCAAAGGTGTATGGTAAGTATTTTTTTCAGAATATGTTGAAAACATAATTGAAGTGTTTATGGATGACTTTTGAAAAAGCGTGGGTCTAACAACACCACCCAATATTTCCTTAGCAATCTGTATGGACTAACTTCGAAATACTTTTCTAGAGAATCAACTAGACAGTCAGACTCAATCTAGATAAAAGTATCTCAAGGAGTTAATATCTATCTCTTGTTTTTGATATTACTTAAGCTAATAGAAATCAGCGAGTCCTAATCAAACACAAGGAATACTTGGACGGTATCAAAGACCATTGACCAAGGATCAATCAATATCAATCAACAACCAAAGGTCGGATTTCCAATTGATGATCACGAACGCACAACCTGTATTATTTCAATTATATAAAATCTAATGCGGAAAAGAAATAACACAGACACCAGAAATTTTGTCAACGAGGAAACCGCAAATACAGAAAAACCCAGGGACCTAGTCCAGATTGAATACATACTGTATTAAGCCGCTACAGACACTAGCCTACTCGAAGCTAACTTCGGAATGGACTATAGTTGAACCCCAATCAGTCTCCCACAGATCCAAGGTACAGTTGTACTCCTACGCCTCTGATCCCAGCAGGATATTGCGCACTTGATTCCCTTAGCTGATCTCACCCACAACCAAGAGTTGTTGTAACCCAAAATCACATACTTGATAACAAACAGATCTTTCTCACACAGAAAAGTCTATCGAAGGATAAATTTGTCTCCCACATCCTAGGTTTTGTTCCGTCTTAAGATATAAAATCAAGGTGAACAGGAACCAATTGATAATCCGGTCTTATATTCCCGAAGTACATCCTAGATTAATCAATCACCTCTCTACAATCCTTCCTGACTACACAAGCAGTTTGTCGAGGAATCACAAACAGTGAGACGAAGATGTTTGTGACTTCTTTATCTAGCCTATTGGAGAACTCTCACGATCTCAAGCCAATCAATCGATTGTACTCGTATGATAGAATATGCAAGATCAGATCACACAACTACGATAAAACTAGTATCGGTTTTGCTTCACAATCCCAATAAAGTCTTTAAGTCGTTAACCTGGTTTTAGAGAAGAAAACCAAAGGTTAAAGGAGAATCGACTCTAGGGAGCACACTAGTATCACACAGACATGTGGGGATTAGTTTTTCCCAATGCTAGATGTCTCCTTTATATAGCCTTCAAATCAGGGTTTCGCCTTAGTTACAAAGCAATCCTTATTCACCGTTAGATGAAAACCTGATTTATGTTCAAGCTAATATTTCTCAACCGTTAGATCGAAAACTTAGCTTGTCACACACACTTGGGATACGTTTACTGGGTTCGTGAAAACAATCCCAAACGTGTACGTGTATGTTGGTTCAACATAGTAACCCCAAAAGGTTAACCATATGAGCATTTCATATTAACCTTGTTCTTCTTCACCATAACTAGTTCAATTGACTCAAATAAACTATTTAAAGAGTTGTTCAATTGCTATGAGATCTTATGTAACTACACAAGATACAATTGAAACAAAGATGATTCGATTCGATTGAATCGTCTCATGAACATTATAGCCACGGTTTGCATAAAGCATTCCTTAGTATTTTAATGTTTCATGTTCAGAGCACATCTTTAGATCATAACCTCTTAAGTTCACAAACAAGTTCGCGGACTTAAGTTAATCGGTTGAGTTTTCCAAACTCAGCAGAAATTCTCGGAAAGAGAACTTCCGCCAGTTCGCGTACTGAGTTCGCGGACTTAGCACACAAACGAGTTTTGGAAAATCCAGCAGAAATTCTCGGTCGAGAACTTCCGACAGTTCGCGGACTGAGTCTGCGGACTGGGTTCGCGGACTTGGCAAGCCAATTCCACAATCCTTCTGATTTCTCTTGTTCAACAAAGTTCAAAAACTTCGGTTCAAGGAATACATGGTTATGTAATATAAACTCTCATCTCAATCATTGAGACATTCTCAGAGGACGCTATGTAGCCGTTATTCACAGACTGATTCACGTCAGAGCAATTCTCAAAGTGACCGAAACTTTTCATGACTTTCGTCACTAGGTGAAGATAAACTTGATCAAAGCGAAACGCTTTACCAACACGCGATTTCGAGATAAAATATAAGCAATGAATGCTCAGCTCGAAATGTCAAGTATGTATGATCTAGTCTATATAGCATACGACTTTTGTCTCATAAGAAGTAGGAGATAGAATAGATAGACTTTTGAGTGATAGATAAGTTCAAGTCTCCACATACCTTTTTGTTGATGAAGTTCCACGGTTCCTTGTATAGATCTTCGTCGCTGTATGATGAATCACCATGAAGTCCTTGAGCTCAACTACACTTTTCTATCCTAGTCCGAGACTTAGCTATGTAGGCTAGAAATCAAGACTCATAGTTTAGATCACTAACATTGAAAAACATGCTTGAGATAGCAACGCATGCAAGGTTGACCGAGCTATGCTCTAACAATCTCCCCCTTTGTCAATTTAGTGACAAAACTAATACATGTGGAATACAAAAAAGATAAACTTTAGTGGCTCATATTCCATAGTCTAATCTTCAATGTTCCCTGAAATCTTCGTCCTTCCAAGTACTCAAATGATCCCAAAGGTTGTAAGTTTAGCACCATCGTTTTTGAAGATCCGTAGCTATAACAATGTGAGAAATCGAGATTCTTGATCATCATTATACAGTGTCATAGAATTATTATGTAACATCAAAGTCCAATTGTATCACGACTTTAACAATAATACTACGGTGATATGTATCACTCCCCCTTAGTCAATACTCCATCTCGATCATGGAAACCACTCCCCCTTACACAATGATCCGAAAACCATATGTATTTGTAGTAGGAACTACAATATTTCTCCCCCTTTTTGTCAACAAAATTGGCAAAAGTACAAGAATGGGATCATAATGAAATTTCCACAAGATACATTTCATAGACTAAAAGAAAAATACATACCAACTTAATTTAGATGCAATCATAAATCCGAAGCTAAATGCATTCATCAAGGAGTTTTAAGATACAAGATAACCCCTATAAAATTCCACAGCGGCACACCCCGCAAGATATTACCATTAAGCACAAGTTCAAAAGAACTCTCCTCCATTAGATGTCATTCCCGAAAGAACAACAAGAGCGACCTTAATTTCGAAAGAAAATAAGGATTTTTAAATTGGACACCAAAAACCATAGGAATGATTTTCTATGTCCAAAGCTCAACCAAATTAATCACAAGTAAACCCATGATTAATTCAATTGGAATACGCAACTAAAATCAAACCACAAAAATGATCAATTTAATTGAAAGTGCTCAACATAAGTAAACTTATGGAGCTACGACTAAGGTAATCATACGGAGATGACTAACTTAATCGTTCACATACTCAACATAAGGAAAACCTTACGGAATATACGACTATATTAACCAATAGAACATGATTTGTATAGCCGTTCATATACTCAACACAAGAATTTGTGGAATATATGAAAACTCAACTAGATTAATTAGAAGAGAGCCTATAATTAATCTAATTGGAATACAAACAACCAAACTAATCACCGAAGTAATTAATTTAATTATTTCGGGCTCAACATAAGAGAACTTATGGAACCCCCGACTAAGTTCATCATAGATTATGACAATCTTAACCGTACATGTACTCGACATAAGAAAGAAAACTTATAAAGTACAAACTAAATAACCAAACTAGTTGATTAATTTAGTTCATAATGCTCAACATATAGCATCTTATGGAACAACGAACAAAGCCAATAAGAAAAATCGACTTAGTTGTATCGTGCTCAACATAAGACACACAATGGAGCCTTCACGGTAATACATAACAAAATGGATCAATGAAGATCAATACCGTGGATAACATACAAGGATCTATTCTATCTTCCATCACTATATGCATAATGACATAATAGACTTTATCCTTGTCAAACAAAAGATTTTATCCTATTTTCCATCAAATACATGACTGCATAGGTATCACTTTTGTATTTGTCAAAAGTCCATTCGTCCTTTCATCAATACGAATACCAATTTATGAACAACTTTACTTTCGACAACATATGGGACCTTCAAGTTCACGGACGCAAGCAATACATATCCCATAAACAATTGCAATATCACAAAATCATAAAGATTAATACTGCAATAATCATCTTCCAAACAAATTTAGAATTTAAACCTATAAATCTAAAAACATTAAGATGAAAACTTTGGACATAGCTATGTGTAATCACAATAATTTTTATTCCAAACTCTAGTAATCTTTCTCAAAAATAAGAAAAAATTCTCATAAGAAGTTTCCTAGGCATCAAGACAAACTCGTAATGCACATACAAGATGATTTGTCCTTAAAGGGTATAATCAATATTTTTTGCCCGGATTTATACTAAGAATAGATACCAAAGGCGTATAAAAATATTTTCGTAACAAAGAAGAACATACAAAGTCAATAACGACCATGCACCATAGTTCACATAGGATGATTGTGAACATTCAAGAATTCCATAGCATTGCGTACTACTTTCCATTCTTGAACTTCCTTCTTTGTCATTCACCAACAACATTCTTGTAAAAGCTACGAATTAGCTTAGAAGATTCGTACTCCAAGAATCCAAGTTCCCAAGTTCAAGAGAAGTGGAACAAGTGCAACGAAACGGAGCAAGATACTCAAAAACAAGAGATAGGACAAATACCAATCATAACTCATTCAAATTCAAGGTTTCTCATCTCTATTTTGAATAGAATTAAAAAAGAAATAGAATTCAAAAAGAATGAGGTCAATCCGAGTTCAGACGAAGAAATTACGGCCAAAACAAGCTTACCGAATATCGACGTCTACAAGCAAGTATGCATACAGGTTTGCAAACGAATTTTCATGACTTTGAGCAGTTTGCAAACTGGGTTTGAGAACTTAAGCCCCTGGATTTTTATGTTGAAAGATGTTATGCATACTTGGTATGTCTACCATGAAGTCCAAACCTCCCGAACTATTATTTTCAAACCTACACATATAAGAACCTTAAACACAGATCAGGTTAGGTAGAAATGAACGATAAGAAAGGTACATGGATCATTATAAGTACTCTAAGCAAGTAAAAACACAAATATTGCTCAAGTTTATAGATATACCTTTAGAATAATCCAATTGAACTCTACAGCCTTACCGAACATAATCTGTGTGCCTCAAATTCTTGTGCTTCCTTCACCGTATACATAGTAGGGCATTTCTAGGTGAGAATGCACTTTCAACACAAACAAGTTGTGTTGAGGTGAACAATGTCTTGCTCACCATTCCACCAAGAAATAGTTTCTTTCCAACAACTCTTAAATCTTGTAGTATTGAGAAACACCCAAGGAACTGTTTTTATAAGTCTATCAAAGAACTTCAAGAGAACCCAAAAAGATTTGTGTTTCTGATTTCTTGTTTTCCAACTTATAAAAAACAGTTTCTGCAGATAGTTTTTAGTACTGCAAAGGGAAACTCTTTTGATGAAAAGAGACGTCTTAGATTATTCATAAAAGAAGACAATACTACTATCTAGATAGGAAATATCAGGAATTGAGCAATGAATCGATTCATGATTTGAGGTGATACACTCGGATGACTGAGATTTAAACTCCTCTTGTAATTCGTTTAGTTTATCACAACTAATTGGATTACGCAGAGTAGGAGCATTGCTCTCACTGGTTAGTAAATCAATATCAACCTCAACATGAATATTATTCATCATAACTTGATTTAGCCCGTCAAGAGATTCTTGCTCTTTCTGGAGGTATAACTCAACATCAAGAGAAAGCTCTCAAGCTTCTTTTCAAGCCCTGAAAATACTTCAAGGGATTTTAAACCTGGTGGAGGTTTAGATAGAATTTCTTCTATAGATTTTATTAAATCAGTCATGGAAGAGAATTCTGAAATCCCTGGATCTGGTGGTGCATTTATTGAGATAGTACTACTGTCCATAGAGTCAGATCGCTGCAAACATAGACTTGTAAGGTCTTAAACGTGTTTGCCTGCTCTGATACCAATTGAAAAAGCGGGGGTCTAACAACACTACCCAATATTTTGCTTAGCAATCTGTATGGACTAACTTCGAAAACTTTGCTAGAGAATCAACTAGATAGTCAGACTCAATCTAGATAAAAGTATCTCAAGGAGTTAATATCTCTCTTGTTTTTGATATTACTCAAGCTAATAGAAATCAGCGAGTCCTAATTGATGTATTTTATAGATAGTGGTAAAAGTGGTTCGATTCTCAGACTTGCGAAGGATAAAATATAGACTTAAATTCTAAAACTAAAATAAAAAACTCATTAATAATTATAGCAAACACTGACAAAGTTGATATCAATATTAAAAGACAACTGAGGCTAAGATTCCACTATTTTCCAAGTTCAAAGTGATTTAATCCAATCTTTATATTTATGAAATTTTCTCGTTCAATTTGATTCTAAAAAATTGCAACAAGTAGATTTTCAAAAGCAATAATTGTAAATATCAAGTATGAAGCATCAAAAGTATATAAACTAAGCATACTTCATCAAAATAGATCACAATCACTCAAGTAAAAATCATATTCAATTATAGCTCAAGGCAAATAATCATAATAATAATTGCAATAAATAGATGAAATAGCATATACCACTTCTTGTTGGAAAAATAGCTTCTTCTATCGCCTCAACAATGGGGTTTAGCTCCTTGTATTAATCATGATCTTAAAATATTTGTTTATGGCTCAAAAGATGATTAAAAGGATGAAAAGTAATAACACAGCCGATTTGCGACAGCGTGAGTGTGTTACAGAATCTCTGTTACAAAGGAGAAATAGTAGCTAAAGACCTTAGGCAATCACAGTTGATAAACGATAAATAGGTTCTGCTGTTGAATAACGATATTTGTCTGCGACAGTTGCTTGTCCGTCTTATGTTCTTCATGTTCTAGGTATTGCAGCAGCAGAAACAAAACTTCAACTTGTGATTTCAGCTTTCTGTTCTCTTCTAAACTTCCCCAAAGTGTACGTAACCCTCCTTGACCTATCCCTGCTCCTTTTATAGCCCACAGGTCGATTAAACCTCAAGAAATCTTCGGTTATTCTATCTCAAGTCTCGGGATAAATCTTCGGTTATTTTTCTCCATCTCAAGTCTCGGGATTTCTTTCCCTACTAAATCTTCTTTACGCTTTTAGATGAGCCGTATACACTCCAAATAGGCTAGAGCAATATTCTATCTCGAATTAAACCCAACAGAATCATGTAACTGCCATATATAAACTCACCAGAGCCCGTAATATCTTCTCCTCCTCTGTTTTGATTGATTCGAAGATTTGTTGTTATGTTTGCGAATCTGAGACACATACCAATCCTGTTTTGATGAATCAACTGAATCCCAATCCATCTCCACGTCAAACTCCGACTAAAACTAAGCCTAGTCAGCAACAGAACCCGATAAACTTCTGACGCCTCTGTTTTCTTCTCCCGGCTTATATATCCCAATTCGTTTGGTCCAATCCCTTGTATCAACTCTATTATGCTCCAAGAAGTCCATCCCAAAAGAAATATACAGTTGAATCTCTCCAAATAAGCCAAGAAATCCAACTCCAAATGTTGCTTCGCTGCTGCATTAATTCCCGCAAAAAAGAACTCGTTTGAATTGTGAAGAAGAAGAGGCGCCCCCTATCCAGAGTAGGGGTGCCGATAGCAGTTGTCTAGGGGGTGCCCTGGTGGTTCCTCTTATCCAAAGTCTGGGGGCCAAATCACTTCATCCGGGTGCTTTGGACAACTTTTCGAGCCGATTTTTCCAAAAATGTTTATTGGCCAAAAATACCTACACACACATAAAACACCATAATAAGTACAAAAATGAGCATTATCAATATATAGAATCGAGACAAATTAGACACAAAAATGTGTATATCAAATACCCCAAAATCTATTATTTGCTAGTCCTCGTGTAGGATCAGAATCTCGCAACGATAATGTCTCAGCGAAATTATCAACTACACAACACAACAGCGTCGCAGAACAATTTCAGAAACGATACGATAAACGATGTCAGCTAGAATCACGAGAAAGATGTGATAGTTCTGCGAAAATTAGAAATCTTGTGAAATTAACATTTGTAAGGTTGCGAGAATGTCGCAAACCATACCTCTAAATAAAGGACAGATTAGTTGTCATCCACTATGTATTTCCCTATAAATAGTCGTTCAAGTTGTAAAGAAAGGAGAGAGATCTTTTTGAGTAAGAAACAAGTAAATAGGAGAGAGAAAGTCTAGAGCAGAGGTCATTCTTGATTCCTTTATATTTTCTTGTAAGAACATTCAAAGATCGATCAATAAAATTAAGATTATAAACCTAAAAATGAGTTGAGTAATAATGAAATCATATGAGGGGTGTAGTATAGGATTTCCTGCAACTACATAATGGCGCTAGAAACAGGGAGGTATTGAAGATTATTCTAGAAAAGGCTGAAAATTAATATTGAGATTTGTGAAGATGTACTTGCAGGAAATCCTACACTACACTACACCCCTCATATGATTTCATTGTTGATCAGCTTATTTAGGTTAACACTCTTAATTTTATTGATTAAATTCTGAATGTTCTTACAAGACAAGGAAAATAAAGAAAATCAAGAATGATCTTTGTTCTGAACTTTATCTCTCCTATTTACTTGTCTCTAATTCAAGAAAAGATCTCCCCTCCTTTACAACTCGAATGACTATTTATAAGGAAATACATAGTGGATGACAGCTAATCTGTCCTTTATTTTCGGATATGGTTTGCGACATTCTCGCAACCTTACAAATGTTAACTTCGCAAGCTCTCTAATTTTTGCAAGACTATCACATCTTTCTCATGATACTTGCTGACGTTGTTTCTGAAACTGTTCTGCGACGCTATTGTGCAATTCCATTGATAATTTCGCTGAGACATAATTGTTGCGAGAATCTGATACTACATCTTGCCTCTTCTCAAATCTTCTCTGCAAAGTATAGAATGATGTGAGAAATTTCGCAACTGCTTATCTTTTCATATTCCACATTTATCACACGTACTCTCTCTCTTCCACTTATTTCTTGACACGTCTTCTGTAACCGCTACTTTTCAACAGCTCATGTCTCTTCGTCTTAATGGTGTTTATTTCTTCGAGAAGTAAATTTTCTTTATATACTCTTCTTCCTCCCTCTTTCCACTTTTCTTTTTACTTTCTCTTCTATTTTTATTCTCTCATCTCTGCAACTCTGTCATTCTTCTGTAAATTCTGCTGCTGTAATTTTTTCTTCCTTCAATTATTTTACTTTCATTACATTCTCATACTCTTTATTCAATCATGGCTCCCAGTGGTCATAGATATGAGAAGAATCTACAAGAAGTCCAAAAAGATCTTGCTAATAAAGGTCTTACACACTCCCCCATTCCTGATGTGAATGCCAAATCAATTCTTTCTTTCAAGCTTTTCTCCAATCAAAATTGTGATGATCAATCAATCATAATTTTAATAGGTCAAATTATCGCAGGTCTCCCTCTTCCTCTTTATAACCCAGACATTCCTTTATTTTATGAAATTCTCGCTCATCCGGGATTTTCGCGAGCCATTTTTCAACTAAGTGGGGATTGCATCCGTCTAATGCTAGAGTTCGCTAATCATGGTGCTGGTAGAGGTTCTCTTTACTCCAGTGAACTTAGGGATCCAAAATTCGCAGACCTAGAAATAATTGCTGAGAAATATACAGTGGTGAATTTCTTTGAAAATTACGAACTTATCTCCATGAAGAAAGAGAATACTCGCTGGGGTATTCGATTAAGAAGAAAAGATAACATTGATGAATCCAAAATTCTTATGCAAGATTTTGATTGGCATTCTGGTAAAAACACAACTCCTCGCCATCCAAAGATGACAAATGGTGTGTGTTTCCTTTAATGCTAAAGGGTCCTTACATTGTTGGATCAAACGTTCTTCCTGCGAATCTCGCTGCATATCAACCTTGGGTTTTTTCCTGGCCCGAAAAGGAGAAAGAGGTATACTTCTCCCCTTTAACTCATTTTATACTTCTTTATTGATTTTTACTATTCTGTTCGCTAACTCTTGCGATATTTCGCAGATCCAAAAACTAAAAGATAGTTATAACATGACTGGGAAATCTAGTACTCTGTTAGCTCTTCGCTCATATACAGATGAGGTAAGAAATTTTCTTTTAAGACTTTAAATGGTACTGTTATTCCCCTGCTCTCATCTCTTACTTCTATCTGTGTGCGAAGATTATTGTTGAAGTAGAAGAATCTGCTGATGCTGCGAAGATTGGTGATAAAGGTAAAGGTGCTCTTCGCAGAGAAAAATCAACTGGTCCTCCTCCAAAGAAAAGGAAAGTTCTCTCTTCTTCTCCTTCAAATGTTCTTCCTAACTAAAATTCTGAAAGTGACAAGGATGATGAAGATAATGATGATCTCGCTGCAACTGAAGACTCTCCACCCGAATCTTCTTTGGCTAAGCTTTCTGGACTCTTTTCTGATTCTCTACAAGGAATGGGAGATAGCCAGTTCGCAAATACCTGCAAAGCTCTCGCTACTCTTTGTGATGTCCCCTTACTAGATGGTGATAGCTCTCTTCGCGGAGTTTCTAGATCAGTGACTCCCGACTTCTTGCATTCTCTCAATAGTTTGGTATACTTTTATCTTTTTACTTCTTCATTGTTATAACTCAAAATCTCTTTCTATATTAATTTTTTTTATTTCTTTTCGCAGGATGGAAAAGCTTCTTTTGCGGTTGCCTCAGATCTAGAGAGAAGACGTGAAATTCTTGAAAAGAAGAATCTTCAATTTCGCAAAAGGAATGAAGAATTGGAAGTTGAAGTTAAAGGTCTTCGCGAGAAGAATAGACAATTAGAAATTGATTCTTCCTCTTATAAGAACAAAATTTCTAGCCTTCAACAAGCTAATAATCAGCTTTACGGTATATTACTTTTCTCTATTCATTCATCTTTTGTTTTATCTTATTTAAATGATCCTTTTTGCAGACATTTATGGTCTTTCTGATGAAGCTACCCTTCTTCGTCATTTCCTAATGCCTTGGATAATGATACCCTTCTTGAACGTCTTAACAATTCCTTAAATAGCTTTTCTGATAGAATTTCATCTCTTTCTCTAAATGAACTTAGATCACAATTTCGCCTCTTAGAAATTGATCATAGATCCAGTTTAGGCTTAGCTAACAGATTTAAACGTCTCCTTATTGATTCCAAAGAGAAAAAATGAGTTAGAACCAAATTAGCGGTCTCATAGATGATAAAGATCGTATCTCTGATCAAGGTGCCAAGGCTTGGCGAAATTCCAAGAGGCTCTCCTTGAAGTTCAACTTGAGCGAGATGAAGCTAACCGCAAGAATATTGAACTCTGCGAAAGGGAAAATCAAATTCGTTCTCGTCTTCTCATAAGTAGTGAGGATGAATTTGTCTGGGCTGCGAAAATTTTAGATGATGCTAGAAAAGATTTAGGCGTAAATGTTAGTCTCCAAGTTGAACATACAGCCTTGATTAGAGACATGATTTCTGACAGAGAAGGTTGCTAATTGCTCTTCTTTACTAATCTTTTGCTTCTTATGATTTTCATCAAGTTAATAATTGGTTGTCTTTTGTTCGCAGATTCTGAAAATAATATCGTGAAAAGATTGAAGAACTTGAAGCTGAAAAGGAGGAACTCGCAAAGAATCTTTCTTCTCGCAACGACAAGTATTCTAGATTGAAGAATCAAATCAAAATCACCATTGAAATTTTAAGAATGACGCTATGCATTTTCGCAATCAAACCATCCAGATGGTTTGTGATGATCATAATATCCCACATTCTGATTACCCTTGTCTTTTAGAGAAATCCCACAGAATACTCCCAGTTTGATTATCTCTGATAGTGAAGCTGACGATGAAGAATCTGATAGTGATGGAAGTTCTGATGGTGATGAGGATTCTGACGCAGATGAAGAAGGAAAGTCTGATGAAGATAATGAAGGATTAACCAAGAACTCTTTGATTCTTTGTAGCACTTGTATATTTATTTCTTCTTTCTGTATATTTGTGTTTCTTTCATTTTGGCCTGCGTAAATTAAAACAATTCTTCTTTGCAATACAGTTAATCAATATAATCATTAATTCTTGAATTTTTGAGTAAATCTCTCATATGGAGACAAATAACATTTTCTAATTTCATACATTCCCATACTTGCCTCTGTTATTTGAATCCAAATGAGAGATTTCATAAACTTTTCTTATTGTATAATTTCGCAACCTTTGCGAAGTGAATTTTGTTTCTTTTCAAAATCTCATTCCTGTGTGGTCTTATTTTGCCTTCCTAATTAAAGGTCTTATTATGCCACCTCTTGTCATTGCGACAAAATCGCAGGACGTCCTTGCACTTTCATGCAAAACCCATTGATCTTGCCTTAACTTTTTCTTTGTATTATGGCCTCTTCAGGAATTGCGACAATATGACAGGCCTAAATATTCTTGCGAAAATAAAGCCCCATGACATTGCCGTCTTGCGATGAAATCGCAGGACGTCTTCGCACTTTCATGCGAAAACCCATTGATCTCCTTATCTTTTTCTTTTGTATTATTGCCTCTTCAGGATGTTGCACAAATATGACAAGCCTTAATTATCCTTGCGAATAATAAGCCTCATGACATTTGCGTCTTAAGACACTTATCAGCTCCCTAATGGAGGGTGCCGCCCTTATCTTCCCCCTGGTTGCCCCTTCAAGGAGGCGTACTTCTACCATACAAGGTTAGCTCCTCCCATCCAGTCTTAACAACAACCAGTTGTTTTCGCAGCCTCTTATCCCTTTTACCTATAGGGTTATGGTTACGAGACTGCACCCTAAGTGGGGTTTTCTTCGGCCGAGTGCAGTATAAGCCAAGACTTGTCAAGAATGGCAAGGACGCTTCAAACGCCCGGCACTCTTGACTCAACCGTGTACCTCGGCGCCTTGATCAGATCTGCACTCCTTGGGAGAGTCCTTATTACCTTAGTCGCCCAACCTAAGTCATATGCTTAAGTTGAGAATCCAAGGTGCCTCTCCCGGATGGGCTTTATTGACCCCAAATCTCCATGACTCAGGTTCCGGTGGCGGTGTAGCCTTTCCCTGAGCATGTAACAGGTACCCCCTAATATGACGTACTTTAGGTCTTACATTTGCCTCTTGCGAAATTTTATTCGCGAACTAGGGTGTACGCCATAAAGGTTCGCCTCTTTCTTTTGTCATTCTTCTGATTATTTTCTGTAAAATTCATTATCTCTGCGAGAGTCTCGCAATTCATAATATTGTATCTGAATTTCGCAATCTCAATTTTGTTGTTCAATCAAATGTATTTTTGAGAATTTTACTTATTGCGAGATTATCGCAACAACTTAATCATTCATACATTTCTTGCTTTTTTACTTTTGCCCTCCTCTGCTTCTTTATGATTTTCTGCTACTGCTGGTTCATTTTTTATTAATTATTTTGTAACATCTCTTCTCCTTTCTTTTCGATTGTATCCACCATCAACTTCTCACTTCTTTGTACATCCTTGATTTTGTGTCGCCAGTTTTCCTTCTTTTTGCTCTTCCTTCGCAAGATTCTATCTCAGTTTCGTAACATTCTTTCCTTCAACCCAATCTCCCTTTATGATTCCTACACCATTGGGGTGAGGGAATTTGATGCATTGATGGAAAGTTGAAGCTACACCTAGAATCCCATGTAGCCAAGGTCGACCAATTAATGCATTGTAGGGTGATTCTACATCAACGACACAGAATGAGATTTCAGAAGATATTCCCTTCAATGGAATTTGCATAGTAACCTCCCCTTTAGGCTTGTTAGCAGTACCATTAAAACCATATATCTTATATGTTGATGGTATAAGATCATCATCTCTTCCACCCATGGTTTTATAAGTATGATAAAATAAGATGTTCACAGAGCTTCCAGTATCGACTAGATTCTATTGATTGCCCATGAATCTTCAGCTTCATCATCCTCATCTTCTTTTGGTTTTGGATTAATTCTAATTTTATTACCAATGGATTGTCATGCACCTCTTCTCCTTCGGGAACTTCTTCTGCGGTAAAGAAATGATTGTTTCTGCCATTCCTCTAGTTGCGAAATTTTCGCAATATTCATAATTTCTTTCCATTATTATCTCTTGCGAACACTCGACTTAAAACATTATCATGAAAATCTTCAATTGTCTTATATGAATGTACGATAGAGTGACAGAATAGATTTTTTGCTTTTGCACCAACTTCTATGAAGAATGTTTCTTTCTTTTTCATTGTATTCACTTTGTGATGTTCTGGTGGTGGTGGTAATGGTTGAGGTTGTGGATGCCCTACCAGAAAGTCGTTTAGTTTTCCTTGATCTATCATTCTCAAAAAATCTCTTTATATTTCTGCAATCGTTTGTGGTATGTCCATGAAAATGATGATAAGAACAAAATTCATGACTTCTGTGATTTGGAGGTGGTTCCGTTCCCATGTTCCATGGTGTTGGTATATTTCCATCAAGATTATAGCTTCCCATATCTTCTCCACACTTGCATTTAGAGGTGGCATCTTGATTTCTTCCCATACTACCTTATGACCTCCTTGTCCTCTATTAAAGTTTGGTCTTTGACCTCCATAAGTTTCTTGCGGTTGATCGAGTCTTTGAATCTTGTTATTTCCTCCACGACTATAGAAATTTCTTTCTCTTTCATACTCTTCTTGATCTCGACTCCCATAGCTACCAACTTCTGCTGATTGTTACCTGTCACCTTTTCTTGTTGTACTTGCGAAGTATTCGCCACTGTATTTATTAGCTTGGGTAATAAGCTTGCATTCGCTGCTTGTGAGCTGGTATTCGCAACTGGATATGATTCCATTTCATTTTGTCTTTCCTCTAAAGCAATGTATTCTTCTTGAAGTTCTCGCAATTCAGTCATTGTAATTATTCTTGACTCTGAAAATTTGGACATACAACAGGTTTGTTGCAAACATAGCATTGATAAATGATAATATGAGATATCTCTCATCTACACGGCCAGCCATTTCGCTACACATAGTTCTCCATCTTTTAGTCAAGTGTTTCAAACTTTCCCAATCCTTTGTTTTAATCCAAACACATCTTCTATACCAGGTCGTGAGGAATTATTACTTATATATGCTCCCAAGAATGTGGTCTGCAAATGATTGAAGGAGGTTATTGTTCTTTGGTAACCTTCAAACCATTTTAACGCCTCTCCTGTTAAGCTGGATGCGAAATATTTGCACAATACCGCATCATGATTTTCCCATTGTAACATGCACCTCACATAAGCTTTAATGTGTTGAATTGCACAAGTTGTTCCATCGAAAATGCTGGTTAATGCGGGCAAATTGCATTTCGGTGGTATTCCTCCTAATTGTACTTCCCTTGTAAATGGAGTTTTCGCAGCTTCTTCTATTGCTTCATCCAATTGTCTTCTACCTACTTCTCCTCTGTTATTTAGCATTCCTCTCATTTCTTCTAATTCTTTCAAGATTTGTTTATTTACTCCTGAATCTTGACCCATTGGTCTCTTTAATTTTGCTTCTCTTCTTCTGCGTTCACGTCTATCTTCTCTTGCGAAATTTTGTATCTCTTCTTCATTATCCTCATCTCGTCTTCTTCTGCGATTCTCTTCCTCATCCCTATCTTGAATTCGCAAATGATGATGTCGTTCATTTTCCCCTCCATAATTTTGTTCATTTCTTATCAACTCAATTCGCTGTCTTTCAGCCATTCTCTTCACTCTATCATATCCTCATTGAGATTATCATTATTCCGGTTTTGTATACGCCTTCTTTCTCGGTTGTCATGATTGTTCTGGCGAATTGTCTCCTGAAGCTCTTGCTCTTCCATTTCCGCTCTCAACCTTTCACGTTCGCAGATTAAACGTGCTTGTTCAGCATTATGTCTTTCAATTTCTTCTTCAATTGTCTGTTGATTTCTTTGATTTTCTCTCACATGTAAAATTCTTCTTCCTCCTCTTGATTTCCTTCGCCATCTTGGTTATTTTGTCTCTGAATTTGCCCGTTCTCTTGATTTCCTCCAATTTGCCCATCATCAAAAGTTTCATTTTGTGGAATGTAACGATCATCAATTCTTTCTCTATTTTCGCGATATTCTTCATTAGGATTTGACATTTCTTCTTGAATATTGTTTCCAACATTGATTGTAGGTGAATTTTGCCTCATTTCTCTTCTAGTTGATCTGGAATATGATTTTGTAATACTTCTCGATCTTCTATTCTGCAATCTGATATTCTCCATCCTTAATTCGTGATTTTGTCTTGTTAAATTTGCACGTTCTTCTGCCTCAGCTCTTCTTTCTTCATGTATTCTTCGTCTCAATGTTTCTAACGCTCCAATTTCTCACCTCCATGAATTATTCCTTCATCTGCTTCTTGATTTCTCTCTTCCTGTCTGTAATTTCTATTTTGTTGCTCTTCTTCTATTTCTTCTGCTGAATTTGATCGCCAAGTGTGTACGCTCACTCTGTCATAATCTGTATTCCTCTCTTGAACTAGTGTTTGTTGAATTGGTGATTGAATTATATTTTCTTCTCTTTCACTTCTTTCTCTTCCAGCAATTCTTTTGCTTCTTCTAATAGTAGTCGGTTGTTCGGATGTATTTCTTCTTCTAGCCATTTCTTCAATGCTAACAGTGTTTCAAGAAATTATGAAAAATTCTTAATCAACTACTTTAAATTTTCACAAATCTCAATATCAATCTTTAGCTTTTTCTAGAATAATCTTCAACTCGTCCCTGTTTCTAGCGCCATTATGTAGTTGCAGGAAATCCTACACTACACCCCTCATATGATTTTTGTTGATCAGCTATTTAGGTTTACACTCTTAATTTTATTGATTAATTCTGAATGTTCTTACAAGAAAGATAAAGAAATCAAGAATGATCTTGTTCGAACTTTCTCTCTCCTATTTACTTGTCTCTCATCAAAAAAGATCTCCCCTCCTTTACAACTCGAATGACTATTTATAAGGAAATACATAGTGGATGACAACTAATATTTCCTTTATTTTCGGATATGGTTTGCGACATTCTCGCAACCTTACAAATGTTAACTTTGCAAGCTCTCTAATTTTCGCAAGACTATCACATCTTTCTCATGATACTTGCTGACATTGTTTCTGAAACTATTCTGCAACGCTATTGTGCAATTCCATTGATAATTTCGCTGAGACATAATTGTTGCGAGAATATGATACTACAGAAGATTTAGAGTGATTGATTAATAATTTTCCATAATTTCTTCCAATATTGTTAACATTGAAGAAATGGCTAGAAGAAGAAATACATCTGAACAACCGACTACTGTTAGAAGAAGCAAGAGAATTGCTGGGAGAGAAAGAAGTGAAACGGGAGAATCTACTAAAATGAGAAGTAATAGAGAAAATCAAATTCAACCACCAATTCAACAAACACTAGTACAAGGGAGGAATACAGATTATGATAGGGTGAGTATACACACTTGGCAATCAAATTCGGCAGAAGAAGTAGAAGAAGAGCAACAAAACAGAAACCATAGACAGGTAGAGAGAAATCAAGAAGCATATGAAGGAATAATTCATGGAGATGAGGAAATTGAAGCGTTAGAAATGTTGAGACGAAGAATACATGAAGAAAGAAGAGCTGAGGCAGAAGAACGTGCAAATCTAACAAGGAAAAATCACGAATTAAGGATGGAGAATATAAGACTACCGAATGGAAGATCGAGAAGTATTACAAAATCATATTCAAGATAGACTAGAAGAGAAATGAGGCGAAACTGACCCACAATTAATGCTGGAAACAATATTCAAGAAAAAATATCAAATCCTAATGAAGAATATCGCGAAATCAGAGAAAGAGATGATGATCGTTACGTTCCACAGAATGAAACTTTTGATGATGGGCAAAATGGTAGAAATCAAGAGAATGGACAACGTTAGAGACGAAATGACCAAATGGCGAAGGAAATCGAGAGGAAGGAAGAAGAATTTTACATGAAAGAGAAACTCAAAGAAATCAACAAACGATTGAAGAAGAAAATTGAAAGACATTATGCTGAACAAGCACGTTTAATCTGCGAACGTGAAAGATTGAGAGCGGAAATGGAAGAACAAGAGCTTCAGGAGACAATTCGCCAGAACAATCACGAAAATCGAGAAAGAATGCGTACACAAAACTGGAATAACGGTAATATCAATGAAGAGTATGATAGAGTACAGAGGATGGCTGAAAGACAGCGAATGGAATTGATAAGAAATGAACAAAATCATGAAGGGGAAAATGAGAGACATAATCATTTGCGAATTCAAGATAGGGGTGAAGAAGAAACTCGCAGAAGAAGACGAGATGAAGATAATGAAGAAGAAATGCAAAATTTCGCGAGAGAAGAAAGACATGAACGCAGAAGAAGAGATGCGAAATTAAAAAGACCAATGGATCAAAATTCAGGTGTAAATAAACAAATCTTGAAAGAATTAGAAGAAATGAGAGGAATGCTAAATAATAGAGGAGAAGTAGGCAGAAGACAATTGGATGAAGCAATAGAAGAAGCTGCGAAAACTCCATTTACAAGGGAAGTACAATTAGGAGGAATACCACCGAAATGCAATTTGCCCGCATTAACCAGAATTTTTGATGGAACAACTTGTGAAATTCAACACATTAAAGCCTATGTGAGGTGCATGTTACAATGGGAAAATCATGATGCCGTATTGTGCAAATATTTCGCATCCAGCTTAACAAGAGAGGCGTTAAAATGGTTTGAAGGTCTATCAAAGAATACAATAACATCCTTCAATCATTTGCAGACTACATTCCTAGGGGCATATATAAGTAATAGTTCTTCGCGACCTGGTATAGAAGATGTGTTTGGATTAAAACAGAGGATTGGAGAAAGTTTGAAACACCTGACTAAAAGATGGAGGACTATGTGTAGCGAAATGGCTGGCCGTGTAGATGAGAGATATCTTATATTATCATTTATCAATGCTATGTTTGCAACAAACCTATTGTATGTCCAAATTTTCAGAGTCAAGAATACGATCACAATGACTGAATTGCGATAACTTCAAGAAGAATACATTGCTCTAGAGGAAAGTCAAAATGAAATGGAATCATATCCAGTTGCGAACACCAACTCACAAACAGCGAATGCAACCTTATTACCAAAGCTAATAAACACAGTAGTGAATACTTCGCAAGTACAACAAGAGAAGGTGACGGGTAACAATCAACAAAAACTAGTGGCTATGGGAAGCCGAGATCAAGAGGAATATGAAAGAGAAAGAAATTTCTACAATCGTGGTGGAAATAACAAGATTCAAAGACTCGATCAACCACAAGAAACTTATGGAGGTCAAAGAAAAAATTATAATAGAGGACAACGAAGTCACAAGGTAGTATGGGAAGGAATCAAGATGCCACCTCTAAATGCAAGTGTGGAGAAAATATGGGAAGCTATAATTTTGATGGAGAATATACCAACACCATGGAATATGGGAACAGAACCACCTCCAAACCACAGAAGCCATGAGTTTTTTTTCTTATCATCATTTTCATGGACTACAACAAATGATTGCATAAATGTAAAAATAATTATTCTGAGAATGATAGATCAAGGAAAACTAAACCACTTTTTGGCAGGACACCCACAATCTCAACCATTACCACCACCACCAGAGCATCACAAAGTAAACACGATGAAAAAGAAGAAAACATTCTTCATAAAAGTTGGTGCAAAAGCAAAGAATATATTCTGTCACTCTATCGTACATTCGCATAAGACAATTGAAGATTTTCATGACAATGTTTTAAGTAGAGTGTTCGCAAGAGATAATGATGGAAGAGAAGTTATGAATATCGCGAAAATCTTACCACTAGAGGAATGGCAGAAACAGATCATTTCTTTTACCGCAGAAGAAATCCCCGAAGGTGATGAGGTACATGATAATCCATTGGTAGTAAAATTAGAAATTAATCCAAAACCGAAAGAAGATGAGGATGATGAAGCTGAAGATTCATGTGCAATAAAAAGAATTCTAATCGATACTGGAAGCTCTGTGAACATCTTATTTATCATACTTAGAAAACTATGGGAGGAAGAGATGATGATCTTATACCATAAACATATAAGATATATGGTTTTAATGGTACTGCTAACAAGCCTAAAGGGGAGGTTACTATGCGAATTCCATTGAAGGGAATATCTTCCGAAATCTTATTATGTGTCGTTGATGTAGAATCACCCTATAATGCGTTAATTGGTCGACCTTGGATACATGGGATTCTAGGTGTAGCTTCAACTTTCCACCAGTGCATCAAATTCTCTCACCCCAGTGGTGTAGGAATCATAAAGGGGGATTGGGTTGAAGGAAAGAGGTGTTACGAAACAGAGATAGAATCTTGCGAAGGAAGAGCAAACAAGAAGGAAAATTGGCGGCACAAAATCAAAGATACACAGAGAAGTGAGAGGTTGATGGTGGATGCAATCGAAAAAAAAAAAGAGGTGTTGCGAAACTAATGCTAGCTCAGAATAAAAATGATGAACATACCACTACCAAGGAAGCAGTAACAGAAAATAATAAAGAAGCAGAGGATGGCAAAGGTAATAAAAACAAGAAATGTATGAATGATTAAGTTGTTGCGACACTCTCGCAATAAGTAAAATTCTCAAAAAGACATTTGATGGAATGACAAAATTGAGATTGCGAAATCCAAATACAATATGATGATGAGCGAGACTCTCGCAGAGATAATGAATTTTACAGAAAATAATCAGAGAAAAATGACAAAAGATAAAGAGGCGAACCTTTGTGGCGTACACCCTAGTTAGCGAATACAATTTCGCAAGAGGCAAAGTAAGACCTAAAGTACGTCATATAAGGGGGTACCTGTTGCATGGCTCAGGGAAAGGCTACACCGCCACCGGAACCTGAGTCATGGAGATTTGGGGTCAATAAAGCCCATCCGGGAGAGGCACCTTGGATTCTCAGCTTAAGCATATGACTTAGGTTGGGCGACTAAGGTAATAAGGACTCTCCCAAGGAGTGCAGATCTGATCAAGGCGCCGAGGTACACGGTTGAGTCAAGAGTGCCAGGGATGTTTGAAGCGTACTTTTCCATTATTGACAAGTCTTGGCTTATACTGCACTCGGCCTGAAGAAAACCCTACTTAGGTTGCATTCTCGTAACCATAAGCCTTATAGGTAAAAGGGATAAGAGGCTGCGAAAACAACTGGTTGTTGTTAAGACTGGATGGGAGGAGCTAACCTTGTATGGTATAAGTACGCCTCCTTGAAGGGGCAACCAGGGGGAGATAAGGGCGGCACTCTCCATTAGGGAGTTGATAAGTGTCTTAAGACGCAAATATCATGAGGATTTTTATTCGCAAGGGTATTAAGGATTGTCATATTTGTGCAACAATCCTGAAGAGGCAATAATACAAAAGAAAAAGATAAGACGAGATCAATGGGTTTTCGCATGAAAGTGCGAAGACGTCCTGCGATTTCGTCGCAAGACGAAAATGTCATGGGGCTTTATTTTCGCAAGAATATTTAGACCTATCATATTGTCGCAACATTCCTGAAGAGGCCATAATACAAAAGAAAAAGTTACGGCAAGATCAATGGGTTTTTGCATGAAAGTGCAAGGACGTCCTGCGATTTTGTCGCAATGACAAGAGGTGGCATAATAAGACCTTTAATTAGGAAGGAAAAATAAGACCACACAGGAATGAGATTTTGAAAAAAAAATCAAAATTCACTTTGCATAAGATAGCGAAATTATACATAATTAACTGCGAAATTGAAGCATAAAATAAGAAAAATTTATAAAATCTCTCATTTGGATACAAATAACAGAGGCAAGTATGGGAATGAATGAAATTAGAAAATGTTATTTGTCTCCATATGATAGATTTACTCAAAGATTAAAAAATTAATGATTATATTGATTAACTGTATTGCAAGGAAGAATTGTTTTAATGAATGCAGGTCAAAATGAAAGAAATACAAATATACAGAAAGAAGGAATAAATGTACAAGTATTACAGAGAATCAAAGAAAGAAACAAAGACTACTTCTTAGTTGATCCTTCATTATCTTCATCAGACTTGTTCCCTTCTTCGTCTGCGTCAGAATCTTCATCACCATTAGAACTTTCATCACCATCAGATTCTTCATCATCAGCTTCGCTATCAGAAATAATCAGACTGGGAGTATTCTGTGGGATCTCTTCCAAGAGACAAGGATAATCAGAATGAGGAATATTATGATCGTCACAAAACCATTTGGATAGTTTGATTGCGAAAATGCATGGCATCATTCTTAAAATTCGCAACAGTGATTTTGGTTTGATTCTTTAATCTAGAATACTTGGCGTTGCAAGAAGAAAGATTCTTTGCGAGTTCCTCCTTTTCAGCTTCGAGTTCCTCAATATTTTAACGATATCTATTTTCAGAATCTGCGAGCAAAATTCAATCAATTATTAACTTTATGAAAATTCATAAGAAGCAAAAGATTAGTAAAGAAGAGCAGTTAGTAACCTTCTTTGTCATAAATCATATCTCTAATCAAGGCTGTATGCTCAACTTGGAGACTAACATTTACACCTAAATCTTTTCTAGCATCATCTAAGATTTTCGCAGCCCAAACAAATTCATCCTCATTACTTATAAGAAGACGAGAACGAATTTGATTTTCCCTTTCGCAGAGTTCGATGTTCTTGCGGTTAGCTTCATCTCGTTCAAGTTGAACTTCAAGAAGAGTCTTTTGGAATTTCGCCAAAGCCTTAGCACCTTGATCAGAGATGTGATCCAAACTATTAAGGGAATGCAAGAAGTCGGGAGTCACTGATCTAGAAACTCCACGAAGAGAACTATCACCATCCAGCAAAGGGACATCGCAAATTGTAACGAGAGCCTTGAAGCTGTTAGCGAATTACCTATCTCCCATTCCTTGCAGAGAATCAGAAAAGAGGCCGGAGAGCTTAGCCATAGAAGATTCAGGTGGAAAATCTTCACTTGCGGCAAGATCATCATTGTCCTCATCATCCTTGTCACTTTCGGAATTTTCTTGAGGAGGAATATTTGAAGGGGAAGAAGAACGGACTTTCCTTTTCTTTGAAGGAGGAGCAGTTGATTTTTCTCTGCGAAGAGCACATTTACCTTTATCACCAGTCTTCGCAACATCAGCAGGTTCTTCTATTTCAGCAATAATCTTCACACACAGATAGAAATAAGAAATGGAAGCAACAGTATACATTTTAAAATTATAAGAGAAAATTTCTTACCTCATCTGTGTATGAGCGAAGACCTAACAGAGTACTAGCTTTCCCAGTCCTGTTATAACTATCTTTCAGTTTTTGGATCTGCAGAATGTCGCAAGAGTTAGCGAACAAAATAATAAAGACAAATAAAGAAATATAAAGTGAGCTAAACGGGAAGAAACATACCTCTTTATCCTTCTCGGGCCAAGAGAAAACCCAAGGTTGATAAGCAGCGAGATTCGCAGGAAGAACATTTGACCCAGCAATGTAAGGTCCTTTTAGCATTAAAGGAAAAACACACCATTTATCATCTTTGGATTGGCGAGGAGTTGTGTTTTTACTAGAGTGCCAATCAATATCTTGCATGAGAATTTTAGCTTCATCAATGTTATCTTTCCTTTTTAAGCGAATACCCCAGCGAATATTCTCTTTCTTCATGGAGATAAGTTCATAGTTCTCAAAGAAACTCGCTACTGTGTGTTTCTCAGCAATTATCTCTAGGTCTGCGAATTTAGGATCCCTAAGTTCTTTGGAGTACAGAGATCCTTTACCATCACCACGGTTAGTAAACTCTATCATCAAACGGATGCAGTCCCTACTCAGTTGGAAGATAGCTCGCGAAAATCCTCGGTGAGCGAGAATTTCATAAAATAAAGGAAGATCTGGGTCATAAAGAGGAATAGGGAGACCTGCGAGAATCTGACCTAGCGAAATTATGATTGATTGATCATTACAGTACTGATCAGAGAAAAGTTTGACAGAAAGAATTGATTTGGCATTTTCACCAGGAATGATAGAGAGTGTGAAACCTTTATCAGCAAGATCTTTTTGGACATCTTTTAAATTCTTCTCATGTCTATGACCACTTGGAGCCATATTTGAATATAGAGTATGGGAATGAATAAAAAGTAAGAAGATTGAAGGGGGGGAAATTACAGTAGCAGAACTTGCAGAAGAATAACAGAGTTGCAGAGATGAGAGAATAAAAAGAGAAGAGAAAGTAAAAAGAAAGTGGAAAGAAGAGTAAGAAGAGTGTATAAAGGATATTTTTTTTACTCGAAGAAATAAACATCATTAAGACGAAAAGACATGAGCGGTTGAAAAGCAGCGGTTACAGAAGACGTGTCAAGAAACAGATGGAAGAAAGAATACGTGTGATAAATGCAAAATATGAAGAGATGAACAACTGCGGAATTTCTCACATCATTCTCTACTTTGCAGAGAAGATATGAGAAGAGGCAAGATATAGAATCAGAATCTCGCAACGATAATGTCTCAGCGAAATTATCAACTGCACAACACAACAACGTCGCAGAACAATTTCAAAAATGATACGATAAACGACGTCAGCTAGAATCACGAGAGAGATGTGATAGTTCTGCGAAAATTAGAAATCTTGCGAAATTAACATTTGTAAGGTTGCGAGAATGTCGCAAACCATACCCGAAAATAAAGGACATATTAGCTGTCATCCATTATGTATTTCCCTATAAATAGTCGTTCAAGTTGTAAAGAAAGGAGAGAGATCTTTTTGAGTAAGAAACAAGTAAATAGGAGAGAGAAAGTCTAGAGCAGAGGTCATTCTTGATTCCTTTATCTTTTCTTGTAAGAACATTCAAAGATTGATCAATAAAATTAAGAGTGTAAACCTAAAAATGAGTTGAGTAATAATGAAATCATATGAGGGGTGTAGTGTAGGATTTCCTGCAACTACACCTCGAGAAAAGATAAAATAGAAAAATAAAATCCTAACTCACTGACGCATGCATCGTCGATTGCATTTAGCGTATGCAATAAGCCTTTAAACCCCTAGGTGGCCCTAGTGGACGAGTTACAGTCTCGGGAGGGCTTACCAGAGGTATACCCACAAAATCTTTATACTCCAGACCCTAGATATCTACGCAGAACCTTGGAAAGCACTAAAGAATCTCCTTGTTTGGCATACTTATTGACTACAGGAGGAAGTACCCTGATGCGAAATTCCAATTGGTGTACACGAGTTTGCACTCAAGCATACTAAAATTCATATATAAGTGACAGAGCTCTACTCAAATAGTCGCACTATGGACATCAATATCCGGAGTCAAAACAAATCACATGGATAGATCAAGAAGATGGATATAGAGAAAAACATAGATGGTTTTGATGTTTACTAAGTGAACGGTGTTTCTCATATCTTTCTGAAGGCCTCCGCCAAAATGAACCTATCTTAATGGACTGAGATACTAGTTTGACTAATATCAACACAACTGGCATATACAAGGGGAACCAGTGATTGATAATCCTAACTCTAGGTCAACAGAGCTGGCATATACAAAGGTACCAGTGGCCGACTTTATTGAATTTATTCCGGTTGGTCAAATGGTCTGGTCTCAGTTGCTTTTTCTCTTTCTCTTTTTTTTTTTTGTATCTCAATCACTCTAATTCACCCTAGCATTGGTAACAACTTGAATCGTGAGCCCCACCTAATCACTTAGAGTAACATAGTATAAAAACAAAATAAAATAAAAATAGAAGTGAAAAGGACTCAACGAGATATGATGAAACTATCATGTTATTTCTAACACCTGAGCTCTGTGCTTTTATGAATAGACTCTTCTAGATGTTTCCATCTAATCAGATTGGTTCAACTCCTACAACCAATGCTTCCATCCCTTAGGTTGGTTAGTGCTATCCTTAATATGCATAAATTTCTAGGCTCTGGAGTTTATTTATTATTACAAAAAGTTTCTACCCCACCCCAAACTTAAATCTAACATTGTCCTCAATGTTTCGAATGAAAGAACAGTACCAAAAATATAAGTAACATGAGGAAATAGTAAAGAGAGAGTTCGGAAAGATAGTACCTGGGTGAAGTGAAACCAAAAACTGACAAAAATAGTATACAACATACAAATCGCCTCGATGGTCAATCAAGGGTAAACAGGGTCCTCCAGAGGGACCTCCTCAACATCACCTGTAGGAAAAGGCTCTAAAAAGGGCTTCAATCTCTGACCGTTAACCTTTGAAGAACTACTACCATCTGATGTCTCAATCTCAACAGCCATGAGGAAAAACAGTACGGACCACAAAAGGACCGGTCCACCGAGAGCGCAGTTTCCCGGGGAATAGATGCAAACGAGTGTCATACAGAAGAACTTTTTGACCTGGAGAAAATGACTTCCGTAAAATATTCTTATCATGCACAAGTTTCATTTTGTTCTTATACTCCTTAGCACTATCGTATGCATCTCTACGAATCTCGTCCAACTCATTGAGCTGGAGCTTTCTGTGAGCTCCTGCCTTGTCAAGTGAAAAGTTTAGCTGCTTAATAGCCCAATAGGCTCTATGCTCTAACTCAACAGGCAAGTGACATGCCTTGCCAAATACTAAACGGTAGGGTGACATTCCAATGGGTGTCTTAAACGCAGTACGGTAAGCCCATAAGGCATCAGTAAGCCTCGACGACCAGTCTTTCCTATTGGGATTAACTGTTTTCTCTAAAATACGCTTAATTTCCCTATTGGAAACCTCTACCTGACCACTAGTCTGTGGGTGATACGGGGTAGCTACTTTGTGGGTAATACCATATTGTTTCATTAACAGAGCAAACGGTCTATTACAAAAGTGTGAACCCCCATCACTAATTATAGCTCGCGGTGTACCAAAACGTGTAAGTATATTCTCTTTCAAAAACTTAATTACGACCCTATGGTCATTTGTTTTACACGGAACCGCCTCAACCCACTTAGACACATAGTCTACAGCGACAAGTATGTAAAGATAACCCAAAGAATTAGGAAATGGACCCATAAAATCAATGCCCCACACATCAAAGACCTCAATCACTAAAATAGGGTTCAAAGGCATCATATTTCTACGGGAAATGGTCCCTAACCTCTGGCAACGATCACAAGACACAAGTGACTATGGGAGTCCTTAAACAACGAAGGCCAGTAAAAGCCACACTGCAATATCTTAGCAGAAGTCTTCTTAGCACTAAAATGACCCCCACAAGCATGTTCATGACAAAAGGAAAGAATACTGGACTGGTCACTCTCAGGTACACATCTCCTAATAATCTGGTCTGGACAATACTTAAACAAATAAGGATCGTCCCAAAAGAAATGCTTAACCTCGGCTAAAAACCTAGAACGATCTTGTTTACCCCAATGTTGAGGGGTTCGACCAGTAACAAGATAATTCACTATATTTGCATACCAAGGTGATTGGGAAACAGAGAACAATTGTTCATCAGGAAAGCTATCCCTTATAGGAAGGGAATCACTAGGGGAACTAACAACTAGCCTAGATAAGTGGTCTGCTACTACATTTTCACACCCTTTTTGTCTCTAATGTCTGGAGAAAATTCTTGTAACAATAGGATCCACCTAATCAATCTAGGTTTGGTATCCTTCTTAGACAAAAGGTATTTCAAAGCAGCATGATCAGTATAGATTACGATCTTAGAACCTAATAGGTAGGATCTAAACTTATCCAAGGCAAACACGATGGCTAACAGTTCCTTCTCGGTAGTTGTATAGTTCAACTGGGCATCATTCAGAGTTTTGCTAGCATAGTAAATCACATGAAGTAATTTGTCAACACGCTGACCTAACACGACGCCTATAGCATAATCTGAAGCATCACACATAATCTCAAAGGGTAGGTTCCAGTTAGGTGCCTGGACTATGGGAGCGGTAGTGAGTAAAGTCTTAAGCTTCTCGAAAGCTTCTAAACAAGCATCATCAAAGACAAACTTAACGTCTTTTGCAAGTAAATTGCAAAGAGGTCTAGAAATCAAGCTAAAATCCTTAATGAATCGACGATAAAAACCTGCATGTCCTAAGAATGACCTAATGTCTTTTACGGTTTTTGGGACCTGTAAAGTCTTAATAAGGTCAACTTTGGCTTTATCTACCTCTATACCCTTTGAAGAAACAATGTGCCCTAACACAATTCCTGATTTAACCATGAAATGACATTTTTCCCAATTAAGCACTAAATTCTTTTCCTTACACCTAGTCAACACTAATGTCAAATGATGCAAGCACTCATCAAAAGATGAACCAAACACTGAAAAATCATCCATAAAGACCTCTAAAAACCGTTCTACCATATCAGAAAATATGCTCATCATACAACGCGTGAAAGGTCGCAGGGGCATTACAAAGCCCAAAAGGCATGCGTCTATACGCAAAGGTACCAAAGGGACAGGTAAAAGTGGTTTCTCTTGGTCTTCTGGGGCAATAACGATCTGATTATATCCGGAAAAGCCATCTAGAAAGCAATAATAACTATATCCAGCTAATCTCTCTAGCATTTGGTCGATAAAAGGAAGGGGAAAGTGATCCTTCCTTGTGACCTTGTTCAATTTTCTATAGTCAATACAGACACGCCATCCGTGGTCACTCGGGTTGGGATTAACTCATTGTTATCATTCTGGACTACAGTGATACCTGATTTCTTGGGAACAACCTGAACGGGGATGACCCACTTACTGTCTGAAATTGGGTAGATAATACCCGCATCTAACAACTTAAGCACCTCTTTTCGAACTACCTCTTTCATGTTAGGGTTCAGCCGACGTTGCATCTCCCTAGAAGGTTTGGAGTCTTCTTCTTAATGAATCTGATGCATACAAACGGTAGGACTTATACCCTTAATGTCTGCTATAGTCCACCCTAAAGCTTCCTTATTGTCTTGAAGAACTTTTACTAGCCTACTTTCCTGATCACTATCCAAATCGGAAGCTACTATCACAGGTAAAGTCTCAGATGGTCCTAAAAACACATACTTCAGGGTATCTGGTAGTTGTTTAAGGTCCAACTTAGGAGGCTCTTCTAAAGAAGGAATTAAGGTATTCTCAGAAACTGGTAATGGTTCGAACCTAGCTTTCCATCTATCAGTGTCTAACACAGGGGTAGAATCTAATAGAGCATTCACCTGTTCAATAGTGTTATCGTCGTCAAAGTCTAAACCGAAATGGGATAGACAATTTTCTAATGGGTCTTCAGACAAGATGTTTGGTAATGACTCCTGAACTAAGGCTTCTATCATATTCACCTCTTCGACACACGTGTCATCTAGCTCATAAGGTAGCTTACTGACATTAAAAATGTTCATCTCCATAGTCATATTACCAAATGATAAATTCATCACACCATTTCGACAGTTAATGATCGCATTAGACGTAGCTAAAAATGGGCGACCTAAAATCACAGGTATATGGTTCTCTGGGTCAGGAACATGTTGGGTATCTAAGACCACGAAATCTACTGGATAAATAAACTTGTCGACCTCAATGAGAACATCCACAATAATACCTCGAGGAATTTTAACAGACCTATCAGCTAACTGCAGTGCCACCTGAGTAGGTTTCATTTCACCAAGTCCTAGTTGTAAGTACACATGGTAAGACAGTTAGTTCACACTGGCTCCTAAGCCAAGTAAAGATTTTTCTACCCGGTGTTTACCTATTGTACAAGCAATGGTAGGGGAACCTGAGTCTTTGTACTTTGGAGTTGTGGTGTTCTGAATGATTGAACTTATGTGACTAGATAAGAAGGCTTTCTTATGGACGCTAAGTTTTCGCTTTCGCGTACACATATCCTTGAGGAATTTGGCATAAGCAGGAATTTGCCTAATTGCATCTAATAAAGGAAGGTTTATGGTAACTTGCTTAAAAACCTCCAATATGTCATTAAAGTTCGATTCCTTCTTTGTTGGTACTAATAGCTGGGGAAATGGGGCTCTAGGCACAGAATCAGACCTCTCAGGAACCGAGTTGGCATCATCGGAAATTTTATCAGTCCCCTCAGCTAGTGGTCGTAAGGGATGAGATCCTGAGGATGATATCCTGAGGGGTGAACTACAGTACGTTCACTATCGAGCATGGTTACCTGATTGTCTACTACTCTGCCACTCCTAAGGGTTCTAACAGCATTCAATCGATTCGATGGTTTTGCACCTACTTCATGAACTCCTCTTGGGATTAGCATGACTAGGGAACCTTCTGTTATCTCTCTCACTTAAGGTCTTAGCTATTTGGCCGACTTGAAGTTCTAACTTAGCAAGAGTCTGAGCATTAGTTTGAAAGTTCTGCTTGGTTTCCTGTTGAAAACCAACTTGGATCTTT
The DNA here is from genome assembly GCF_003573695.1 of Papaver somniferum. Classification (NCBI taxonomy): domain Eukaryota; kingdom Viridiplantae; phylum Streptophyta; class Magnoliopsida; order Ranunculales; family Papaveraceae; genus Papaver; species Papaver somniferum. Next base: position 102,835,501 of record NC_039360.1, on the reverse strand, counting down.
ACTGACATGCCCTGGATCTGTGCTAACATGTCCTGGATCTGTGCTAACATATCCTGGCTCTTTCTTAATATACTAAGAGATTCCTCTAAGATCGTCATTCTATTCTCTGAAGAGTTCTGAAACTGACCTGAAGAGTTCTTATCTGAACCAAAACCTGGGGGAGCATTAGAATTACTAAACTGACCTTGACTCTGGCCCTTAGACCACGAAAGGTTCGGATGGTTTTCCAACCAGGATTATAGGTGTCTGAATATGGGTCAAACTTCTGACGGTTATCGAATCTAGTGTTATTATAGAGAGCATTGGCTTTCTCTTCATTATTCTGGCCTTCCCAAAAAGGCTCTAATCTACCACTAGTGTGACCCACTTCTAAATCTTCTAACCTTTTCGCTATAGCAGCAATTTTGGCATCTGATTCAAAGTTTTCTTCTACCCTATTAATGTTTCCTCTGCATAGAAGAATTTTTTTCTGGGGTCCCCTATTACTTTCCTATTGTTGGGTCTTTTCGGCGATTTCATGCAAATATGTCATCGCATCATCAACTGTTTGGTTTTCAAACCCACCTGTACACATAGATTCTACTGTGGTTGTAGTGGGATAATCTAAACCCTCATAAAGGATCTGAACTAACCTAACCTTTTCTAAACCATGATGAGGACATTGGGCTAATAGATCATTGAACCTTTCCAAATACCTATACAAGGATTCTCCCTACTGTTGAGAAAATGTGCAGATTTGCGTCCTAATAGACGATGTTTTGTGCCTAGGGAAAAACTTGTTCAAAAAGGCAGATGTAAGTTGTTCATATGTTTCAATTGATCCGGAATCCAAACTATATAGCCACGATTTGGCTTTATCTTTCAAGGAAAAGGGTAATAACCTGAGTTTCAAAGCATCATCATCAAGGTTTCTAATTTTTAGGGTACTACAAATTTCCTCAAAGTCCCTAACATGGAAATAGGGGTTTTCATTTTCTTTCCCTAAAAATATTGGGAGCAACTGTAAGGTTCCAGGCTTAAGTTCATAGTTTGCTTAAGTTTCAGATAACCTGATACACGAGGGACGAGTAGTCCTAGTAGGGTTCAACAAAGCTTTTAAAGTTGCCATTTCTGGCACTATTGGAATATCAGGGATTTCTCCTCAAACAGACGTTCAAAAACGGAATCTTCAAAAATCGGGCTTTCTAAATTGAGGTAATCGAGACGCTTAAAACTACTAGGTTTCTCTTTAACAAATCTACCAGGGCATCTCTTTTACGTTCAGGCATGCAAAAGAATAAGGTGGGGAATTCTATGCAATCACAAAACAAGGATGACTCAACCAAATCAAACCTATTAATTTCTAGCAAACAAAAAGCATGATGGCTCCACTTAGATTGTTTCTAGACCAGCTTCTATTCTTTCGAAAAGGAACTCGTTACAATCTGAGCAAACCCCTATGGAATCAATCTGAGTCAAAGTAAGTTGAATAGAGGCGAGGGAAGCTCGATGGAGCTTTGATACCCAAAGGCCTCACCGGTATTATAAGGCGGCGCAGTCACGCATTCAACTCACAGAAACCATCATGAACTTCGAAGTATGCTCAAAAGAGTAACCAATATTTTTCGAACGACTTTCCTATTAAGCTCGTTACCCTATAGGTCTCGTTCTAGTCAAAATTTTAGGCTTAGGTTCGCGTTTGGTTTCGTTTTCCTAAGGCGGGCAAGAAGAGAACGGTGATGAAATCCGAACCCTTATCTTGTATGGCCAGTCCTTGCCCTTTACTAGGAAATTAATGCAGCCGTTTTCAAGTCCTCAGCATATATGCAAACGAAGGAATACAATAAACCCGCTGACAGGGGATTCGCGGGTGTTTCGAAAAACTTACCTCACGTACCAAACGGGCGAAGAACCGCTGAAGTCGACTCGGGCCACAACTCCTATGTCATGTACGAACCCGAGGGGCCGAGGCAATATCGTAATCGTCGTCCTTCTCTGTACACAGTTTATATTTAAACTACCCTTCCGTAGGGTTTAAAAATAATGTCCCAAAGTTAAAAGTCCAAAGTGTCCAAAAAGAAAAGAAAAATTACAAAAATAATAAAACCTAATACAGTTTTTTTTTAGAACCCCCCTTTTTCTGGATCCATCTCACATCAATAACTCGACCTCTGCTACCTATAGGTAATTTTAGACAAGTTTCTTAATAAGGAAAAATAAACAAAAGCCTAAGAAATAAAATAACTAAAAGAAACTGTCTTCTTTTCCGTTCTTTTCGCTTTAATCTTTCGCTCCAAGTCTTTATGCTTTAAGATCCAGTCTTTACGAAATCACCAAACTCCTTGGCTCAATTTTCTTTATGATCCAAAACCTGTAGACAAAAGATAAATACCCAAAAACGTAAAAAAGAACAAAAATAATAAAAACCTAACAAAATAAAAGAAAAATAACTCTAAAACCCTAAAAGCAAATCCGCATCGGCGGCGCCAGAAATTGATGTATTTTATAGATAGTGGTAAAAGTGGTTCGATTCTCAGACTTGCGAAGGATAAAATATAGACTTAAATTCTAAAACTAAAATATAAAACTCACTAATAATTATAGCAAACACTGACAAAGTTGATATCAATATTAAAAGACAACTGAGGCTAAGATTCCACTATTTTCCAAGTTCAAAGTGATTTAATCCAATCTTTATATTTATGCAATTTTCTCGTTTAATTTGATTCTAAAATATTGCAACAAGTAGATTTTCAAAAGAAATAATTGTAAATATCAAGTATGAAGCATCAAAAGTCTATAAACTAAGCATACTTCATCAAAATAGATCACAATCACTCAAGTAAAAATCATATTCAATTATAGCTCAAGGCAAATAATAATAATAATAATTGCAATAAATAGATGAAATAGAATATACCACTTCTTGTTGGAAAAATAGCTTCCTCTATCGCCTCAGCAATGGAGTTTAGCTCCTTGTATTAATCATGATCTTAAAATATTTGTTTATGGCTCAAAAGATGATTAAAACGATGAAAAGTAATAACACAGCCGATTTGCAACGGCGTGAGTGTGTTACAGAATCTCTGTTACAAAGGAGAAATAGTAGATAAAGACCTTAGGCAATCACAGTTGATAAACGATAAATAGGTTCTGCTGTTGAATAACGATATTTGTCTGCGATAGTTGCTTGTGCGTCTTATGTTCTTCGTGTTCTAGGTATTGCAGCAGCAGAAACAAAACTTCAACTTGTGATTTCAGCTTTCTGTTCTCTCCTAAACTTCCCTAAAGTGTACGTAACCCTTCCTTGACCTATCCCTTCTCCTTTTATAGCCCACATGTCGATTAAACCTCAAGAAATCTTCGGTTATTCTTATTTTTCCTCCACCTCAACTCTCGGGATTTCTTTCCCTGCTAAATCTTCTTTACGCTTTTATATGAGCCGTATACACTCCAAATAGGCTAGAGAAATATTCTATCTCGAATTAAACCCAACAGAATCATGTAACTACCGTATATAAACTCACCAGAGCCCGTAGTATCTTCTTCTTCTCTGTTTTGATTGATTCGAAGATTTGTTGCTATTTTTGCGAATCTGAGACACATACCAATCCTGTTTTGATGAATCAACTGAATACCAATCCATCTCCACGTCAAACTCCGACTAAAACTAAGCCTAGTCAGCAACAGAACCCGATAAACTTCCGACGCCTCTGTTTGCTTCTCCCGGATTATATAGCCCAATTCGTTTGGTCCAATCCCTTGTACCAACTCTGTTATGCTGCAAGAAGTCTAGCCTAAAAGAAATATGCAGTTGAATCTCTCCAAATCAGCCAAGAAATCCAACTCCAAATGTTGCTTCGCTGCTGCATTAATTCCCGCCAAAAAGAACTCGTTTGAATTGTGAAGAAGAAGAGGCGCCCCATATCCAGAGTAGGGGTGCCGATAGCAGTTGTCTAGGGGGTGCCCTGGTGGTGCCCATTATCCAAAGTCTGGGGTCCAAAATCACTTCCTCCGGGTGCTTTGGACAACTTTTCGAGACGATTTTTCCAAAAATATTTATTGGCCAAAAATACCTACATACACATAAAACACCATAATAAGTACAAAAATGAGCACTATCAATATATAGAATCGAGACAAATTAGACACAAAAATGTGTCTATCACTAATCAAACACAAGGAATACTTGGACGGTACCAAATACCATTGTCCAAGGATCAATCAATATCAATCAACAACCAAAGGTCGGATTTTCAATTGATGATCACGAACGCACAACCTGTATTATTTCGATTATATAAAATATAATGCGGAAAAGAAATAACACAGACACCAGAAATTTTGTTAACGAGGAAACCGCAAATGCAGAAAAACCCCGGGACCTAGTCCAGATTGAATACACACTGTATTAAGCCGCTACAGACACTAGCCTACTCCAAGCTAACTTCTGGCTGGACTATAATTGAATCCCAATCAGTCTCCCACCAATCCAAGGTGTAGTCGTACTCCTACACTTCTTATCCCAGCAGGATATTGCGCACTTGATTCCCTTAGATGATCGTACCCACAACCAAGAGTTGTTGTAACCCAAAATCACAGACTTGATAACAAACAGATCTGTCTCACACAGAAAAGTCTATCGAAGGATTAATCTGTCTCCCAAAGATAAAACCTAGGTTTTGTTCCGTCTTAAGATATAAAATCAAGGTGAACAGGAACCAATTGATAATACGGTCTTATATTCCCGAAGAACAGCCTAGATTAATCAATCATCTCTCTACAATCCTTCCTGACTATACAAGCGGTTTGTCGAGGAAGCACAAACAGTGAAACGAAGATGTTTGTGACTTCTTTATCTTGCCTATCGGAAAACTCTCACGATCTCAAGCCAATCAATCGATTGTACTCGTACGATAGAAGATGCAAGATCAGATCACAAAACTACGATAAAAGTAGTATCAGTCTGGCTTCACAATCCCGATGAAGGCTTTAAGTCGTTAACCTGGTTTTAGAGAAGAAAACCAAAGGTTAAAAGAGAATCGACTCTAGCGAGCGCACTAGTATCACACAAACTTGTGGGGATTAGTTTTTCCAATGCTAGATGTCTCCTTTATATAGCCTTCAAATCAGGTTTTTGCCTTAGTAAAAAACCAATCCTTATTCACCGTTAGATGAAAACCTGATTTAGATTCAAGCTAATATTTCTCAACCGTTAGATCGAAAACTTAGCTTGTCACACACACTTGGGTATACGGTTACTGGGTTCGTGAAAACCATGCCCAAACGTGTACGTGTGTGTTGGTTCAACATAGTAACCCAAAAGGTTAACCATATGAGAATTTCATATTAACCTTTTTCTTCTTCACCATAACTAGTTCAATTGACTCAAATGAACTAGTTAAAGAGTTGTTGAATTGCTATGAGATCTTATGTAACTACACAAGACACAATTGAAACAAAGATGATTCGATTCGATTGAATCGGCTCATGAACATTATAGCCACGGTTTGCATAAAGCATTCCTTAGTAATTTAATGTTTCATGTTCAGAGCACATCTTTAGATCATAACCTCTTAAGTTCACAAACAAGTTCGCGGACTTAAGTTAATCGGTTGAGTTTTCCAAACTCAGCATAAATTCTCGAAAAGAGAACTTCCGCCAGTTCGCGGACTGAGTTCGCGGACTTAGCACACAAACGAGTTTTGGAAAATCCAGCAGAAATTCTTAGTCGAGAACTTCCGACAGTTCGCGGACTTGGCAAGCCAATTCCACAATCCTCCTGATTTCTCTTGATCAACAAAGTTCGAAAACTTCGGTTCAAGGAATACATGGTTATGTAACCTAAACTCTCATCTCAATCATCGAGACATTCTTAGAGGACACTATGTAGCCGTTATTCACAGACCGATTCACGTCAGAGCAATTCTCAAAGTGACTGAAACTTTTCATGACTTTCGTCACTAGGTGAAGATAAAATTGATCAAAGCGAAACGCTTTACCAACACACAATTTCGAGATAAAAGATAAGCAATGAATGCTCAGCTCGAAATGTCAAGTGTGTATGATCTAGTCTATATAGCATATGACTTTTGTATCATAAGAAGTAGGAGATATTATAGATAGACTTTTGAGTGATAGATAAGTTCAAGTCTCCACATACCTTTTTGTTGATGAAGTTCCACGGTTCCTTGTATAGATCTTCGTCGTTGTATGATGAATCGCCATGAAGTCCTTGAGCTCAACTACACTTTTCTATCCTAGTCCGAGACTTAGCTATGTAGGATAGAAATCAAGACTCATAGTTTTGATCTCTAACATTGACAAACATGCTTGAGATAATGCGAGTTTGACCGAGCTATGCTCTAACAACTTTAGTGTCTTTGGTGATTCATTTGACCTTTGCTTGGATAACTTGTCACTAATCCTTGAACGATGTGTTGAAACAAATCTTGTGCTAAATTGGGAGAAGTGCAATTTCATGGTAACTCATGGCACAGTTTTAGGCCATATAATTTCTTCTAAGATAGACCTTATTCGTGTTGGAAGTCGATAAATCTAAGATAGACCTTATTCGTGCTCTAAACCCTCCCACTACGGTGAGGGAGATACGCTCTTTTCTTGGTCATGCAGGTTTTTATCGTAGATTCATCAAGGACTTTTCCAAGATAGCATCACCAATTTGCAATTTATTGCAAAAAGATGTGGTTTTTAACTTTGATGAAAAGTGTGTGGCGGCTTTCAATCGTTTGAAAGAACTTTTGATTTCAGCCCCTATCATTAAACCACCGGATTGGAGCAAGCCTTTTGAGCTCATGTACGATGCAAGTGATTATGCGGTTGGTGCGGTGCTTGGGCAGCGTATAGGGAAGATACCTCATGCCATTTATTATGCTTCTATGACACTCAATGAAGCCCAACAAAACTACACAACCACTGAAAAAGAGTTGTTAGCTATTGTTTTTGCTTTGGAAAAGTTTCACTCTTATCTAATTGGTACAAAAGTTGTTGTATTTTCTGATCATGCAGTACTTAGGTATTTGCTTACAAAGAAAGAGGCGAAACCGAGGCTCATACGATGGATTTTGCTCTTGCAAGAATTTGATATAGAGATCAAAAACAAGAAACGAATTGAGAACACCATAGTGGATCACTTGAGCCGTCTTGATGTGGACAAGGAAACTATCCCATTGCGTGAATGTTTCCCGGATGATCAACTATTCTCAATTGCCTTTGGAGAACCATGGTACGCTGATATTGTTAATTACTTAGTTTCAAACAAATCCCAAAGAACTTGTCTCGTGCTGAGAGGGACAAAATTAAGAAGTTAGGAAACCAATACATATGGGATGATCCATACTTATGGAAACATTGTAGTGACCAAGTAATAAGAAGGTGCATTCCTGAATCTGAATTTAATTCTATCTTGTCTTTTTGTCACTCCTATGCTTGTGGAGGACACTTTGGGAGCAAGAGAACCGCTCTCAAGGTACTATAATGTGGTTTCTTTTTGCCAACTTTGTTTAAGGATGCACATTTTTATACCACATGTGATAGGTGCCAAAAAACAGGCAATCTAGGTGCCCGAAATCAAATGCCACAAACTATTATTCAATTTGTTGAGGTTTTTAATGTATGGGGAATTGATTTTATGGTCCCTTTTGTCAATTCTAGTCGGAATTATTATATCTTTCTTGTTGTTGATTATGTCTCGAAATGGGTCGAAGCTAAGGCCACCTCAACTAATGATTCTAAATTTGTTTCAGATTTTGTGCACGCATCTATATTTGCAAGGTTTGGAATTCCAAGGGCTATAATTAGCGACGGAGGCTCACACTTCAAAAACAGGTTCTTGCAAAACTTGTTAAGGAAGTTCAATGTGTCGCATAGGATTGCAACACCTTACCATCCACAAACAAATGGACAAGCCGAGCTTTCCAACCGAGAGGTAAAATCCATGCTAGAGAAGACGGTGAATCCAACAAGGAAATATTGGAGTTTGAGACTCAATGATGCTTTGTGGGCTTATAGAACCGCATACAAGACACCTATCGGGATGTCTCCCTTTAGGCTTGTGTATGGTAAACCTTGTCACTTACCCGTAGAAATTGAGCATAAGGCGTTTTGGGATATTAAGCAATGCAATATGGAGTTGGATGGTGCTGGAAGGCAAAGAAAGTTACAACTCCAAGAGTTAGAAGAGATTCACAGTGATGCATTTGAAAGCTCACGGATTTACAAGGAAAAGACGAAGGCATTTCATGATAGTATGATTACAGAGAAACAATTTTGTATTGGGCAGAAAGTGCTTTTGTTTAATTCTCGCTTGCAATTATTTCCGGGTAAATTAAGGTCACGTTGGGTTGGACCTTTTGTTGTAATTAATGTGTTTTCTCATGGTGCAGTGGAAATTTGTAGTTTAGCTACAGGAAATGAGCTTAAAGTAAATGGGCACCGGTTGAAACCATATTATGAGAACTTCTCTTCGGAAGTCGTGGAAGGAGTTAACCTTGTGGAAGTACTCCCTATGGAGGAGCCTTAGCATGCGAGGAGATAGTCGGGATGACGACTTTAAGAAAAGCGCTAAGTGGGAGGCAACACACCGATTTTGTATCTTTATCTTTATCTTTTTATTTTTCAGCATTTTATCTTTATTTTTGCATATGATTTGCGGAATTTCCCACCTTGAACTTTACTTTGAATGAGTAAATTTTACATTGAGGACAATGTAAAGTTTAAGTGTGGGGGAGCATTTATATGTTTGTATAGTTAGTTGATTTGATTAAAAAAAATAGAAAAATAGGAAAAGAAAAAACTGCTTTATAAACTCCAAAATCTAGCAACTTGTGCCTTACAGTAATGAAAACATAGGAGTTGAGGAACCCACTAGTAGAGTCTATTCATATGAAAACGCACAAAATATAAGAATAAATAACATGTTAGTTGTCAACATATCTCGGAGTCGTCACCATATCACGTTCTATTTTTATTTTTCCATATTTATCTATTGTTTCTCTAAGTGATTTGGTGGGGCACCAGTATCGAATTGTTATCACCGCTAGGATGAAATATAGTGATTGAGTTACTACAAAAAAGAGACGAGACCAATTTTACCAAATGGTGTACATATACAAAAAAAAAATTGACACTTGGATAACAATATGTGTGTGTTCTCCCTGTCTCCATCGCCTAAGCAAGCGTGGAATGCACGATCCATGGGAATTACCATGTAATCTGCTGACAAGAATCATGCGCTTGGATTCAAAAAGATCCAACCATGTTGTCGATTTGAAAAAAAAAATATTGTGTTGAATAAAATCGATCACTGGTTCCCTTGTATATGCCAGTGAATTGATCTAGAATTAAGTTTATCAACCGCTGGTTCCCTTGTATATGTCAGCTGTGTTGATATTAGAATCCAGACCAGTAGCTCAATCCAATAAGTTTTTTAGGTTTGTTTTGGCAGTGACCTTCAGACAGATATGGGAAACACCGTTCACCTTAGTCAACAGTCCGCCACCATCTAATTTCTATATCTATCTTCTTAATCTTTTCATGTGATTGTGGTTGATTTGATTCCGAGTATTGTGGTTGTGTTCAACTTTCTGATAAAGCTATATTACTAATTTATGAATTAGATTTGAAAATGGGTACTTCCTCCTGTAATCATTGATAGTATGCCAATTACAAAATGTTTTGTAATGTACTCAGTACAAATTGGACACCAATTACCAGGAATCGTAACTCTGGTTCCTAACGAACACAAACTTTTCTATTTTAGCTAACAATAAACTTTCATTAAGGAAGAAGAGAAGGTTCTTACAGCTTTTAAAAGCAATCATTAACCTAACTCTAACGGTCAGATACTATACACATGTCATTATCTGATCGGACACACACTAACCAATCCCTACCCTATTTATTACAGCACACAAAGAGTTATATGGGAAGACAAGGTGCCATTAAGAGAGTTATAGCATACAAAAGACTACGACATTGCCCTCTTCTGAAAAATATCCTTGTCCTCAAGGATAAAATTTGGGTAGTGTGATCTGATGGAAGTGAGGTCTTCCCAAGTAGCATCTTCATGGAAAGAATTGGTCCATTGGATAGGAGTTGACGATGAAGTTGTTTGCCAACCGGCATGGTTCTGGATTGAAGGATATTCTCAGGCCTCATGATAATTTCACCAGCATGATCAACAATGGGCAGAGTAGGTGATGGAATATGTGTCTTACCAATGTGCATTTTCAGCTGAGACACATGGAACACAGGATGGATTCTGGCATGTGAAGGAAGCTGCAATTTATATGCCACTGACCCAATTTTCTGCACCACAGGGAAGGGACCATAGAATTTGGCTGGCAGCTTAAATTTTTTTCTTAAGGAGACTGAAGCCTTCCTATATGGTTGGAGCTTCAAGTAAACCATATCTCTCACAGCAAAGACCCTGTCAACTCTGGATTTATCAGCATAAAATATCATCCGCTCTTGAGCTTTATGAAGAGATTCTTTCAGGATATCTAGCATTGCATCTCTTTCTTTCATATAAGTTTCTACAACAGCTATTGTAGTTGTTGCAGTTGAGAGAAAAGCCATGTGGGGAGGGAGATAACCATACAGGGCTTGAAATGGTGACATCTTGAGGCTAGTATGAAAATTAGTGTTTTACCACCACTCAGCTAAGGAGATCCAGTGAGACCATTGAGTTGGCTTGTGACCTGTAATGCACCTTAGATAGGACTCTAGACAAGAATTCACCCTTTCTGATTGGCCATCAGTTTGGGGGTGATAGGCTGTACTGAGATTTAAATTAGTTCCCAAAGACTTAAATAGCTTTTGCCAAAAGTGACTAGTGAAAACTCTATTCCTATCAGAGACAATTGAAGAAGGAAGGTCATGGAGCTTAAATACCTGGTTCATGAAAACTTTGGCCACAGATGCAGCTGTGTAGGGGTGTTGGAGAGGAATAAAATGGCTGTATTTGGTGAGTCTGTCCACCACAACCAAGATGACACTCTTCATATAACTTAAGGGAAGGCCCTCAATAAAATCCATAGTGATATGCTGCCAAGCATGTTCAGGAACAGGTAGAGGTTGAAGTAAACCAGCTGGGAAAGGACTCTCTCCTTTGTTTCTTTGACACACATCACATTCAGCTACAAAAAGGAGTATTTATTGCTTCATCTTGGGCCAAAAGAAGTGGTTCTTAGCCCTGACATAAGTGGCATGTATGCCAGAATTCCCCCCAACAGCAGATGAATGCAGAGTACTAAGGATAATTTCTCTTACCCCATTACTAACTCCAATATAAAGTCTGTCCTTGTACCTCAGCACTTCATCTTTGTAAGAGTAGTTGGTAACAGAGGTAGCAGAAATGAGTAATTGAGAAATGAGCTCTTGAGCTTTTGCATCATCTTTGTAACTTTGCAAAATGTCAGTCACCCAATTTGGTTTTGAGATGGCTAGGGCAGAGCAGTTGACTGAATTATGTGGTCTTCTAGATAAGGCATCTGCAACAATATTTTCCTGGCCTTTCTTGTATCTAATCTCATAGTCAAATCCAAGCATCTTCATTAACCATCTTTGTTGTAAAACTGTTGTAATCTTCTGCTTTAGAAAGTATTTAAGACTTTGGTGATCAGTCTGAATGATGAATTTGGTTCCTTGGAGATAATGCCTCCACTTTTGAACAGCTTTAACAATTGCAAGAAACTCCTTTTCATAAGTGGATAAGGCCCTTGCCCTGGGTCCCAGTGCTGAGCTAAAAAATGAAATTGGCTTGCCTTCTTGAGTCAAAACAGCACCAAGGCAACCATCACTAGCATCACTCTCCACTATAAATGGCTTAGAGAAATCTGGTAGAGCAAGTACTGGTGTAGATGTCATTGCAGCTTTAAGTTGCTCAAAAGCAGAAGTAGCAGTTGAGTTCCATGAGAAGGAGTTCTTTTTGAGTAGATCAGTGAGAGGCTTGATGAGAGTGCCATAATTTCTGAAAAATTTTCTATAATAACCTGTTAACCCCAAAAACCCTCTTAATTCCTTGATAGAAGTAGGTGTTGGCCAGCTCAACATATCAGCAATTTTCTGTGGGTCAGCACATACTCCTTCAGTGGTGATAATATGGCCCAAATACTCCAGTTGGGACTGACCAAAACTGCACTTAGAATTTTTGCAAAAAGCTGGTGCTATCTGAGTAGAGAAAAGACTATTCTTAAATGCTCCAAGTGTTCTTCCATGGAAGTGTTGTAGATAATAATGTCATCAAAAAAGACTAAGACAAACTTCCTCAAATAAGGACCAAAAATATCATTCATAAGGTCTTGGAAGGTAGCTGGTGCATTTGTAAGACCAAATGGCATGACCTTGAACTCATAGTGTCCATGGTGAGTTCTAAAGGCAGTTTTGTGGATGTCGGCAGGGTGCACCAAGATCTGATGATAGCCAGCACGCAAATCAATCTTTGATAAGAACATGAACCCTTTTAATTCATCTAGTAATTCATTTACAATAGGTATAGGGAACTTGTCTTTGATTGTGATGCTATTGAGCTTTCTGTAATCAACACAAAATCTCCAAGAGTTATCTTTCTTTTTAACTAGGAGAATGGGAGAGGCAAAAGGGCTATGACTGTGCTGAATAATGCCAGTAGAAAGCATTTCCTTGACAAGTTTCTCAACTACTCCCTTTTGGATATAAGGGCACCTATAGGGTCTGAGATTAGGTGGTTGAGAATCAGGTTTCAAGGGAATAGAATGATCCAAATCTCTATGAGGAGGCAATGAGGTGGGTTCAGCAAAAATGTATTGAAATTCATTAAGAAGTGGTAACAAAGGTGGAGGGGCTGAAGGTGTAGGAGTGGAAGTAGATACATAAAACAGCTGACCAATAAGCCCATGTGTAGTTTTGGTGAAAAAATTCTTAACAGCTGCACTACTCATTGATAATAAGGAGGGAGGGGAGGGAGTACCAGTTAAGGTGATCTGTTTCCCATCATGAAGAAAAGAAATGTTGAGTTTAGAAATATTAAATACCACATCACCTAGCTTGCGCAACTAGTCAGCCCCTAAGACCATATCACACCCCCCAAGTGGTAGCAGTCGAAAGTCTTATGTGAAACGAGAGCCCTGCATAGTCCAAGAAAGCTGTGGACAAGTGCATGTTCTGACTGTTTTCTCACCATTTGCAACTGTCACCAACATGTGTGCAGTATGCTCCACCTTACAATTGAGCTTAGCAGCTAACGCACAATCAATAAAGCTAGTAGTGTTACCCGTATCGATAAGAATAAATATAGAATGACGTTTAAGAAAACCAGGAATACATATAGTATCACCATTCGTATTACCAGTAAGAGCATGGAGTGAAATCTCCATATCAGATTCCATTGGAGATTCGACAGCTTCCTCAAATACTTCTTCATCTGTCTCAGTGTCTGGAGTATCAGAATATTCATCTTGGACCATAAATAGTTGTGGTCTTCCTTTGCAAATGTGCCCAAACTTGTAAACTTCATCGCAATTGTAACACAAACCTTTGTCTCTCCTCAAACGCATTTGTTCTGGTGTTAACGTGAAGAAGGTTTTGTGTTGGTAGGAGAGTAAGATTTTGGGGTGGTGGGTGCCGATTTAGAGAAATTGGCATTAGTGATGATGGGTTTAGGAGGAAAATTTGGTGAAGAAAAAGGTATGGATGAAGAAAACGACGTAGAAGAGGGTTTGTTGAATTTAGGGAGTGATTGGTGTTTTTGTTCCTCCATTCTGTCTAATGAAAAAGCCTGACTCAAAGATTGAGGGTTAAACATATAAAATGAGTTGTGAATCTCTTCCTTAAGGCCACTGATAAAGCTCAAAATGAAATAACGTTCATCCAAGGATGGATTATGGGCAAGTATTAAGGCCTTAAGTGCTTCAAATTGGTCAAAATATTTCTCCACAGAATTCAACTGCATCAGTTTACTAAAAGACCCAACAAAATTCTCATCAACCGGATTTTCGAATCTAGAACAAATACTGTGAGCAAAATCATACCAAAGAATGCGATGACAACCCACTTGGAAATTTAAGAACCACTTATCTGCCTTTCCGTCAAGATGTATGGCTGCAATATCCACTTTACGTTGTTCTTCGATGTTGTGCAGAAAAAAATAACAATCACATTTTTTAATCCAACCCCTCGGATTGTCGCCGTCAAATATAGGAAAATCAAGCTTTGGTGCTCGATTCAGGTGTTGGGTTGAAGCGTTAGGAAGGAAGGTACCAAAGACTGGATTATTCTGGTGAAAAGAGTCGCCGTCATGATTGATTGGATCTTGAACACTAGATCCAGATGGTAGTGGAGATGATCTGAGTAACGCTGCAAGCTGAGTAGTAAGAGTTTTGACAGATTCGGCTGTCTCCTTGCAGGTTTCCGTTGTTGCTTTAGATTCAATAGATAAGGTACTGAATTTTTCATCGATAATTTGATGGTCTCGTTGAATGATTTCGAATATCTCTTTCACTGTTTTTGGATTGGAAGCTCCCATGGTAGAATTTTAGGATGGCTTTGATGCCAAATGTACTGTACTCAGTACAAATTGGACACCAATTACCAGGAATCTTAACTCTGGTTCCTAACGAACACAGCCTTTTCTATTTTAACTAACAATAAACTTTCATTAAGGAAGAAGAGAAGGTTCTTACAGCTTTTAAAAGCAATCATTAACCTAACTCTAAAGGTCAGATAGTATACACATGTCACTATCTGATCGGACACACACTAACCAATCCCTACCCTAGTTATTACAGCACATAAAGAGTTATATGGGCAGACAGGGTGCCATTAAAAGAGTTATAGCATAAAAAGACTATGACATGTTTAATGTCATTTTTAGACTTTTCACAGGTAGTTGGAATTTCGAGTAAAAGGTTTTGTAGGTACACCTCTTGTAAACCTTCACGAGACTATAACTCGTCCACTAGGGACACGTAGGGGTTCAAAGGATTGTTATTTATGCTAAGAGTAATTGTAGCCTCGACGAGATGGAGTTGTATGTATGTTTTATAATTATTTTATTTGATTTACTCGAGGACTAGCAAAGTCTAAGTGTGGGGGAATTTGATAGGTGTCTAAAACACCTTAATATTTATCTATTGTTTATGCTTTCTTTGTTATATTTTCTTGTAAATTATGTATCTTATTTTTGCTATTGAGTGTTTAGGTACTTTGGAGTCATTTGGAACAAAAGAAGAAGAAACAACGCAAAAGTCTCATCTCATGTGCAACTGTGGTTGGAGACGAATTATTTCTCATTATTTGCTTCTATTTCTTAATTTCTATCTGAAAAGCATGTCGGCTTCAGTGATGCAAATATATGTCTGAAAGCACGACTTCTTTAGTGATGAAAAGAAATTAAAGATAAGAAGTGGGTTTGATATGTAAGAAGCGGCTGCTGCTGGTGGAAGAATTCGAGGAAGAAGAAATCATCAAAATGGAGCGAAAAGGAGATATTTAGAGCAGGCTAAAGTTGCGCAAGAAGGAGCGAAGAATGAACTGTCAGTTTTGTGAGACTGACAGGCCAAAGAGTACATGGATATCCCTTATCCGAGTTCTGGATGCTTATGGTACTTTTCATCATTACCACACCCTAAATTTCAGAAGAGAATTCATTTCTCTATCATTTTTCTTCTAATTAAGAGGAGTGTGCGGCTGAGTTTAAAGGGGTGAATGTAGATATGGAAGATGAAGGAGGTATTAGCTGAGATGTTGGTCGAATTTGTGAACCAGAGAAGAATTTGAATTGCTGATGACTGGTAGAAATCAGAGTGAGAAGATGATGATGTTTCTGTTGAACTCTATGGAAGTTAGGGTTTGAAGAAATTGGGTTTCTGCTGCTGTAAGTGGATGTTGAGATGAAACTGAGATCGAAATTGAAGATTGCTGTAAATTGGTTTTTGGTCATGAATCAAGAGATGGGTTCGGTTCAAAATCGAGTTCTAAGTAAGTTAGTAGGAAATTCAGCTAGGACTTGTTGGATTGAGATTGTGCTGCAGCTGGAGATAAAATTGGTGGGTCTCTGAGAAATTGCAGACAAGGGTTTGATGGGGCTGCGAGTATTAGCTATGGTCACAATGGTTGTGGTAGTATTGAAGTGTGGTGTTCTTGAATTTGAAGATGAAAGAAAGGAGATCTGTTGCTGTTGTGGATAAGGTGATGCTGTGAAGAGCAAGATGGATCTGAGGGTTTGAATCTGGAAGAACAAGAAAGTTAGGGTCATGAAAGAAATTAGGTGTTTCTACAATTGTTTAGGGGTCGAATTTCTGTGAGCTGAGACTCATAAGATGTTATTCTTGCTGATAATTAGATGAATGGCTAGGGCAGGTAATGAAGCAGTTGTAATGGTTGCAACTAAGTTGTGATTCTGGTGAAAGTGCAGTCTTGAGATGGTTGCTTTGGTTGTAACTGTGGTGAAGGGAGACTGGAGTTGCAGGTGATGGACTTGTGAAGCTAATGGTTTCTGGTGGATTAGTGGTCTGTTGCAGGAACTGAGAATTGGCATTGTTATTTGGAAGATGACTAAAATGAGCAGTGGATTTGGTGGTGACTGAAATATTGCAGTTGCAAGTAATGGCGCTGATGCTGTTGTTGGTATTTGAGCTGACATTGCAGGTGAGAGTATGGAGCTGCAGAACTGTGGATGCATCTTAGCGTTGAGTTCTGCTGCAATGAAGTAAGGGAATATGCTAGCATTGGTGGTGATTCTGTTGGTTTGTGTAAGGGACTGAATATGAAGAGCTGGTGATTGCAGCAGTTAAATGAAGTTGTTCTTGAAGCTGAGATGCAGCGGAAGAATGTTGTATGTGTTGGGTTCAGGCTACAATGAAGATGGATCTGGTGATGTTAGCAACAAGTTGCAACTGAGACTTGTGTTCATAAGCCGGAATTGATGAGATATGCAAGTCTGTGATGAATGTGGTGATGCAATGATTCAGGTGATGATAGAGTGAAGCAGCTGAGATGGTTGAACAAAGAATGAACTGATTGTAGTGACTTGTTGCTGCAATGGTTGTCTGTATTGAGCTGTGATGAATCTACAGTTAAGCGGAGTTGCAGAGTGGCTTAGAGGAAGTGTGCAAATGAGGCAGTGAACTGAAGTTGCAGTGGAACTGGTAGAAGTGCATCTGAGACAAGAAGCGCATGAAGTGCAGTTTCTACTGAGTTGAGTGTTGGCTAGATAAGAAGGTGCAAATGGGTCTGGTGGTATTGCTTGTGGCAGGATCAGGCAATTGTAGGTAGTAATATTTGGTACATAAATGGTTCAGCTTGTTACAGGTGAAATCAGGTGGTGCTGCAATGTAAGGATGGAAGGGTGTGAGCATGGGAATGTCAGTGTTGCAGATGTATGCTGGGTTATGAAGCTGCTACAACTGGTTGGTAGATTAGACGACACTGTAGATGAGAAGTGTGTTGATAGTTGGATGAAGTAGGAATGGAGTTGTGATGCACCACAATGGTGCTACACAGATGATAAGGCTCATGCAACACATAGCTCTGTCCTGTGCAAATGGCTTAAGCCAAAGCAACTCACCTCAGTCAGGCTAGTTAGATACTGACTTGTTTCTGACTTGTGACATCACTGAGTCGAGTTAGCTGACTCAGTCTGACTTTCCGAGTTGACTCGGTTGACTTAACTGTGATCGGTGATTGTTGACTTCCTCGATGCCTGAGCTACTTCTCCGTCCAATTTCCGGCAGTGGACCCAGTTTTCCGGCGACATATTTTTGGGATAATTTCTACATGGGTTTTTCTCATATATGGGCTTGGTGGATTTTTATCTAATGGACTTTGAAGACTTGGACCTAATTTTGGAACAAGAGGAGCTATAAAGGAGAAGTCTTTCTACAACTTGGGTATCACGTATTCTACTTGGAGCTAAGGAGAGAGCCGCTTTTGTTTACGCTACTAGGGTTTGCTTTGCTTTCATCTTCTTTATTTGATTATTGATTATTATGAACTCCATAGCTATGAGTGGCTAATTTTTTCATTATTTTTTAAGGATGTAGTCATATATCTACAACTTGTGCTTGATTAATGCATTAGTTTTCTCTCTTGATTATCGTTCAAATCTCTACTGTTTTTAATAATCACATGATTGATGTATTGTGATAGGACTTAGATGTTTGTTTGGTTAAGTGGACAATTAATTAGACTTGCATCCTTGTCCATAGCTATTTTAGGTTTTTTCATCGAGCGATAACCCCAAATACAATTAGCATGATATGATCACGGTTTGTAGTGATACACTCTTGTAATCATATGTAGAGTTTGACCATTGTCCGAATTGTCATGCGCAATGTATGACAATTGCATTGATTAGCCTAGTTCCAAAACTGATAGTATTTTTGAATGATGTTGTAGTAATGAGGTTCAAACTCTCGGACTTGTGAATATTAAATTTAAAGATTTAATAAAATTATATACAAAAATATTAACAAAGTGGGCGAGAGGTAACCAAGACACTAGATTCCACTATGACGCAAAATTGAATGATACATATTTCAAAACTCTAATTATCTTTTAAGACTCTTATTTCTTAATTCACAAATAATCTGGAAAATTCTCAAAAATTAATTGTATCCCCTAAGCATAGATTATCTAAACAAAGCATAACCTATCTAATTGAATCACAACTAATGAAGAAAATTTTTGCAAACAATTAAAAACTCTGCAAAAGCAGTGATTGAGTGAACTATAAATTATAAATTAGAGAGAATAAATAATTACCAATTATTCATGCGTAAATAGCTTCCTCATTGCCTTGGTTGTGAGAGAATTAGCCGCTCATCATGTTGGAAAACCTCTCAAAGAATTTCATTGATGCTCAAAAATGGTTTACAAATGATGAGAATATGAGAAATACAATAAAACCGGGTTTGTAACAGTTATAAGTGTTACAAACCAGCTGTTACAGAAAACGACAGACGGAAAGTGCTGTAAACACTGTGCTGCGACCCTCGCCTCTGTGTCGCTGACACTGTTAAAAAACGACTGTCTCTGGGAGTCTGTTCTTCGCGTTCTTCAGCACCAGCAGCAGCAGGAAGCTTGATGTTCGTCTTGATTTCTCACTCCTCAGCCCTTCTAAATCCCCCCAAAATCTCGACCCCCTCTCTAGGACTCCCAGGGAATCTATTTAATGAAAAAACACGCGTTGAATCTCCTCCATTAATCCCAAATAATCTTCTTTTACTCGGGATATTTTCTTTTTTTTTTATCAATGATTTTGATATTTACGCATCTGCAGCTGGATTAAATTCCTTATAAATCTTCTTCACGTTCCAAAGTGTTGATTAAGGCTTCCAAACACGTGCAGTACACGTTTAGATTCACCACAACTCGTGTAAGAACATGTTTTTCCTCCAACTCCCTGTTTGGATTAAACCAAGTTATCCAGATAAATTTGATCGAAACAAACACCCATACTAGCTTTGTTAGGACATATCACAACTACCCATGAAGTTTCAGCGATTGAATCACACAAAAACTCCTCCAAAATCTGATCGAAAACTCTGCCATTGTTGCTGCCATTTTTCCCGCCTTTTTTCATTTTTGAATTTTGGGAAGAAGATGCCCTCCCCTTAATCCTGTACGGGTGTCCCTTTAGAACTTGCCCTGGGGTGCAAATAGTATTTTTGGGCGTAAATAGTAATTTTTCTGGGATTCCTTCAGCGCATTTCTAGGGTGCCTTTAACACATTTCGGGGGTGTAAAACACCACTTTTCGAGCCAATTTCGCCGCAAGAGCTTATTTTTCCAAAAACATCTACAAAAACATAAAACATCATAATAAGTACGAAATCGAGTACTAACAATACAGAACAGTGAGGACAAATTAGACACAAAAATGTGTCTATCAAATACCCCCAAACTTATTATTTGCTAGTCCTCGAGCAAAAATAATAAAAAATAAAACCGAGTTAATCTCGGGAGGGTTTACCAGAGGTGTACCCACAAAACCATTACTTCTAATTGGTCACAAGTATCCAAAGAGCTATGAGGACATACGTATTCTCAACCTATCTCCAAGTAACTAGAATGCCAAAGAAATTAAAGGTGTCATCTCTAAAGATGACTGAAGAAAAGGGGAGACACATCTGCAGTACTGCTAGATAAAGAGATATCCGCTACACAGCTAGATAACAATTTACATGGCCATGAGAGAAGGACTTTCAAAACTTGGATCTTCGCAACTTGTGATGTCTTGGTGTCATGGATTCTAACAACTTATATCATTTGCTCTTATAACTTCAACTTTGATTTTTGAATTATTCTTTTCTATTGTTGCTTCTAAACCTAAAACGTCTTCAACTTTCTTCATAGATTTTGATGTCGCTCCGCTTGTTGATGATGATAAGTTTCTACTGAGAGAGAGTCGCAATCCAGTAACTAAGACTACATTGTGAGGTTGCTTTGTCTTTCTGGCATTTCCTGACCTACTTGCCTTTCCATCATGTATGGTTAGGTCCATCACGATTACTCTCTAAAAGGAACAAGTTCTCTCCTGAATTTCAAGGATCTCAATGTCTTTTTCTCTAATGTCTCAAAAGGTTGTTATCCCTAGCATTCCAATTTCTATCTTTTTGGTGAGAAAAAGTATGTAAACTTAGCTAACCGGATACCATGTGACGCTAGAAGTTTCAAAAGTGCAACTAAAAAGTTCTTCCCCACCCCCAAACTTAAATCTAACATTGTCCTCGTTGTTCTAAAGATAAAATTAAAAGCATGAACAAGGAGAAACTGTTACCACTTGAAGAAAATGAGTTAAGGAAAGATATTACCATGTTGCATGAGCATGGGTTACCTCCCAAGAAGTGCTAAGTTTAAAGTCTTCAGCCAGACTTAGGAAAGGATTAGTCAACTCGAACCGTATAACAGTAGCCGGAATAACTGTGGGTCTTCAAAACCAAATAGAGCTGACCAAAGGAAACTGCAGTAAACCAAGAAAATGAACAAGACTAGCATGCCCTTACCTAGTTTCCTGATTAAGACAACTACATCTAATTGTGGTTCAGGTTCAGGTTCTATAAAAGGGTCTAAATATATTTCTTTAGGCTGCAACTCCTCAAAAGTGAGATCCGAATTATTAGGTCCTAGAGTCTGTAAAAACTCAAATAAAAATTTAGAAGCATATAATAATAGCCTAAATAATTGAGGATCCTCTAAGTCAATCTGGTTTGACTTACAAAATTGACCACAGTGAGGGTAGTAGTCATTCTTAAGAAAATGTGTTGATTCTAATTTCCTAAAGCATTTAGGTTTAGTCTCATAACTAAATATTCGACACATTTGAAATATAAACGTTCCCACATTTGGAAGAAAACTATTTGGTGGGAAAAAAAGTCAATAAGGGTATCATAGCCTGGGAAAACCACATCAACCAGATGATGGGTTTCTAATGACTGAACTTCTTCCTGGACATTATTAGGTTCGGGAAAACGAGTATGAATGTAATCTTGTAAAATGGTCGAGGAACAAATATCAAGTCCTAAGTGAAGGGACTTTCTGAGAGTTAAAGGTAAGGCACTAGGAAAGTGATAATCACCCCCAAACTTAGAGTTTTAGTGTCTCTAGCTAGACTAGTCACAATCTCCCTAATTTCTAGATCGTCATATTCTTGGAAATGGTCAATTGATTCTTCTAAGTTATTATCAGGTAGTGCATCTTTACTCATCTTTATGGGTCTATCTTTTTCGTCTACGACTATTGTTTCTAAGTCACTAGACTCTAAAACAGCATTTTCGGAATAAACCCGTTCCTCAAAACCACTATCGACTTCGTAATCAAAAGGAAAAACTACATCGTCTAAAACGGTGGTATCCCTAATCAAATCCTCATCCTTTTGAATAGGTGAATAATCATAAAAATTATTTAGATTTGAGCTAGAAATAATATAATCATTATAAATCTCAATTGGATTAATAGATTCCTGATCACTATGCCTACAAATTTCAGATTCTTCATTACTACTATCCTCATCATCATAGTAGTACGAAGATGATTGAACCTTATCTAAAAAAGTAGTTTCTTTTATTCTAACCTCTTCATCTTGATAAAAATTATCCTTATTTTCACGGGTGATATAGGAAAGAATGTATTGGCAATCAAGAGTAATTCGAGCAGTTCTTTCTTCCGTCTCTAATTTAAGCCTACGTGTTGACTCAGCAAACTCACGTGTTGACTCAGTTAACTTACGCGTTGACTCAAGTATCTTACGTGCTTCATCGAGAGGAGAGGAATTATAAGAATCCTGCTCGTATGACCGGTGGGCATGTGGATAGTAATTGGGCTCACCATGGTATGACCCATATCCTTCAAAAGGATGGCGTTCCCAACCACTATTCCCAACATGGTCATAAAAAGAATGATGTCCATATTCAAATTCAGGTCGATAATCATTGTATTAGCTTCTATCATACCAGTTCGACATTCTTAATTGCAAGGTAATTCTACACAATCACAAACAAGGCTGACTCGACCAAATCAAACCTATAAAATCTAGCAAACAACAAGCATGATGGCTCCACTTAGATTGTTTCTAGACCAGCTTATAATCTTTCGAAAAGGAATTCGTTACAATCTGAGCAAACCTCTCTGGAATCAATCCGAGTTTAAGTAAGTTGAATTGAGACGAAGGAAGCTGCGAGGAGCTTTGATACCCAAGGTCTCACCGGTATTATAAGGCGGCGCATTCACGCATTCAACTCGCAGAAACCATCATGAACTTCAAAGTATGCTCAAAAGAGTAACCAATATTTTTCGAACGACTTTACTATTAAGCTCGTTACCTTATAGGTCTCGTTCTAGTCAAAATTTTAAGCTTAGGTTCGCATTTGGTTTCGTTTTCCTTAGGCGGGCAAGAAGGAAACGGTGATGAAATCCGAGTCCTTATCTTAATTTGGCCAGGCCTTGCCCTTTACTAGGAAATTAAAACAACTGTATTCAAATCCTCAGCATATATTCACCTTAAGGCATACAATAAACCCGCTGACAGGAGATTCGCGGGTGTTTCGAAAGCTTACCTCCCGTACCAGACGGGCGCAGAACCGCTGAAGTCGACTCGGTCCACGACTCCTATGTCATGTGCGAACCCGAGGGGCCGAGACGATATTGTGATCGTCGTCCTTCCCTGCAAAAAGTTTTATATTTAATGTACCCTTCCTTAGGGTTTAAAAAAAAAAATTGTCCAAGTCCAAAGTCCAAATAAAGTGCAAAAGAAAAGAAATAAAAAAAAATTACAAAAAATGGAAGGTCTCTAAAAATAAAATAAAATAAATTCTCTTTTTTTTTTGTTAATATTTCTTTCGCTCTTTTTTTTTTGCTTTGTCTTTTTCCTTCTCTTTTGGCTTTAAGCTTTGATTCCAAGTCTTTAGTATCCAACTTCAAACCTGTAATACAAAGACACACCCAAAAAACGTAAGAACAAATGAAATAAAAAAAAAACTAAAAATTCTACCTAAGCACAAATCCGCGTCGGCGGCGCCAAAATGATAATATTTTTGAATGATGTTGTAGTAATGAGTTCAAACTCTCGGACTTGTGAAGATTAAATTTAAAGACTTAATAAAATTATATACAAAAATATTAACAAAGTGGGCGAGAGGTAACCAAGACACTAGATTCCACTATGACGCAAAATTGAATGATACATATTTCAAAACTCTAATTATCTTTTAAGACTCTTATTTCTTAATTCACAAATAATCTGGAAAATTCTCAAAAATTAATTGTATCCCCTAAGCATAGATTATCTAAACAAAGCATAACCTATCTAATTGAATCACAACTAATGAAGAAAATTTTTGCAAACAATTAAAAACTATGCAAAAGCAGTGATTGAGTGAATTATAAATTATAAATTAGAGAGAATAAATAATTACCAATTATTCATGCGTAAATAGCTTCCTCATTGCCTTGGTTGTGAGAGAATTAGCCGCTCATCATGTTGGAAAACCTCTCAAAGAATTTCATTGATGCTCAAAAATGGTTTACAAATGATGAGAATATGAGAAATACAATAAAACCGGGTTTGTAACAGTTATAAGTGTTACAAACCAGCTGTTACAGAAAACGACAGACGGAAAGTGCTGTAAACACTGTGCTGTGACCCTCGCCTCTGTGTCGCTGACACTGTTAAAAAACGACTGTCTCTGGGAGTCTGTTCTTCGCGTTCTTCAGCACCAGCAGCAGCAGGAAGCTTGTTGTTCGTCTTGATTTCTCACTCCTCAGCCTTCTAAATCCCCCCAAAATCTCGACCCCCTCTCTAGGACTCCCAGGGAATCTATTTAATGAAAAAACACGCGTTGAATCTCCTCCATTAATCCCAAATAATCTTCTTTTACTCGGGATATTTTATTTTTTTTTATCAATGATTTTGATATTTACGCATCTGCAGCTGGATTAAATTCCTTATAAATCTTCTTCACGTTCCAAAGTGTTGATTAAGGCTTCCAAACACGTGCAGTACACGTTTAGATTCACCACAACTCGTGTAAGAACATGTTTTTCCTCCAACTCCCTGTTTGGATTAAACCAAGTTATCCAGACAAATTTGATCGAAACAAACACCCATACTAGCTTTGTTAGGACATATCACAACTACCCATGAAGTTTCAGCGATTGAATCACACAAAAACTCCTCCAAAATCCGATCGAAAACTCTGCCATTATTGCTGCCATTTTTCCCGCCTTTTTTCATTTTTGAATTTTGGGAAGAAGATGTCCTCCCATTAATCATGTACGAGTGTCCCTTTAGCACTTGCCCTAGGGTGCAAATAGTATTTTTTGGCGTAAATAGTAATTTTTCTGGGATTCCTTCAGCGCATTTCTGGGGTGCCTTTAACACATTTCGGGGGTGTAAAACACCACTTTTCGGGCCAATTTCACCGCAAGAGCTTATTTTTCCAAAAACATCTACAAAAACATAAAACACCATAATAAGTACGAAATCGAGTACTAACAATACAGAACATTGAGGACAAATTAGACACAAAAATGTGTCTATCAAAAACTTAATGCTCCTAGGAATTGAACTTAATTAGCACAAGGCGTTAGGTTATTATTTAGGTAGAATTCACATACGCAGATCTAATGTGTGTGTTGATGAATTTAGGAAATTTATGGAATATCTTGCTCTCTTGATACTCTAGGCTTTTGATGATGAAGAGATTAAATTGTAATTCTAATCATGTATGCAAGCACTCGTTTAAGATTGAAGATGAATTCTTTGACCAATATCTTTCTCTATTGATTACTTTTTCCAATTTACTTTGCTTTTGATTTACTTTTATTACTTACATAAAAATCAGAAATCCCCCAATTGGTTACTTTTAGGAAATTGAATACGTAATAACTACAATTGTCTCTCTATGATAACAGTTTCTTATGAAATGCTCTCTCATTAGGTCAATGTTGGCCGTCGGTATTTTGACTTAGGTCAAAGTTTCGAGTTTGTTCATCATTTTGATGATTTTTTCTCTCCTTAGATGGGTGTTAATCTGTATCACAGTTCTGTGAGATGTTAAGTGCCTTCAGTTTAAGGTTTTTCGTTTCTAGTCAGAAGTTTTTCGTTGTTTAAAGCTTGAGCTCGTTCGTTTAGCTTCTGGTTTGTTTTTTTGCTGAAGATGGAGAAAGTAACAGGTAGAAATGGTGAGGAGAAAGAAATAAATCAAGCAGTAAGAAAGATTGCAGAAGAACCTCAAACCTATGTCTACGAAGAAATAGAGGATACAAACGAGGTGGATTTGGAACATAATAAGGATATCGTTTTTAAGTTCATATCAGGAAGAGAGTATAATATAAACATTCTAAGCGAAGTTTTTAAGTTCATATCAGGAAGAGAGTATAATATAACTCTAAGTGCGGCAGACATAGTAACAAGGATGACTGATAGATCAATTGCAAGGTATAACGAAGAAATCAGGGTTTATTATAAGTCAAATGATCCAGGAGTCATCAATCTAAACCAGTGCATAGATGGAGTTAGATTATTGAATGTGAACATGCAGGATCCGTCGATAAAAGAAGCAAGAAATTACGGCGAGATGGACGACACACAAAACATACAACTTAAGCTGAGAACGCTGAGGATGGACGAATCCAACGGTGCAGGGAAAAAGACAATGGAGGATAAAACAACGGCTGTCACCATAGAGAGTACGAAAATAAGTAAATATAAGAAAGCAGGAGGAAGCAAAACAAATTCTGCAGATAACAGAAGGGGAGACGCTGAGATAGTTACAGAGGAAGGGACTGACAGACAGACGACATCAGATCCAAAAAACCAACCTGGGAGGGAAAAAACACTCTGACAGAGCAGAAGAGGATGGTGCAAAATCTGTCGTGCGGGTCGTTGAATAAAGAAACTAAACTAAAGATTGGCAAAGAGGTAGGTGTTTTTACTCTTATAAATAAAGTGGATGAACAACAGGAGGAGATTAATAGGAATACGGGTAAAAATTTGAAGCCCACACTGGAAAAACCAGTAGAAAAACCCATGGATATACCCAACCAGATTAAGGAGTTTAATACCCATCAAACAATTTCTCAACCAAATCTCAATTCTAAATCTCAATTGCAAAATTCAGAAGAGAACTCTTCATCTTCTTCAACAACTTCGGTAGAATTCAGAACAAAAAAGAAAAAGGGAGGTTGGAAGAGAACATCAAAAAAAAACTGGGAGCTTACAATTGGAAAGTACTGATGTAGGAATCTCAAGTGGTTCAAAAAGAGCATCGACTCCAATGGAAATTGATGAACCAGCGAAGAAGTCTGCAAACAAATACAACAACCAAATGGGTTGGTGGCTGTCCAGAATCAGCCACAAGGACAATGCTGATCTTCTCATGGAACTGTCAAGGCTTTGGAAACCCCTCGACAGTCCGCAATTTAAAAGCGTTTCTCAGGGCCTGCAACCCTCAAATTGCATTCTTGACAAAAACTTTGATTAAGGAGTCTAATACTGATACTATTTTCAACTCGCTTAATTTCGATAACTATAAAGCTATTCCTGCTATTGGTAGAAGTGGTGGCAATGTGGTGCTATGAAAAAATGGAGTAGACCTAGAAGTTATAAAAGCGGAAAAAAATTTGATTCATTGTCGAATTCATCCTTTGATTGGGAATGATGGGGAGCTGCTATGCGTTTATGGGCCACCTCAGAATCACCTGAGAAACAAGTTTTGGAAGGATTTATCAGAGTATGCAGCGCAAATAGTGAACCCTTGGTGCTTGGTTGGTGATCTAAATGCTATTAAGTCTATTAATGAAAAGCTTGGAGGTAGTATGAAATTGTGCATCTCAAACACATAATTCAAGAACTTTATTCAGGATAGGAGTTTGATTGACATGGGATTTAAAGGACCAACTTTCACTTGGTCTAATGGAGCAGTTATGGAGAAGCCAATTTTTGAGAGATTGGATAGAGCTGTTTGTACAACTGACTGGTTCTTTATGTTTCCAGATAATGGAGTTCTGCACTTGCCAAGAATTAGCAGTGATCATGCACCAATCTTACTAAAAACAAACAGAACCAATAGGAGAAGGAGAAATCATATGAAAAAGTTTGAGTATTTCTGGACTGAGCATCCTGGTTTCAATGATGTGGTGTATAATTACTGGAGTGGAAGTCAAAAAGATACAGTGGAGAAGATACTAGAGGTGGGGTAAAATTTGAATGAGTGGAGCAGGAAAACTTTTGGAAATATCTTCAGAGCAGCTGAAGAACTTAAAGAAGAGCTACTCAAGATTCAAAAGGAAGCTCATGTGAGAGATATTAGAGCTGGCGAGAAGAAGTTGTGTGAAGAGATTGAAAAGCTAAACATCATGCAACAAAAATACTATGAGCAGAGAAGCAAGGTTAAATGGATTCCAAATGTGTACAAGAACACCAGGGTTTTTCACATATCTGTGCTGCAAAGAAAGAAGAAGAATCAGATTGATGCTTTAAAACATCCCAATGGTAAATGGGTAACAGATGCAAATGAAGTGACTCCTTACTTGATTAATCATTTTTATGAGCTGTTTAAAAAGGACCCAAATGAAGATAGATACTTCTGATTGTGGAACACCATCAGAAGAATGAAGAGTTTAAAAGCTCCAGGACGTGATGGCATGCCTGCAGTTTTCTACAAAAGGTGTTGCGAGATAATTGGTGATGAGATCACAAAGACGATCCAGAATTGTTTCTCTACTTCAACTCTTCCCAAGGGGATGAACCATACCAATATAGTATTGATCTCAAAGGTAAAAACCCCACTATCCCTTCTGAATTTATACCTTTAGCTCTTACTAACATTATGTATAAAGTAGTCACCAAGATTCTAGCTCAGAGATTGCGAGGTCACCTTGAGAAAATGATAGATAAAGTACAATCAGCTTTTATACCTGGAAAATCCATCATTGACAACATAGCGATAGCCAAAGAAATTTTTCATTCCATGTCCACCTCAAAATCAATTCTAGGTGCCTTTGCCTTAAAGATTGATATCAGCAAGGCATATGATAGGATTAGCTGGAGATTCCTTAGCCACTTCCTTAGAATTTTTGGGATTATAGGGCACACTCACAAGCTGATTATGCACTGTGTTAGTACTGCTAGTTTTTCTGTAGTGGTTAATGGACAAGTTGAAGGGCTCTTATTAAGTGAAAGGGGTTTGTGCCAAGGGTGTCCCCTGTCACCATACCTATATATTTTGTGTGCTCAAGGTCTGTCGTGGTCAATGAGGAAGATGGAGAATACTGCTTTATACAATGGGTACCGAGTGTGTAGACAAGCTCCTACAGTTTCACACCTGATATTTGTCGATGATCTTCTTCTATTCGGCACATTGGATAACAAGACAGTTGAGACATTTCTCCAGATTCTTAGTATTTATGCGTCTTGGTCAGGACAATGTGCAAACATGCAGAAATCAGCAGTTTACTTCAGCAAAGAAGTTGACAGTCAGAGAAGAATGGAAATAGTTGAGATTCTGGGAGTGAAGCAGATGGAAAACACTGACAAATATTTGGGCCACCAAATTCTTAAATCAGCACATCTAATTTCTTCGCATGATTTTCTGGAAGACAAATTTGAATCCAAGACGGCAGGATGGAAGCGTATATTCCTAAGTCATGCTGGAAGAACAATACTCATCAAGACTGAACTTGGCATGATCCCACCATTTTATATGGCCACTGCTATGTTGCCAAAACAAACTTTGAAGAAATTAACTAGGATCATGAGGAATTTATGGTGGGGATATGACAAGGAAACAAAGAAAATGCACTTCATTAACTGGAATCAATTTGAGCTTGAAAAAGAAAAGGGTGGTCTGGGTATTCGACCACTGCAGTTTTGGAATATGGCGATGATAGCAAAACTGGTGTGGAAGTTTCTAGAAAATGAAGACTCCATATGGGGGAAAATCATGAAGGCCAAGTATGTAGGAAAGGGAAATTTTTGGGAGGAAAAGAAACCTATTAGTTGTTCTACAACTTGGAGTGCAATGCTAAATGTGAGAGAGGAAATGAAAGACAAATGTTGCTGGTCTGTGGTGAATGGTGAGAATATAAACATTTGGGCCGATCCTTGGATACCATGGATACAAAATAAAAGACCAGAAAAACGAAATGAAGGTGCGCATAATTTCACAAAAGTGAAGGAACTTATTATTCTTGATGAAAACAGATGGGGTGAAATCAAGCTGCAGCAGCTGTTCAATCAATCTGAGATCGAAAAGATAAAGGAAATTCACTTATCTAGAAGAACTGAAAGCAACATTGGAGACAGACTAATATGGACACCACATCCAAAAGGTGAATTCTCCACAAAATCTTTCCTCAAGACCTTGAATGATAATACTCCATCAACCTCTAATCTATCTGATTTCCCATGGAAGAAATTGTGGAGCTTAAAGCATTTTCCACCTAAAATTCAGACATTCTTGTGGAGATTACTGAAAAATGGTCTGCCAGTTGCAAAGAACATAGGGAAGCACATCCAAGGAGTTGATGAAGAATTCATAATCTGTGGCATGAACCTGGAGAACAATGAGCATCTATTCTTATATTTTCAAACTACTCAGGTTAATCTTTTTGCTTCTCCATTATGTCTCAGAACTGGTGAACACCCTGAGTTAACAATTCAAGACTATGTTAGTGAGTGGATGGATGAAGGTGAAGACTTTACAAGACTGAAAATGGGAGGTTGTGTATGGTGGGCTATCTGGAAAGCTAGAAATGCACTGATATTCAAAAGAGAGAAGATCAACATCAAGTATGTACTTCAAGAGGCCATGTATTAGTACAATCTAAAGACTACAGTGGAGGAAGTGGACTCTTTGCCAACTGAAAGTGACATGCTGGAGACTCGGAAGGATATTTGGGAGGCTCCAGTAGGACTGAAGATCAAGATCAACTTTGATGGAGCTGCTGGACCTAGAGGGCATGCCTGTGGAGCTGTGGCTAGAGACTCTACTGCCAGATTTCAGGGTTGTCAGAACAAAAGTCTTAACTATAGTAAGGCAGTTGAAGCTGAAGGTTAAGCAGCATTGCTTGCTGCTGAGATGGCTAAAAGAAAAGGATTTAGGGACATAATTCTGTAGGGAGATTCTATTATAGTGATCAATGCTCTTAAATACCCTCATTACAAGCCCAGCTGGAAGTTACAGAATACTATAAATAGGATTACAGATGTTCTTTCGGATCTCAATTTGGTGGAAATACAGGTACATAAAGAAGAATGCCAATAATATGGCACATTGTGTACTTCAGCTTTAGCTGTTGACACCCACTCTTCTAATGAGTGGTTATCTATCCCTCCTCCTTGTATTGCTCATTTCCTTATGAGTGAGCAGACCTTTGCAGTGTAATTTTTCCTTTGTTTGTTTTTTTTTCTTTTTTCCTTCAAAAAAAAATATATATATATATACTTTAGGAAAGTGAAATTATTTTTGACGCATAGGAAAGCGATCAGTATATACACAAAAATTGTGGATCGGAGGTCGACCTAATACCGTGGAATAAGCAAGGATTCATTCTGTTTTCCATCACCATTTGCACAATGACATACAATAGACATAATCCTTGAAAACAAAATATTTTAACCCATCTTCCATCAATAATTGACATAATATGCTTAACTTTTGTATTTGTCAAAAGTCCATTCCTTCTTTTATGCATATCGACATATAAAGTGTTAAAGCATAGCTCGGTCAACCTCGCATGCGTTGCTATCTCAAGCATGTTTGTCAATGTTAGTGATCAAAACTATGAGTCTTAATTTATAGGTCTCGTACTAGGATAGAAAAGTGTAGTTGAGCTCAAGCACTTCATGGCGATTCATCATACAATGACGAAGATATATACAAGGAACCGTGGAACTTCATCAACAAAAAGGTATGTGGAGACTTGAATTTATCTATCACTCAAAAGTCTATCTATTCTATCTCCTACTTCTTATGAGACAAAAGTCGTATGCTATATAGACTAGATCATACACACTTGACATTTCGAAATGAGCATTTATTGCTTATATTTTATCTCGAAATCGCGTGTTGGTAAAGCGTTTCTCTTTGATCAAGTTTATCTTCACCTAGTGACGAAAGTCATGAAAAGTTTCAATCACTTTAAGAATTTCTCTGACGTGAATCGGTCTGTGAATAACGGCTACATAGCGTCCTCTGAGAATGTCTCAATGATTGAAATGAGAGTTTAGATTACATAACCATGTATTCCTTGAACCGAAGTTTTCGAACTTTGTTGATCAAGATAAATAGGGAGGATAGTGGAATTGGCTTGCCAAGTCCGCGAACTGTCGGAAGTTCTCGACCGAGAATTTCAGCTGGATTTTCCATAACTCGTTTGTGTACTAAGTCCGCGAACTCAGTCCGCGAACTGGCGGAAGTTCTCTTTCCGAGAATTTCTGCTGAGTTTGGAAAACTCAGCCGATTAACTTAAGTCCGCGAACTTGTTTGTGAACTTAAGAGGTTATGATCTAAAGATGTGCTCTGAATATGAAACATTAAATTACTAAGGAATGCTTTATGCAAACCGTGGTTATAATGTTCATGAGACGATTCAATCGAATCGAATCATCTTTGTTTCAATTGTGTCTTGTGTAGTTACATAAGATCTCATAGCAATTGAACAACTATTTAACTAGTTTATTTGAGTCAATTAAACTAGTTATGGTGAAGAAGAACAAAGTTAATATGAAATGCTCATATGGTTAACCTTTTGGGTTACTATGTTGAACCAACATATAGGTACATGTTTGGGCATGGTTTTCACGAACCCAGTAAACGTATACCCAAGTGTGTGTGACAAGCTAAGTTTTCGATCTAACGGTTGAGAAATATTAGCTTGAATCTAAATTAGGTTTTTATCTAACGGTGAATAAGGATTGCTTTGTAACTAAGGCAAAACCCTGATTTGAAAGCTATATAAAGGAGACATCTAGCATTGGGCAAAACTAGTCCCCACACGTCTATGTGATACTAGTGCGCTCGCTAGAGTCGAGTCTCCTTTAACCTTTGGTTTTGTTCTCTAAAACCAGGTTAACGACTTAAAGACTTCATTGGGATTGTGAAGCCAGACCGATGCTACTTTTATCATGGTTGTGTGATCTGATCTTGCATCTTCTATCGTACGAGTACAATCGATTGATTGGATTGAGATCGTGAGAGTTCTCTGATAGGCAAGATAAAGAAGTCACAAACATCTTCGTCTCACTGTTTGTGATTCCTCGACAAACCGCCTGCGTAGTCAGGAAGGATTGTAGAGAGGTGATTGATTAATCTAGGTTGTTCTTCGGGAATATAAGACCGTATTATCAATTGGTTCATGTTTACCTTGATTTTATATCTTAAGACGGAACAAAACCTAGGGTTTATCTGCGGGAGACAGATTTATCCTTCGTTAGACTTTTGTATGTGAGACAGATCTGTTTATTATCAAGTCTGTGATTTTGGGTTACATCAACTCTTGGTTGTGGGTGAGATCAGCTAAGGGAATCAAGTGCGTAGTATCCTGCTGGGATCAGAGGCATAGGAGTACAACTGTACCTTGGATCGATGGGAAACTGATTGGGGTTCAACTATAGTCCATTCCGAAGTTAGCTTGTAGTATGCTAGTGTCTGTAGCGGCTTAATACAGTGTGTATTCAATCTGGACTAGGTCCCGGGGTTTTTCTGCATTTGCGGTTTCCTCGTTAACAAAATTTCTGGTGTCTGTGTTATTTCTTTTCCGCATTATATTTTATATAATTTAAATAATATATGTTGTGCGTTAAGATCATCAACTTCTCTAATCCAACCTTTGGTTGTTGATTGTAGTTGATTGATCCTTGGACATTGGTCTTTGGTACCGTCCAAGTTATCTCTCTTTGATAAAGACTCGAAGATTTCTATTTGCTTGAGTAAAGATCAAATCGAGAGATTGAGATATAAACTCTTTGATATACCTTTTTATTGATTAAGTCTGAGTGTCTAGTTGATTCTCATAAAAAGTATATTGGAGTTTGTCCATACAAATTGCTAAGCGAAATATTGGGTGGTGTTGTTAGACCCCCGCTTTTTCATAAAAGGACTTAACTTTTGACAAGGTATGGGACAATCACAGTTCACAGACGCAAATACACATATCCAGTAACAGATTGCAATATATAAAACCATAAAGATTAATACTGCAAAAATCGTCTTCCAAACAATTTTAGAATTTAAACCAGTAAATATAAAAACATGAAGATGAAAATGTTGGACATAGCTATGTGTAATCACAATAATGGCTATTCCAAACTCTAGTTATTCTTCTAAACAAAACAAGAAAATAGAAGATTTACTAGATGAAATAAACTCCTATAGAGAACATGATCTGAAAAACACTAAACCCGGTCAGCAACCAGAGACAGAACATGGACAAGCTCATCAGTTGCTTTCTTCAGTTCGTTTTTCAAAAACTCAAGATTCCTTGTTCCAATTCCGAGTTGTTCACGTACGACCTCAAAATATCGAAGAAGATTTCCTACCAGTTGTGATGACATCTGAACTGGTGGTTTGTTTTCATGGTCAATGGCATGATAGCATGTTATGAAAACAGGATTTTCGTGAAACTTGATGGTATTCTCCTTCTTGACTTCATCATCTTTGTTATATCCATTCATTGTGCACACCAAAAATTGGTAAAACCTTTTGACCTTACGGAACTATATATCAAGAGATGACACATAAGTGTATATAAATAATTTCCATGGAAAACCCTAGGAAAGCTTGTATACGTTCGTGTAGGTCAGGTGTTCGTGCACTGGTGGTCACGGCCTTAAAGTGTGATCAAGAGGAAAGAGAATGAAATTCATGTGTCAAGACTAATAGTTGAGAACCAACTATTTTGAGAAAGCACACACAAATAGGAATTTTTTCCAAAGAAGAAGGATCATGATTATCTACAAGAGAAGAACTGGAGCAAAGCTCAATAGATTTTAATAATCAAAATAACAAGGAAGGAAAGGAAAACATACAACCTTGGCAGTACTTCTCAAGACACACTTATTGAGATTATGAGCATCCTTCTTAACTACAAGAAGAATGCTGCATTGTATAGCTACCATGTTGTGTTTAGATGAGCATTTTTCTCACCAATACTGACTGCTTCTTTTTCTCTTTCAAGAGGTTTTACAGAAGGAAAACTTGACTTAATTGAGGAAGTTTTATCAAGAGAGGAACAAGAAGTACCTGAGTCATCCGCTTTCCTTGTCTTTTTGATGCTCCGTTTGAGTCTGTTTATGCTGATATTAAGCTCTGAGACTCGATTATTGATATGAATAAAATCTGGAGCAGGAGACTTGGATCCATAGTATCCTTTAGAGAGAGAACAGAGGCTCAACTTTTATTTCTTTCTCCTATGCCTTTTTCTCTTTTCGGAGTTAGTTGCCCTTCTGCTACTGTAGATATTTTTTGTTTCACAAACACAATTAAGAAAAGTCTTATCACAAAATTTTCTTTGATTGTCGACAATGCCTTTTACTCCAACAATGTGAGAGACAAGTTTAATAACTTTGTTTGACATCCATGCAAGAATGTTGTGAAGTTTTTCATTCCTTAAGCGAAAAAGACATCTTCGCTCAGAATGTCCTTTATTTCGGCAATAATAGTAGTTAAAGGAATTGTTCTCAACCGTTCTCGTGTGAGTAGATTTAGAAGGGGAAAAATCCTTGCTTCTAGAAACATTACATGCTGCAAAAGGTTTCTCACATGAAGAATTAGCTTTAACAAAATTGATCTTACTCGTTTTTGGAGCGTCTATTCTTTTATAGCCCAGACCACGTGTATCACGATGTTCTTTACATGATCCAATCATAGAGGATAATTTTGTAGAGCTAGAATTGAATCTATTCAGATTCTATTCCAGTGATTTCACTTTATCAAGTGCAGCAGCAAGGTCAGTCTCCAAGGATTTTTTTTGGCGAGAATACTGAGTTCTTTGTCATTAAAACATTTTTGTTGAGAGTTATATCTTGCTTCAGATTCCGAAAGTTTTTATTTCAACACAAAGAGATTTCGCAGAAGATTATCACATTTGGAATTTTTCGAGCGTATATCTTCATCACGATCTTTAACAATAGATATAAGAGTATATATGCACAATCATATCCTTTAAAAAGTTTTCTCAATTTTCTGTTTTCTTGACAAAGAGGAGCCATGTATTTTCTCAAGCAAGTTGTTGACCTTTTTTCTTTCAAGTCACAATCAAACAACTTGATATACTGAGAGACTTCCTCATCAAGGCTTTGTCCTTCTTATCAATCACTATCATCTCAAAGTTAATCCAACTGATCATCAAGAGATTTCTCCCAGTTGAATGCAGATTCAGACAATGGACCGGAGACAACGTCCTTTTTAGGAGCTTCGGGACTTTGAAGCTGACAAGGGTGACTCTGAACTGATGTTGCGTTATCAGAGATATTCTGATTATCCGTAGAGCCAGATCGCTTACAAACACAGACTGATAAGGTCTTTAACGTGTTTTCCTGCTCTGATACCAATTGAAAAAGTGGGGGTACAACAACCACACCCAATATTTCGCTTAACAATCTGTATAACAAGTATATCAAAGAGTTATATGTCTCTTTATCGATTCAATTATTACTCAAGAAAATGGAAATCTGCGAGTCTAATTGAATACAAGAGAAATCACTTGAATGGTACCAAAGACCAATGTTCAAGTATCAATCAATTTCAATCAACAACCAAAGGTCGGATTTCCAATTGATTGATTCAAACGCACAACCTATGATATTTTAATTATATAACAAAATATAATGCGGAATAGAAATAACACAGACACCAGAATTTTGTTAACGAGGAAATCGCAAATGCAAAAAAAAAACCCGGGACCTAGTCCAGATCGAACACCACATTGTATTAAGACGCTACAGACACTAGCCTACTACAAACTAACTTTGGTCTGGACTATAGTTGAACCCCAATCAATCTCACACTGATTCAAGGTACAGTTGCGCTCCTTACGTCTCTGATCCCAGCAGGATACTACGCACTCGATTCCCTTAGCTGATCTCACCCACAACTAAGAGTTGCTAAGACCCAAATTCGAAGACTTTAATAAACAAATATGTATCGCACAAAAAAGTCTACAGAATAGATAAATCTGTCTCCCACAGATATACCTACAAGTTTTTTTGTTCCGTCTTTTGATAAATCAAGGTGAACAGGAACCAATTGATAACCCGGACTTATATTCCCGAAGAACAACCTAGTATTATCAATCACCTCACAATAATCTTAATCGACGCGGCGAAAGAATATATTGTGGAATCACAAACGATGAGACGAAGATGTTTGTGACTACTTTTCTATCTTGCCTATCGGAGATATTAATCTCAAGCCAATCGTTACGGTTGTACTCAACACGATAGAATCATCAAGATTAGATCACACAACTACGAGAAAGTAGTATCGGTCTGGCTTCATAATCCCAATGAAGTCTTTAAGTCGTTAACCTGGTTTTTAAGAAGAAACCAAAGGTTAAAAGAGAATCGACTCTAGCTAATACAACTAGTATCACACAGGAGGTGTGGGGATTAGGTTTCCCAGTTGCTAGAGTTCTCCCTTATATAGTCTTTCAAATCAGGGTTTGCAATCAATGTTAGCTTGGTAACAAAGCATTCAATATTCATCATTAGATTAAAACCTGATTAGATTCAAGCTAATATCTTTCAACCGTTGGATCGAAAACTTAGCTTGTTACACACAAATGAGATGTACTATTTTGGTTTTGTGTAACCGTACCCAAACATGAACATTTGTTGGTTCAACAATAGTAAACCAAATGGTTAGCCATATGAGCACTTTCATATCAACCATATTCCTCTTCACCATAACTAGTTCAAATGACTCAAATGAACTAGTTAGAGAGTTGTTCAATTGCAAGGAAATCTTATGTAACTACACAAGACACAATTGAAGCAAAAACGATTTGATTCACTCGGATCAGTTTATGAACTATATATCCACGGTTTGCATTTAGCATTCCTTAGTTAATATGAATAAGCTCACAAACAATCGTTTTTAGATATAACTAACTCAAACTTAGTTCGCGGACTTAAGTTCCCGGAAGGAGTTCTCAAACTCTAGCAGATATTCTCGGGTCGAGAACTTCCGCCAGTTCGCGGACTGAGTTCGCGGACTTAGCTCACGCCACTTATTCCGGTTCACTTGATCAACAAAGTTCGCAAACTTCGGTTCAAGGAAAAAAGACTATACATATATGTGTTACCACACTATGCTTATATCCATCATTGGTTATATAATCTAAACTCTCATTTCAATCATTGAAACATTCTTAGAGGACGTTATATAGTTGTTATTCACAAACCATTTTTCGTCAAAGCAATTTTCAAAGTGATTGAAACGTCACAGACTTTCTTTACTAGGTAAAGATGAACTCGGCCAAATCAAAAGCTTACCAACACATATTTCGAGAAATAGATAGGCGGGATAAACTCGGCTCGAAATAGCAAATGTGTATAATCAAAGTCTATATAGCAAAACGACTTTTATCTCAGAATAGGAGATAGAGTAGATATACTTTTGAGTGATAGATAAGTTCAAGTCTCCACATACCTTTTAGTTGATGAACATCCACCAGTTCCTTGAGTAGTCCTTCATCTTGTATGATGATTTCCATGGAGTTCTTGAGCTCAACTACACTTTCTATCCTAGTCCAAGACTTAGCTATAGTAGACTAGAAATCAAGACTTGTAATTTGATCACTAACATTGACAAACATGCTTGAGATATCTACACATGCGAGTTCGACCGAGCAATGCTCTAACACAATCAAATGCTAGTATTGAGTTAGGAGATAAGTAATAGTCGAATAGTTCATACAAAAGTAGAGAACACAAGACCTTGCAGAGGGATTATGTGTAGCGATTGTGTGCATAAACAACACTAGAAAGTGGACCTTTAGCTAAGAATCTAACTACTAGGATCTATATATAATTCACAAAAGGTAATGCATTCGAACAAATTACACCTTGAGTGAGCTACTACTAGGTGGTTTCGACGAATAGAATTTGGTATAGGAGAGCTTCCGTACCCAGTGATATAAGGAATTTAGGGGATAACACTGAGCTAGTTGTTATCCCACGGTTGGTAATAATCTGTGATTAATTGTATTAGTGGATGAATATAATAACTTGATGACGGTTTAGTAACGAAGAAGGATTCCCTGATCATATTTCTCTCTATTGCTTGCAAACTTTATTACTTTCAATTGCTTTGTTATTTGCTTTGTTCTAAAATCAAAAACAAACCCCTATTGTGACACTTTTTGACAACTAAATCTCCCTGCTCTTGAACGAACTTGACTTCCGTTATATTATTTCTAATTGAGTAAAAATAAGATATTAATTTGATTGCACATACGACACGCATCAACGAATTGAAAGATACGTTAGGCAATGAAAAAGTTCAAGTCAAATATTACTAACCTCAAGTGGAAGGATTATGTTGTCATTGTAGCTCGTTACTTCTTCAAGTCTTCACGTAATACTTGTAATGTCTCATATCCTAATACTTTCAAGTTAACCTATACGAAGTTGACTCTTGTATATAATCAAGCGACTCTTTAAATGAGTTTTGGTTCACTAAAATATGACAACCAAACTTGATATACCAACGCTTGGTGGGTTCAACCGAGCTATGATCTAACAGTTTTAAACTCCCATTTCAATCATTGAAACATTCTTAGAATACGACAATAGTTGTCTCACACAAACTGTTAGCTTGAAAGTAATTTTCAAGTGATCGAATGATCAATATAAAACATTCTGAGTCTACATCAAATGACTGTCTCACACAAATCATGTAAGATGTTACAAGGCGATTTTCACATGATCATCTTTTGACTTTCGTCAAGAATATAAGATGTACTTGGTTAATGAGAAAGCTTACCAACACATATTTCAAGAAATATGTAAGCGGGTTAAACTCATCTCGAAATATCAAATGTGTATAAACGAAGTCTATATAGCTATACGACTTTTGTCTCAAATAGGATATAAAGTAGATAGACCTTTGAGTGATAGATGATTTCAAGTCTCCACATACCTTTTGTTGATGAAGTTCCAAAATCTCCCCTTAGTAGTTCTTCGTCTTCAATCGATGAACGCCGTGAAGTTTAAAGCTTAACTACACTTTCTATCCTAATCCGAGACTTAGCTATAAGTAGACCAGAAATCGAGACTAATAGTTTTGATCACTAAAATTGACAAACGAGAGCAACGCTTGCGAGTTAGACCGACCAGTGCTCTGACATACTAGGAAATATGGCGTCACAATCAGTTGCGTCTCGCGAAGACATGCTGGAATTGTGGATGTTCTGGTTCATAAGTCTGTCGGGGACATTTTACGCTCTACAGAACCTACATGACCAACAGTATCTCGTCGAGGATGTGCTTTAGGAGTCACGGCATCACGACCAGCAGTATCTCGCGAGGACGTATACTAGAAATCGTGGCTAAGGATGCCTTGAGGGCCAAGGGCTTAATCTCTCCCATGAGAGTTGAATTTTGTCTATGGTCTTGAAATGTCACTTTTTCCCCTTATCCAAATTTCACGATCTACACAATCACATTTGTCAATATTTCTCTGTAAATGGGTTCACAACCACCATTATTTTTTATTCAGTAACTACTCTAAATGAATATTCGACAATCATTAAACTACAATGATCCCACACAGTTCTCGAGTGTATGCATATTTTGAAAAATTAAAATTTTACTTGTTCCAATGCTCACTAGCGTTATAATATCCTCATCTTCAAACGAGGAGATATTAATTTTGAGAATGTAAATTGTGATATGATAGAATTTATAAGAGCGGTATCTTTAGCATGTACTTAGATGCTTGTTAAGTGTGATCGGATTTGGCTTTTCAAAGGCATAAGCTTATAGAGAAGCTAAATGAAATATTTTCACGCATATTTGATGGCAGCCTCTTTCAATTTTCTCATAATAGGAGAGTAACTTATATAAATTTCTAAAGTTAATTAACACTAACTTATTAGTGTATAGTCTCCCCTTAAATATGGAGGAAATATTTTCATCTCGTACACGAAAAGAAGTTTCGTAAAGTATTATCCGATTAATTAGAGGACATATACTTATAATAATTCTTGATTTTAACAACACAAGGTTGGAAAATAGATTCTGACTTCAAGAGCCATAAATTTGTAGTCTACTTGACATTCAAATTGAAGATCAACCATGGATTTTATTGATTACATCCAAAAAC
The DNA here is from genome assembly GCF_003573695.1 of Papaver somniferum. Taxonomy (NCBI): domain Eukaryota; kingdom Viridiplantae; phylum Streptophyta; class Magnoliopsida; order Ranunculales; family Papaveraceae; genus Papaver; species Papaver somniferum. The sequence continues at coordinate 102,794,697 of NC_039360.1, read as the reverse complement.
ATATAAAATATTCAAATAAATCTCCAATAATTTTGTGACCTTTAGGGCCAACAAGATAATGATTTACAAGGAAATTATGGACACACTCTTTATCAGAATTAAATGATAATAAGATCAATATAGTCTCTAAAAAGACTAATAATATAAGCTAACTAGCCTGGTGCGCACCCTTTGATCTTTTATGTCCAACCATATTCCATCTACCAGTGGAACGGTTTCAATATTGGAGATTATTACCATGAGGAAAAACCAAAAATTGCTAAATATTCCTCAAGAATACAACGATTCCTCATTTTTTTGGTTTCTGCCATAATAACGATATATCATTCTGGGATCGATAAGGAAAACCAATTTTGTTTGTCTTAAAATGTTTCTTTAAAAACAAGATAAAGAAATCATCATCGTTATATTAAAAAAAAATCCATTATGTGGTCGAGAAAATCATTCATTAGCAAAAAAAATTAGAAAATACGTCAATTTATTTTCTCATCGTATAAAAATGATGGAGAAAATTAACACCAGTTGGTATATGCAAATTCAGTTAGTTAACACCAATTGGTATATTGAGAAAATTAACACCAATTGGTATCTGCAAAATACGTCAATTTATCAAGCTCTCGTGTCGACAAAATATAATGATATTGTCATTTAGTTATCGCAAATTCAAAATCCACTTTGTGATTAGAAAGATGGTTTCTTGTAGGTGAATAGAAACTGAATATAAAACTCACATGATCTTCCTCCAATGAACGAAGATACTCAAAAAAATATTGGCCGTAGGTTTTTCAACCATGCATGCACGTGATTATTTTCCGTATATATAATTAAATTGCGACGACACCAATTTTTGGTGATTACAGTTTCATTAATGAAATAAAAACTGTAAACCATCTTTTGATGAATTTTTTTCTTGCTCTTTATAAAAAAAAAATAGAGAAGAAAGGAAATCAATTTTATTTTAATATTGACCACCTACAACTCATATATAGATATGGACCATGTCTCTTTATAATTAATCAATGGATTTAATGGGGGCGGTGGTGGGGTTTGATGGAATTTTCCAAAACAATGGAGGTGGTGATGGCATCATATAAACTAGATGCAGGAATAAGTTGTTTTGAAATTGAAACAGGAGCAGAACAACTTCGTCTCAAATCATGTGCTTCTCCTCCTCATGGTCTCATCAGCTTATCTGAACGCTTCTATGTCTCCTCTCAAGTTCGCGAATCCTCATCTTCTTCTTCTGGTTCTATCCTCCACTGGTTCCGGACCAAGGCTGTAGCAGATGTTAAAAGTTTTCCTGCAGAAGCAATTACTCCTCTTGTTTCTAATTCTGATGGCACTTATATCATTGGCGGTGGTTCCTCTGGTAACATTTGTTGGAGAAAATGAGTTTATTGTTTTGTTTTATAGTCTTGGTGGGAATGGAACTTAGGACCTTGGGTCTCTAAGGGCACTTACCCATTTTCATATGAGTGAATGAAAGTCCCACATTGGGTATAACCAGATAGTTAGTCCACTATATAGCTATTCCATTATGGATAGTTAGTAAAACAATGTGGGTGGAACGGGTGGGGCGAAATATTTTTTGTCGCCACTAAGGCCTGGGCGTATGGCTCGGGCTCGGGCCTCCGTCACTGACTGGTCAACCAAGACTTATCATTTTTGGACATAATTAATTTGAATTATTTCCTAAAACGTTTTGAAAATCAAAATAAATTATTTCTTAAATGTGGGGGGCGTGTGACCTGGGCGAATTTATTCTCTTAATGAAAACAAATTTTCTAACGAATTTATTTGCATGGATGTCGACATTTCTTACCGTTTTTTGACTGTTTGATGACAGAATTATGTCGACATCTTGACAGCATTATTTCGCATGCAGAATTATTTCGCACATTAATGTGCATTGATTTCACCTCCTCTGTTCGCCTATAAAAAGAACTCTTCTTCTTCTTCATTTCTCTTTGTATCTAGAAGAGCTACTATCCTCTTCTTTTAGCCTCTCTCCCTCTGTGTGGTCTTTTCTTTTCTTCCGTGCTTTGCTGTTAAGTTCGTATGAGTGGGCATTTATTATAGTGCTAACAATACTTGTATCAGGAATTTTTATCCTGGATACAACTTAACCACAGGGTATAAGCATCACTCGTTCTTGAGGCGTACCGGTCAACTATTATGTTAAGGACAGCGTGTTGAACGCGTGACTCTGTCTTCTGTTTGCTGTCTATTTGAGTGTTTATTTACCTTCCAGAAATTTTAATTCTAACATATTCACATCTTCTTTGAGTGTTTTTTATTGTTACAGCCGCAATAATCTTAACACAATATTTTATTTCTGTCTGTAACAATGAGTAAGAACGATGTTGAAAGGCCAGCAAAATTTTCTGGGAAAGATTTCAAAAGATGGCAATCGAAGATGTTATTTATTCTGAGTTATCATGAGCCAGATCATTATGTTTTGGTTCTTTATGATGAGGGTTTGAAGGATATGGGACGTGAACTTGAGTTAGAGGATTGGGTTAGGAAGAACTATATGGCCAAAAATCATATTCTGAACTGTTTGGAAGATGCTCTGTATGACTTCTACATTGCAAAATAGAACTTTAATACTTTTGATTTATGGGCTGCTTTGAAGGCAAAATACCAAGCTGAAACTGCTGAAAGTAAGAAATTCTTGGTAGCTAGGCTTCATGAGTATAAAATAGTGAATGAAAAATATGTGGTTGATCAATTCCTTGAACTCCAGAAAATTATGAATGGAATTATTGCGGAAGGTATGGTGACTAATGAAACTTTTCAAGTGTCTAGTGTCATCGAGAAATTGCCTTCTTCCTGGTCCGACTACAAGAAGAAACTGAGACATGAAACTGCTGAGTTTACTATGGTTGATTTGGGTAAGAAGATTCAAGTAGAAGAATTGTTGTGCGCCAAGGACAAAAATGTTTCTTCTGCAAGAGACATGTCTACCAAAGCTCATGTGACTGAACACAAAGGTTCTAATGTTGATAAGAACCGAAACAACTCCAAGAAACCTCCCGGCAAGAAAGGTATGTTTCAGAAACCCAAATCTAGCATTAATAAAATTAAGGGTGATTGTTATGCTTGTGGTAATCTTGGCCATATGGCGGTTCACTGTAGAAACCGTAAGGACCTTAAAAAGAAAAATAATGCTAATTTGGTTGAAAACAACAAAGATGAATTTTCTGGCACGGTGTCTGAAGTCAATTTGGTAACAAATGTGAGAGACTAGTGGGTAGACTCTGGTGCTACCAAACATGTCTGTGGAAACAGAGATATGTTCACCTCCTATAATAAGGTAGGGGAAGGAGAAAAACTCTATATGGGTAACTCATCTGCAGCTGCGGTTGTAGGAAAAGGCAAAGTTGGGCTCAAACTCACTTCTGGCAACTCTCACATTGAATGAAGTTCTTCATGTTCCGGACATCTGCAAAAATCTTGTTTCTTGTGTTGTTTTAGGTGATAAGGGTTTTAAAATTGTAATAGAATCTGGGAAATGTGTTGTAACTATGGGTAAGGATTATGTGGGGCAGGGTTATAAGACTGAGGGTCTGTATAAGCTTAATGTAAACTCTGCTGTTATGAATAAGAATGATTCTTCTGCTTATGTTTGTGAGTCTTTGAATGTTTGTCATGGTAGACTTGGACATGTTAATTATAAGTCAATGCTTAAACTAGCTGATGCAGGCTGCATACCCAAATTTAGTTTGGAAAAGGAACACAAATGTGAAATATGCGTAGAATCAAAGTATGCTAGAAAACCTTTTAGAAAAAATGTTCACAGAAATTCTAAACCCTTAGAATTAATTCACTCAGACCTACTTGACATGAAATCGGTTCAAACTAGAGGTGGTAAGAAATGGTTTGTTACCTTTATAGACGACTATACTAGGTACTGTCATGTTTATTTGCTTAGAGGTAAGGATGATGCCTTAGAAGCCTTTAAGAGGTATAAATTAGAAGTTGAAAACCAATTGAATACTACCATTAAAACCATTAGGTCTGACCGTGGTGGTGAGTACATAACTCCTATAGGAGATTTCTGTGTAGAACATGGCATAATACACGAGGTTACCATTCCTTATTCACCTCAGTCAAATGGTGTAGCTGAACGTAAGAACTGTACCCTTAAGGAGATGATGAATGCCATGTTAATTAGTTCAGGATTACCTTCGAACTTGTGGGGGGAAGCTGTCCTCTCAGCCTGCTATATCCTGAACAGAGTACCTTTTAAAGGATCAGATAAAACTCCATATGAATTGTGGAAAGGCAGACAACCTTCTTTAGCATACTTCAAAGTGTGGGGGTGTTTGGCTAAGGTTCAGATCCCTAAACCTAAAGCAACCAAGATAGGACCCAAAACTGTTGACTGTGTCTTCATAGGGTATCCTGAGCATACACCTTCATATAGGTTCATGGTTGTGAGTTCTGATATTTCTGAAATTGGTACGAATACTATTATGTAGTCTAGGGATGCTGTGTTTTTTGAAAATGTTTTTCCTTTAAAAACTGACTCTCGCAAGAGAGGTGTTGATCCCCTAGATGTCCCTTCAACCAGTCAGACTTTACCTTTAGAGGAAGATGAAGTAGAAATTGATCCTAGGAGAAGTAAAAGGGATAGAACCAAAACCTCCTTTGGACCTGACTTTGTAAAACTAGCAGAGTCTGATCCTCAGACTTATAGAGAAGCCATGACTTCACCGGAAGCTCCATGGTGGAAAGAGTCCAGTATTAGTGAAATGGAATCCATCAAATAGAATGATACATGGGATATAGTAGATTTACCTCCAGGGTGTAAGGCCATAGGATGTAAATGGATCTTCAGGAGGAAACATAACATAGATGGAACTATTCAAAAATACAAGGATAGGTGATGAGTGCCAAATATTGTATATATTTATCCCTTTTTGTTGGCATTTAACTCATCTTTTGATCATTAATTCTACATTTTATCCCATATTCTGTATTTTCATTGTTTTCAAGAATAAATATTTTTCTTACTTAATTTTGCATTTTTAGGTAATAAATAAAGTCTGGATGACTTGCGGAGCGGAAAAGAGCAGAAAAGTAGTGAAAAGCCGGGAGAAATCAATAGGTTAGTAGTTAAAGGCTACAAACAAAAGGAAGGTGTAGATTTCTTTGATACTTACTCACCCGTTACGAGAATTATTTCCATTAGGATGTTAATTGCTATAGCTGCGGTTCATAACCTAGAGATACATCAAATGGATGTAAAAACAGCTTTTCTACATGGTGAATTAGATGAAGAAATTTACATGGAACAACCAGAGGGATTTGTAGTGAAAGGTTGTGAAAACAAAGTTTATAAACTGAAAAATCTTTGTATGGATTGAAACAAGCACCTAAACAATGGCATGAAAAATTTGATCATGTAGTGTTTTATAGTGGTTTTAAAATCAATGAGTCTGACAAGTGTGTCTATACTAAACTTGTGAATGATGATTGTGTGATTGTATGCTTGTATGTTGACGATATGCTTATACTTGGTACTAACATGGATGTAATTAATTCCACTAAGAGCATGCTGAATGAGAACTTTGACATGAAAGACTTAGGCCCCGCAGATGTAATCTTAGGGATGAAAATTAGAAGAAATTCTAACGGTTATAGTCTTAGTCAATCTCATTATGTTGAATCTGTGCTTAGTCAATCTCATTATGTTGAATCTGTGCTTAGAAAATTCAATCATTTTGATTGTAAACCTGCTTATACTCCGTATGATCCTTGTTGTAAACTCAAAAAGAATAGGGGTAATGGAGTATCACAACTTGAATACTCTCGAGTTATAGGAAGTCTGATGTATTTGATGAACTGTACTAGGCCAGAAATTGTTTATTCTGTGAGTAGGTTAAGTAGGTATACTTGTAATCCACGGCAGGAACATTGGGATGCACTTTTTAGAGTGTTGAGGTATTTGAAATACACTTTGACCTTTTTTTTGAATTATGAAAGATATTCTACTGTCCTTGAGGGATTTTGTGATGCAAACTGGATATCATACTCAGAGGAGTCCAAGTCTACGAGTGGATATGTTTTCACTCTAGAAGGTGGGGCTGTTTCTTGGAAGAGTTCCAAACAAACCTGCACAACTCGATCCACTATGGAATCTGAGTTTATTGCGTTAGATAAAGCAGGAGAGGAAGCCGCATGGCTAATATGCTTTTTAGAAGACATTCCTCTCTGGCATAGGCTTGTGCCAGCTATATCTATACATTGTGATAATCAATCTGCCATAGCTAAAGCTAAAAACAGCTACTATAATGGGAAGTATATACATATAAAGAGAAGACACGATACCCTAAAACAACTAATCTCAAAAGGCGTTATTTCCATTGATTGAGTCAAGTCCAAGGAGAATATCGCGGACCCTTTAACGAAAGGTTTGTCCAAGGAGATAGTTAATAATGCATCTAAGGGGATGGGGCTTAGGCTCATTAAATAAACTTGCCATGAAGGATACTCAACCTTGCTGACTGGAGATCCCAAGATCAAGGTTTTGAATGAGAAACTAATTTGTGGTGGGTCAAGGTAAACACTATCAGAGAATTTCATTCTCTGCCCCTTCCCTATGGTGTAGACGTGATAGTGTGACTGCATGAGAAGGATGACTTTAAACTAAGTCTTAATGAGTTCTATAGTTTCAATTCAAGATTGAAGTGGGGTGTAGAAGTAAACACTCTTGATGGAACTAACCTATCTGAATGTGGAAGTGGGTCGCTTCCTATGAGAATAGAGATGATTCTCTAGAACATTCTGAGAAACGGGATTTGTCCAGTGCCAAAAAGGACACAACGACACGAACTTGACAGTACCTAGAGAGATATCACGCGTGGTTATTATCGCGGACTACACCAGATGATGGCAGTTCAAGACACCGCGTTCACTGTCCATCAAGTAATTCTGGCAATTTCTCACTAAGAAAAGGTTCAAGACCTCATGGACACCTCTTTCCTAAGTGGTATTTCTCGCTTTCCGTTTTATGATTTTGTCGGTATTTCATTCATGTGGGAGATTGTTGGAGAAAATGAGTTTATTTTTTTGTTTTATAGTCTTGGTGGGAATGGAACTTAGGACCTTGGGTCTCTAAGGGCACTTACTCATTTTCATATGATTGAATGAAAGTCCCACATTGGGTATAACTAGATAGTTAGTCCACTATATAGCTATTCCATTATGGATAGTTAGTAAAACAATGTGGGTGGAACGGGTGGGGCGAAATATTTTTTGTCGCCACTAAGGCCTGGGCGTATGGCTCGGGCTCGGGCCTCCGTCACTGACTGGTCAACCAAGACTTATCATTTTTGGAAATAATTAATTTGAATTATTTCCTAAAACGTTTTGAAAATCAAAATAAATTATTTCTTAAATGTGGGGGGCGTGTGACCTGGGAGAATTTATTCTCTTAATGAAAACAAATTTTCTAACGAATTTATTTGCATGGATGTCGACATTTCTTACCGTTTTTTGACTGTTTGATGACAGAATTATGTCGACATCTTGACAACATTATTTCGCATGCAGAATTATTTCGCACATTAATGTGCATTGATTTCACCTCCTATGTTCTCCTATAAAAAGAACTCTTCTTCATTTCTCTTTGTGTCCAGAAGAGCTACTATCCTCTTCTTTTCGTCTCTCTCCCTCTGTGTGGTCTTTTCTTTTCTTCCGTGCTTTGATGTTAAGTTCGTATGAGTGGGCAAGTATTGTAGTGCTAACAATACTTGTATCAGGCAGTTTTATCCTGGATACAACTTGACCACAGGGTATAAGCATCACTCGTTCTTGAGGCGTACCGGTCAACTATTGTATTAAGGACAGCGTGTTGAACACGTGACTCTGTCTTCTGTTTGTTTTCCATTTGAGTGTTTATTTACTTCCAGAAATTTTAATTCTAACATCTTCACATCTTCTTTGAGTGTTTTTTATTGTTACACCAAATCTTAACACAATATTTATTTCTCTGTAACAATGGGTAAGAACGATGTTGAAAGGCCAGCAAAATTTTCTGGGAAAGATTTCAAAAGATGGCAATCGAAGATGTTATTTTTTCTGAGTTATCATGAGCTAGATCATTAAGTTTTGGTTCCTTATGATGAGGGTTTGAAGGATATGGGACGTGAACTTGAGTTGGAGGATTGGGTTAGGCAGAACTATATGGCCAAAAATCATATTTTGAATTGTTTGGAAGATGCTCTGTATGACTTCTACATTGCAAAAGAGAACTTTAATTCTTTTAATTTATGGGCTGCTTTGGAGGCAAAATACCAAGCTGAAACTGCTGGAAGTAAGAAATTCTTGGTAGCTAGGCTTTATGAGTATAAAATGGTGAATGACAAATCTGTGGTTGATCAATTCCTTGAACTCCATCAAATTATGAATAAAATTATTGCGGAAGGTATGGTGATTGATGAAACTTTTCAAGTGTCTACTGTCATCGAGAAATTGCCTTATTCCTGGTCCGACTACAAGAAGAAACTGAGACATGAAACTGCTGAGTTTACTATGGTTGATTTGGGTAAGAAGATTCAAGTAGAAGAATTGTTGTGCGCCAAGGACAAAAATGTTTCTTCTGCAAGGGACATGTCTAACAAATCTCATGTGACTGAACACAAACGTTCCAATGCTGATAAGAACCGAAACAACTCCAAGAAACCTCCCGGCAAGAAAGGTATGTTTCAGAAACCCAAATCTAGTATTAATAAAATTAAGGGTGATTGTTATGCTTGTGGTTATCCTGGCCATATGGTTGTTCACTGTATAAACCGTAAGGACCTTAAAAAGAAAAATAATGCTAATTTGGTTGAAAACAACAAGGATGAATTTTCTGGCACGGTGTCTGAAGTCAATTTGGTAAAAAATGTGAGAGACTGGTGGGTAGACTCTGGTGCTACCAAACATGTTTGTGGAAACAGAGATATGTTCACCTCCTATAATAAGGTAGGGGAAGGAGAAAAACTTTATATGGGTAACTCATCTGCAGCTGCGGTTGTAGGAAAAGGAAAAGTTGGGCTCAAACTCACTTCTGGCAAGACTCTCACATTGAATGAAGTTCTTCATGTTCCGGACATCTGCAAAAATCTTGTTTCTTGTGCTGTTTTAGGTGATAAGGGTTTTAAAATTGTAATAGAATCTGGGAAATGTGTTGTAACTAAGGGTAAGGATTATGTGGGGCAGGGTTATAAGACTGAGGGACTGTATAAGCTTAATGTAAACTCTGTTGTTATGAATAAGAATGATTCTTCTGCTTATGTTTGTGAGTCTTTGAATGTTTGTCATGGTAGACTTGGACATGTTAATTATAAGTCAATGCTTAAACTAGCTGATGCAGGCTGCATACCCAAATTTAGTTTGGAAAAGGAACACAAATGTGAAATATGCGTAGAATCAAAGTATGCTAGAAAACCTTTTAGAAAAAATGTTCACAGAAATTCTAAACCCTTAGAATTAATTCACTCAGACCTAGTTGACATGAAATCGGTTCAAACTAGAGGTGGTAAGAAATGGTTTGTTACCTTTATAGACGACTGTACTAGGTACTGTCATGTTTATTTGCTTAGAGGTAAGGATGATGCCTTAGAAGCCTTTAAGAGGTATAAATTAGAAGTTGAAAACCAATTGAATACTACCATTAAAACCATTAGGTCTGACCGTGGTGGTGAGTACATAACTCCTATAGGAGATTTCTGTGTAGAACATGGCATGATACACGAGGTTACCCCTCCTTATTCACCTCAGTCAAATGGTGTAGCTGAACGTAAGAACTGTACCCTTAAGGAGATGATGAATGCCATGTTAATTAGTTCAGAATTACGTTCGAACTTGTGGGGGGAAGTTGTCCTCTCAGCCTGCTATATCCTAAACAGAGTACCTTTTAAATGATCAGATAAAACTCCATATGAATTGTGGAAAGGCATACAACCTTCTTTAGCATACTTCAAAGTGTGGGGGTGTTTGGCTAAGGTTCAGATCCCTAAACCTAAAGCAACCAAGATAGGACCCAAAACTGTTGACTGTGTCTTCATAGGGTATCCTGAGCATACACCTTCATATAGGTTCATGGTTGTGAGTTCTGATATTTCTGAAATTGGTGCGAATACTATTATGGAGTCTAGGGTTGCTATGTTTTTTGAAAATGTTTTTCCTTTAAAAACTGACTCTCGTAAGAGAGGTGTTGATCCCCTAGATGTCCCTTCAACCAGTCAGACTTTACCTTTAGAGGAAGATGAAGTAGAAACTGATCCTAGGAGAAGTAAAAGGGATAGAACCAAAACCTCCTTTGGACCTGACTTCGTCACACTGGCAGAGTCTGATCCTTAGACTTATAGAGAAGCCATGACTTCACCGGAAGCTCCATGGTGGAAAGAGTCCAGTATTAGTGAAATGGAATCCATCAAAGAGAATGATACATGGGAGATAGTAGATTTACCTCCAGGGTGTAAGGCCATAGGATATAAATGGATCTTCAGTAGGAAACATAACATAGATGGAACTATTCAAAAATACAAGGATAGGTTAGTAGTTAAAGGCTACAAACAAAAGGAAGGTGTAGATTTCTTTGATACTTACTCACCCGTTACGAGAATTACTTCCATTAGGATGTTAATTGCTATAACTGCGGTTCATAACCTAGAGATACATCAAATGGATGTAAAAACATCTTTTCTACATGGTGAATTAGATGAAGAAATTTACATGGAACAACCTGAGGGCTTTGTAGTGAAAGTTTGTGAAAACAAAGTTTGTAAACTGAAAATATCTTTGTATGGATTGAAACAAGCACCTAAACAATGGAATGAAAAATTTGATCATGTAGTGTTTTCTAGTGGTTTTAAAATCAATGAATCTGACAAGTGTGTCTATACTAAACTTGTGAATGATGATTGTGTGATTGTATGCTTGTATGTTGACGATATGCTTATACTTAGTACAAACCTGGATGTAATTAATTCGACTAAGAGCATGCTGAATGAGAACTTTGACATGAAATACTTAGGACCCGAAGATGTAATCTTAGGGATGAAAATTAGAAGAAATTCTAATGGTTATAGTCTTAGTCAATCTCATTATGTTGAATCTGTGCTTAGAAAATTCAATCATTTTGATTGTAAACCTTCTTATACTCCGTATGATCCTTGTTGTAAACTCAAAAAGAATAGGGGTAATGGAGTATCACAACTTGAATACTCTCGAGTTATAGGAAGTCTGATGTATTTGATGAACTGTACTAGGCCAGAAATTGTTTATTCTGTGAGTAGGTTAAGTAGGTATACTTGTAATCCAGGGCAGGAACATTGGGGTGCACTTTTTAGAGTGTTGAGGTATTTGAAATACACTTTGACCTTTTGTTTGAATATCGCGGACCCTTTAACGAAAGGTTTGTCCAAGGAGATAGTTAATAATGCATCTAAGGGGATGGAGCTTAGGCTCATTAAATAAACTTGCCATAAAGGATACTCAACCTTGCTGACTGGAGATCCCAAGATAAAGGTTTTGAATGAGAAACTAATTTGTGGTGGGTCAAGGTAAACACTATCAGAGAATTTCATTCTCCGCCCCTTCCCTATGGTGTAGACGTGATAGTGTGACTGCATGAGAAGGATGACTTTAAACTAAGTCTTAATGAGTTATATAGTTTCAATTCAAGATTGAAGTGGGGTGTAGCAGTAAACACTCTTGATGGAACTCACCTATCTGAATGTGGAAGTGGGTCGCTTCCTATGAGAATAGAGATGATTCTCTAGAGCATTCTAAGAAACGAAATTTGTCCAGGGCCAAAAAGGACACAATAGCACGAACTTGACAGTACCTAGAGAGATATCACGCGTGGTTATTATCGCGGACTACACCAAACGATGGAAGTTCTAGACATCGCGTTCACTGTCCATCAAGTAGTTCCGGCAATTTCTCACTAAGCAAAGGTTCAAGACCTCATGGACACCTCTTGCTTAAGTGGTATATCTCGCTTTCCGTTTTTTGATTTTGTCGGTATTTCATTCATGTGGGGGATTGTTGGAGAAAATGAGTTTATTGTTTTGTTTTATAGTCTTGGTGGGAATGGAACTTAGGACCTTGGGTCTCAAAGGGCACTTACTCATTTTCATATGAGTGAATGAAAGTCCCACATTGGGTATAACTAGATAGTAGTCCACTATATAGCTATTCCATTATGGATAGTTAGTAAAACAATATGGGTGGAACAGGTGGGGCGAAATATTTTTTGTCTCCACTAAGGCCTGAGCGTATGGCTCGGGCTCGGGCCTCCGTCACTGACTGGTCAACCAAGACTTATCATTTTTGGACATAATTAATTTGAATTATTTCCTAAAACGTTTTGAAAATCAAAATAAATTATTTTTTAAATGTGGGGGGCGTGTGACCTGGGAGAATTTATTCTCCTAATGAAAACAAATTTTCTAACGAATTTATTTGCATGGATGTCGACATTTCTTACCGTTTTTTGACTTATTGATGACAGAATTATGTCGACGTCTTGACAACATTATTTCACATGCAGAATTATTTCGCACATTAATGTGTATTGATTTCACCTCCTCTGTTCGCCTCTAAAAAGAACTCTTCTTCTTCATTTCTCTTTGTGTCCAGAAGAGCTACTATCCTCTTCTTTTCGTCTCTCTCCCTCTGTGTGGTCTTTTCTTTTCTTCTGTGCTTTGTTGTTAAGTTCGTATGAGTGGGCAAGTATTGTAGTGCTAACAATACTTGTATCAGACAGTTTTATCCTGGATACAACTTGACCACAGGGTATAAGCATCACTCGTTCTTGAGGCGTACCGGTCAACTATTGTGTTAAGGACAGCGTGTTGAACACGTGACTCTGTCTTCTGTTTGCTGTCCGTTTGAGTGTTTATTTACCTTTCAGAAATTTTAATTCTAACATCTTCACATCTTCTTTGAGTGTTTTTTATTGTTACAGCCGCAACAACATTTACCTTTAGGAGATTGCTAGTGGAAGATTACTTAAAAAGTGGAATGCTCATTATAGAGGTGTAATTTTTTTTATTTTTTTTGGTTTTGACACAATCCACAGGGTTTAAGGAGAACCCAGAACCTTACAAACAACTACCAAAGAAAAACAAAAAAAAACGAACAAAATTACTGTCTAAAATAGACTTTATGACTACTATCCTCCTCTACTATATTCCTCAAAGTACTGTCAAAACTGCTTGGGTCTACTTAAACAAAACTGGCACTAGGATGAATGCTCGCCAGATGATCAGCTGCCTTGTTGGTCTCTCAAAAAACATAAGAATATCTGATTGCCTCAAAGATCAACCTTAAGTAGACAATACGTCTCCATATACGTCTCCATATTCCAGGCAGGGGAAGGCTTCTGAGCGGAGAGTAACTTATAGAGGTGTAACTTGTTGGGTATTATCTGATGATGAATCTTTTTTTATTTCGGGGGCTGAGGATAGATGTGTCGTGTCTGGTCTCTTCTCATGTAATATATTGTTTTGTGGTATTAAAATTCATCTCTATTTTGTTTGCTAAAAAAACGGATTTAATTCAATTGCACCCAAAAATTAAAATTTGGTGCAGCGAAGATATGAAATCCATCGCGCAAAAAAAAAAAGATCTTTCTAGAACATGTTTTATGGTTACATGGGTTTTGTTTTTGTCAATAAGACAAAATAATAATATGCCAAATAAGACTAACTAAATTGATTCAATATATAATAAATTAAAAGATATTACAGAAATACCTTAACAAAATTGGTATATAAAATGGGTTAGCAATGAAACCAACAATACCACGATCATCTCGGTTTGCTTATGCATCAGAGTTGTATTAGTCCAGCCACGTAGAGTACATACAAAAAAATCAAACCAAAAGTTAGCATAAGATTTTAAGTTATACCATGCAAGCATATTTAGATATTTATAAAACAATTACTAATATAAATTGTTAAAAAGAAAATTTTCTTATAACACCAATATTCTTTTGCTGATTTTCTTCTTAGAAATTTCAAAGCTCGATGTAGAGCGTGCTGATAACGTGTTATAGACTAAGTTGAGACATCCAAAGTAAAGAGAAAAGAAGAAGAGATTCTCATCATATTTGTGTATTACAAAGAAATTTTCTCTCTATTTATAAGTTACTCTATAGCTCGGTATTGAATACCATTAAGGATGGAGGTCAATGACATACACTCATGGTAGCATTTACTGTATACAAGTTACAAAGTTATGGTGAGGAAGATGGCAGACCAAAGAATTTGATGATGATGTAAGGGTATTGTCCCTAAATGGTGATGTAAGGGTATTGTCCCCAAAGAACTGATTAAGTGGGACCTAAACGGTCGAGGCTTGGAGAGAGAACTGGCGCTGGACAGATCCGCGTGGAAAGCAGCGATCCATGTAAAAGAGGTATGTACACAAGGCACGTGATTTGTCCCTACTTTTTGATTTTGTCTTTGAATGTCTTCTGTTTTGCCTTAGACTGTATGCATCGTGAACCTGTAAACCACCATAGTGGAAGTGAAGGGGGATTACCCCTGTGGCTCTACAGCTCGCAGGATCGTGAAGGAGGGACCACCCCCGTAACCCTGCAGCTCGGATATGGAGTATGTGGTCACATCACCTAAATGGTCGCGAATGCGTAATTCCATGGAAGTGACGGGATACTGCACCCTCTGTCCCAAAAAGAACTAGACACGAAATGTGTCAAGGATTATTCTTACCTCTGGGTAAGTTGCATCTAAGTCGGCCGGCTGGCGTAAGAACTTTTTGGCCACACAACCATGGAACTATTCGTCATGCGGTATTAAAAACTAGAGGATCCTTCTTCCTCTAGTCCCTGCTCGACCTGATACTTGTTACTGGACAAGAGTTTTGGTTTTGGTTTTGGTAAGGGTATTGTCATCCACAATACATTTATTTATAACATGAATTGATTACAGAAATCACATTCAATTAATGGAAACTAAATTGAAATCCTAAATAATCACATCTAACATGACATCTTACCATAAAATAACGTAATTATTCCATAAATAAAGAAACCAAATAATTGAAATTTTTTCTAATGGTGCAGCCCTGCCGTCATTTAATTGACCATAAAGAATAGAAAAAAATAATTCTAATAAATAAGGTAAAGGTTGCTTTGGTCCAATTGAAAATTTAAAAATATACATTCAATCTAAAACTATTAATCTTAACCGTCGAATCGTCGATCTTATGTTTTGGGCAAGACGTTTATATCATCTTATTGGTCGGTTTATATCATCTTATTTCAGTTTCTACTAAAATAATATTTCCTCTGTCTTTTTTTATCCGTCCTAATTTCTACTTTGGTCTGTCTTTTTTTATCTATCTGCTCTGTTTATAGACATATTTTTTTTCTCTTAAACTATCAAATATATCCTTTATTTTTTATAATCAAAAAATCATTCTTAATATAAACTTAATTCAAAATATTAAATATTATCACTATATATATGTATTCAATATCTTTGTATTAATCGTCATTCCTATTTTATATAAAAACATCTATGGATATATATAAAATTTCTAATAAAACTTCTACTTATTCTTATATAATTTTAATTTTGGTAATAATGTAACATTAAATAAGACTAGTCATGACATTTTATAGGATCTCCTTAATATTTTGACAAGGTCAATTTGGACTGTTAATTTAGGACGGAGGGAGTATTTTATTTCGGACCTGGGTATCAATATCTATCTGATTTTATGGACCTACGGTTGAGGCCTGCCCTTAATTTCGTTTTCCCGATGTAAGAGGTTCGCACGTGCCATATTTTCCCAATAAGTATCAGTTGAGCCCTAATCTGTGAACATTTTATCCGAGCCGTTTATCTTTCTTTTGGTTCTTTTAAAAAGTAGAAAACCAGATGCCTATCAGCCACCGCCCTAATTGATCTTCTTCCCTGATTTTTTCCCCAGACCATAATTTATCAAAAAGAAAAAACAAAACAAAACCTTTGCGATTCACCAAAAACTCTCAAATATGTCTACGCCATCTTCTTCCAACTCACAAAACGAATATTTGGTATGTCTTATTTTGGATGGAAACCTAACAAAAAGCTGCAAAGATGTCTCGAATCGTGTTGCGGCGGATGTTTGCGATTGTCATTTGCCGTTGTTTGGTTTTACCGATAACATTAACGAGGGCCAATTAATCAGTATCTTAGAGAATTTCTTGAAGAATTACAAGAAAAGTCCTATTTCACTAAAGTTTTCAGATTTATGTTCCCAAACAAAAAAGATCTTTTTTTAATACCCGCCGCATCGATTCAATTGCTTGAGTTCCATTCCGGACTGTTCAAGGAATTGGCTAATTTCCAAGTGCCAGATGAATATAAACCGGATATTTGGTTTCCTCGAGCTACCTTCTCTATCGTAAAAGGAGATGAGCAACTATGTGAAGGATTTGCTGCCGCTAGGAAATATCTGGGGTTTCCATTAAAAGGATCTGCGCATAAACTTGCACTCCTACGGATTTCGCCTGACCTCAGGAGAGCATGCTGGTCTGGCAACCTTTCCAATGAGGTATGGACAATTAAGTTCTCTTTAGTTTAACAACACGGCACAGTTACTTGAGTAATCAATTTAGAGCTCAAAATATGGCAGTTCATCCGAGAACGAGGTAGTCATATTCTCCATCTATCGATTCAATAGTCTAGGAGCTGAAGTATTGAACACTTCAGTAGTCCAATAATAAATTGGTTGATTAATTTTTCTTTACAGTTTTATACTTAGATCCACTACTAGTAGACACCCTACTATTTTTTCCATATACGACTGTTGAATGTATGTGTTCGTGTATCCAGCTTTCTGAGTAAGGGGTATTTAGATTTGGTTTGAAGTATATAAAATTTAAAAAGGTCCATATAGAATAACTCAGATTAGGTTCAAGAAGTCCCACCTCCTCACCCAGGAGGAGGAGGATGTTATGCATTCTCAGTTATAGAAGTATAGTCCTAATTATCTTCCTTACGGCAGCCAGTTTTTGTTAGAAATTTACCTTCAAGCCTAGGGAGGCTGTAACCATTTTGATACTCTTGATACATAATACTACTTCACCTTCTTATTTTTCTTCAACGTTTAACCATAACCGCTAAAGTTGGCATTATCTGGCTTGTACTGGCTCATCATTATTGAGAAAGCTTCATCGAGCACCATGGAAAAAGCATAAAAGCTGATAGACTAGGCTCACTGGAATTACCAGCCCATAAAATTAACTTTGAAGGCATGCATAATTCTATTACTAACATGGCTATTATTGGGTTAATTTTCCCTGATTGATATGGAAATTACAGGGAGGCAAAGATAATCACAAGGGCCAGATCAGCTGGCAAATGAGGAAGTGTGGCTCTGGAGGAAGTTGTACTATTGGAAAGGACTGAACCAAGTGTAGCTGGGAGAAGATCATAAAGAAGCTCTATCTCCCATTAGCAAAGGCTAATCTAAAATCCAATGGCAGGCTCAATGATGTTGGAAGATGCCATATGTTCTTGCAAGGACTATTTACTATCCAATTCAGTTAGTTTTAGTTATTCTGATGGCTGTTGTGCTGGCGTCCCAACGCCATCCAGCCACCATGCTACTTCCCTTCCTCTCTTTTTATGGTTAGGCACCCAACCTATGGTGCTCTAAACGTTATGTATGACTCAAGGGCAACCCTCTTTTTATTTAATGCTTTCAGTTTTTCTACGGGAAAGAAGAAAAAAAACAGTTGAAAAAGGTAATATTATTAGAGCCTCACCATACAACTCGGTGCTCGTATTGAATCTATAATGATTGGACAATTCCCGGGTGTATTGGCCTAATATAGAGCAATATTGTCCTTAGAATGTTACCGGTGCTTGTAGCAATTCCACCCATGTTCTTTTGGTCTTTGACTCTGCAGATTAAATATTCAGAACCCGGTATGATGTTACTACCAAATTTTACCTGATGTTACTACCAATTTTTTACCAATTCTCGAGTGAATATAATGTTCATGGATAGATTGCTTGTTAGTATAAAGCGACTCAACTCATAGGAAAATTCTAATGTTATATTCATGAATTTAATTCCTATAAAGTATTCACCAAAGTATAAATATTAGCCAGTATATAAATAAACTTTATTGATATAATTTTGAGAGATATGTTTTGTTGCTGGAAAATAAAACATATAAATCCGAAAAATCTTGATAAAAAGATTTGCAAGCACTTCAGCAAAGACAAAGGTACGAAGTGCACCGCAATTTTTTCGATGTCAACCTATAAGTTTTATGCCTTGCGTGAGCTATTATAGACAAAAACTGTCAAGAAGATAGCACTTGATATATAGTATAAGTCAGACACCGAACCTTAAATTATATGGATCAACCTAAGTGTTTGGGATTAACATACCGTGTATTTACTTTTAATTATAACTAAAAAAAAAATTATAATTGCGGAAAGTAAAAGTAAAGACACTGCAGGATTTGTTAACGAGGAAACTGCAAATGCGGAAAAATTCCGGGACCTAGTCCAGTTTTGAATACTCTCAGAACTAAGCTGCTATACAAAGACCAATACCAACTTCGTATAGTTAAGACCAAGTAAACTACCCATGGTTACCTAGTTTCCTCAGTATTCCTCCGCCTACAACCATCTTCCCAACGCATGCGAATCCTATGATAGAGTCTACTAAATCCTAAGATAGAGTCCACTAACTTAAGTTGTTTCAACCTCTCTGAAGACTTTAACCATTTCGATCGTCTTCCAAACAGTAAAAGACTAATTTGTTTGGTAACCACTCTGCTATTTTAGGAAATCAATCTGAGTTATATATGACAAAGGATTTTCTATTTAAAATCAATTAAACTCCTTTGTCGGGTTTAGATCTTCCAAGTTCTGGATTAAAAGTTACCAGATCAAGTCAAACAGAACTACCAGATTCGGATGCTAAAGAGTACCACCAAATGATAGCTCGTCGATCTAAATACGATTAGCAATAACAAGTCTATCAAAAAGATAAACTAGATCTAGTCGGATCCCTACCGATCAAGTTTGTGCACGAAGCAAATCACAAAGATACCAAACTAATAAGAAAAATCTTCTTATCTTCAATAGTCTTCTGTACCTAACTTGATTCCGACTTATCATCGATCACACATAGAACAGAGTCTGTTAACAATGGATGATCACAAGTCAACGTCAGATTTAAAATCAGATCTAACTATCGTTAATCTCTTAATATAGTTTGAACGACCTTATGTCAGAAGAGAATGCTCTCAAGAATAATCAAACTGGGTGCAATCAAAATTTAACAACCGTTAGTCAATCAAATCAATAATCGAAAACTAAAATAACAATGAAATTCTAATTTCCCACTAGCGGTACTAGTACACGCTTCTTAATCCCAAAGAAGTTTTTAAACTAGCAGATGTAAGAGATTTCGTATAATTAGGTTACTCTCCTCTCGAAGATAGTATTACGAGAATACTATTAGTCGACTACAACAGGGACTACGAAAAGAAATGCCTTCCTCGTGATGAGTTCGTAAGAAGAACAAACTTCAGTATTTATACACCAAGGTAGTTTTGAAACTAAGGCATTTTCATAACTGAAAATATTATCAAGATATGCAATAAAGCACCTAAATTTGGTTTTTCCTAATTCAAACCAATGTCCAACTGTATAACTGAAATCCCTCTTGGAAAACTCAATATTAGCTAGCACTTAACTAACATATCTTTCCGGAGATATGTTTTGTTTGCTATAGAAACAAAATCATATACGTTCGAAAATATCAAAAAGATTCTATACTATTTTGGTTGGGGATCTCACCTTGTGTATCAAGGAATATCTTTGAACAAAATAAGATTTCAGCACATGTTCAAATTACTCACTATGTCGACGTCTTGTACTTTCTTATTTTGGAAACCCAGTTTCCAAAGTTACACAAACCGTAAAGTGTATGTGAATATGAAAAATCGGTTTTTCATATTATCATCGGTTTTACCGTGACTCCTTGATAGGTGTCTTAAAAACCTTGATATTTATCTATAGTTTATGCTTTTTTTGTTATGTTTTCTTGTAAATTATGTATTATTACGTTTATTTTGAGTTGTACAGGTGTCTCGGAGTCTCTGACGCAAAAGAAGAAGAAATGGTGCAAAAAGGCATGAAGGTTGCTTCACAAGTCACAACTGATATTGGGTAGCCCTTATCCGAGTGATGGGTGTCATTATATGCCCCAAACTCATAAACCTCAAAATGGTCGAGAAGTTTCAGACACATTTACTATTCTTTCTTCGCCAAATCAAAAATGGAGGTGCAGTTTCTCTGAGAGAAGAGAGATGAACAAGGTTTTGTTGTGATTAAGATGAAAAAAATGACTGGTGATCGACACCAACTGAGATGAATCTGTGAAGAACTGTTGCGGATGATATCTGAGAAATGGTGGATGAATTTAGGGTTTGCTTGATTTAGCAGGAGAAGAAGGAATTGAAGGTGGTGGCAATGATTGTTTGAAATTAGTAGATGGGGTTTTGTTTGAATTCGATTTAGATCGAGAAATTAGGGTTCAGGTAAGAAGAAGGAGGATGATTACGATTGTTAATTTTTGCTGCCGGTGACACTAAGGGATATGGAACATTTATATGGGTTTGGTTAGATTCAATGGATGGAAAGATTGTTAAATTGAAGCAGGCGACTAGTGTGGTGAATGTATGGCATTGCAGGATTGAGTAAACCAGTGGCTAGGTGTTGGTCTCGACATCAATTGGATGGAAGAAGATTTTGGACGTTGTTGTGGATGTTTGAGATCGAGAAAGGAAACGTACTTTGTATGAAATGAAAAGTTGGAGTGTGCAGGGAACGGTTTTGAGGATTGCAGGAAAAATGGTGGTATTGAACTTTTGCGAGAGTACATGAAGTTGCAGCTGCAGTTAAAGATGAGATGGTGCAGCCATGATTCTGATGGGAACAGTCGCAAGCTGGTGATATTGGTGCTTGTTGTGTGTGATAGAAGAATAGGGTTTGAAGTGGTAAGGAAGCTAAGAAGGTGCAGTTTAAGATGGTAGGTGCAAAAGGCACTGCGAGATTTTTATTTGGAAGGAATGGGATTTTGTTGAGTTTGTGTTGTTGTACGAAGCTGTATCCGTGGTCCTGGTGAAGCTAGAACAGGTTGAACCAGCTTTAAATGAATGAATGTGAACTAAATGGTGGTTACAGGGAATTGGTAGTGCTTGCAGATGAGTACAGGAAAAGGACATGAGGCAGTTTGAATGATAGAATGCAAAGCTGGTGATGCAATAGGCAATGAGCTGTTGGTGCTATGAATGAATTGAAAATGCAGAAAAAAAGCTGAGCTATGCCGTGTCTTGTGGTGTGGATTGGAGTCTAGAATATACTATCAGTTTTCTGGAATTGAAAGTGGAATAGGAAACCAATTAGGTTGTCGGTTCTCTGAATTGACCAGCCAAATATTCAATCAGCTAATGGGATGGACTGGAGTTGTGGGATAAGTGAAGTCAATTATGTGGTTGAGTTTTAAAAGTGACAAGTTGAAGCAATTAAGCAGAAAGATAAGAAGTCTATAAAAAGTTCTCACATATATCTAGGCAAGGAATATCTTCTTTTAATTTTATTCTAGGGTTTAGTGTTAGAGCATTGCTCGGTCGAACTCTCAAGTGTTTCTATCTCAAGCTTGTTGTCAAATTTAGTTGTCAAAACTACATTTCGATTTCTAGTCTACAATTAGTTAAGTCTCGGACTAGGAAAGTCGTAGTTTTGAAATAGTGGATCACTGCAGTCATTTCCAAGGAGAAGATCAACCGAAGATTTTGGTGAACTTCATCAACAAAAGGTAAGTGAAGACTAAACCACCTATATCTCAAGTTATACTTATCTTTCTATCTTTTGAGAGGATGTCGCATAGCTAATTAGACTAGTTTGCATAAACAAGAATTTCAAGCCGAATAACTAATTCTCTAGTTAACGGATTTTCTTGAAATATAATGACTAAGCTTTATGAACATTTTTTCATGCTTGATGAATTTTGGAAATAGCCTGGAACAACGATACGTGTCATTGATGTGGTTCGGGAATGTTTCAATTGGCTTAGAGAAAATATAAAACTACCATATTCGGAATACAAGACTGTGGTATCAGTCTTACAAACTGGGATAATTTTTATATGTCTGAAGCCGTATTACTTGTATTCGTACACGTAGCAGAGTAACTATATATCGACTTACAAATTAGTGTAATACGCATATTCGTATGCACTTCATGGGAAAATATATTTGATTCGTGATCCGGTTAGGTATGCATATTCGTATACAAACCATTTAGGAACTGTGGTTATGGAACCGGGTTTTAAGTATTAAAATTGGTATGCAAATCAATACAATTATGTATTGTAGAACCAGTTTAGTACCCAAACTGGTACACAAACTAAATCGTTATGTGAACTATGGAACCCAGTATTTGAACCTTGGTTGGAAAACCTGTACGTGAACTAAATGTTTAGATAACTCTGGAACTCGGCCTTGCTAAAGTTGGGAAACCGGTCCGCGTACCTTGGCTTAACCGACTCACGAACTATCATGTATTTGTATTTTGTGCAATTAGAAATCATGTCTATTATTTTCAAATACGACTAAATTATTTCTGCGAGATAATTTGTGTTTGATTAATTCTCTAAAAATATTAGACTTGTTTGATCACGTGATTGTGACTCAAGTTAATGGTGTATGTGTTCATGAAAATGAATATTAATCTTTTAAGTTCAAACCAGCTAGTTTCAGCTAACCATATTGGACATAGTATTTGTACACAGTTCAGGTACGGTTTTACCAAACCTGTGTATGTATATCTTGCTTATGTGAATCAGATTCAAAGATTCATCGAACGGTGGATATCGTTTGTTTGATTCCAAAGCTATCTTAGATTAAACCTAAAGCAACCTATGTTTTGAATATCTATAAAAACGGAACCTCAAGCAACTGGGAACTTTGAATCCCGACACTACTTTTTGGTGTGTCCTAGTTGTATCTAGAGTCGTTCTCTTCCTAACCCTTTTAGGGTTTGGCGACTATAAAGACTTCATATGGATTCGTGAAGCCAGGTCCAGTTATCTTTCCTTGATAACTTGAGTATCCTGATCTTGATTGTTTGTAGAGCTTGCTCTAACGATCAAGATAGATAGTAATCGACAAAATTCTCTTCGTCTCAGACTTAGTTGATTCCACAAGTTTTCTAAACTTGTGAGTTGAGTAATAATCTAGGCTGCACTCGGTGTAGTAAGTTCGTATTTTGAGGATAACTAAAATTTTGTCAAATTGCTATCGATTTTCATCACCTTGATCAATACTTTTGATTTCTATCATCGCTTGATTGCAATCAGGAAATCAAAGCTTAATTTGTGGGAGCCAGATTTGGTTTAAAGATTTCAATTGAGTTGAAGTAACTCATAGTTGGTGTGACGTAAGCTACGGGAATTAAGTGCGTAGAATCTGGTGTGATTCAAGAGACATACAAAGCGCGACTGTACCTTAATCCGTGTGATACCTTTTAGGGCTCAACTACATTCCAGTTCGAAGTTAATTGGTATTAGGCTAGTGTATGTAGCGGCTTAATACAGTGTGGTATTCAATCTGGACTAGGTCCCGGGGTTTTTCCGCATTTGCAGTTTTCTCTTAACAAAACTTCTGGTGTCTGTAATTATTCTTTTTCAGCATTATATTGTTTATCTTTATAATTGAAATATCACAGGTTGTACTTTGATCAATCTAAGTTGATACATCCGGCCTAGTTTGTTGGATATGACTAGATTGAATCTTGGACAACTGGTCTTTGGTACCGTCCAAGAAATCTCTGTGTGATTAGATTCATGGACTTGTATCTGTTCTAACCACAAGAGATAGAGAGATATAACTCTGAGTACTTTTCCTTGATTGAGTTTTAAATCTCAGAATTGTATTGAGTTAGTCTATACATATAGCCTAAGAAAAAAGTGGTGGAGTATATTGGTACCCCGCGTTTTCAATTAGAAACATGAAAACCTTTGTTTTTATTCTTGGTAATGAACTCCGTGAATATGAGCTATAATTTTATTATTAGTTTAAGGTTTGAGTTGGATTTTTCAAATATAGTTCTTTGATTTAATGATTTAGTTTTATCTCAATTTATCGTTCACAGTTCTCTAGAAATTTAGTTTCATGATTGATGTATTGCAACATGAGTTGAGTATTCAAGTTTCAAATTGGTAGAACTCATATTCATATTTATAGCTAGTTTAGGGTTTATCATCGAGCGACAACCTTGAATACAAGTAGCATGCATAATATGGTTATAGATTGTAGTGATACATCCTTGTAATCATATGTGAACCATGACCTTTCTTCGAATTGTTTGCGCAATGTATTTCAGTTTCATTGATTAGCCTAATTTCATTAACCTTAATGCTCCATAAGAATTCAACTTGATTAGAGCAAGGCGTTAAGTTGGTAGAATTCATACTTACATCGTTTTACATGTATGTGTGATGAAATCATGAAGTTTTCGGAATATTATTTCGACTAGGTATGCTAGGACTTTTGATAATAAGAGATTAAATATCAATTTCTAGTTATTAAGAAAAGAACATGTTAGTGAATGAAAATGAAATCCTTGACCAATACGTTCACACATTAGTGGAAATGAGATTTTTGCATCTGCCTGGGACTTGAAAATACGTCTTCCCATGAGCTTTCTTAAAATAACGGGCCTCAGTGGAAGTCGTTTTAGATGGATTTATGTAACGACTGCGAGGGTCAGAGTTTTCTATAGGAACAAATATCAAGAGAGTCAAGACAACCATGTGTTGTTTCTCGAGTACCCTTATCTTCTGTCCATTCTCTCGTCCCTCTACTCTCTTCTCATTTTATCGCCTAATGAAACCATCAATGAAAACCCAAGACATCTACTGAAACCATTAAAAAACAAAAATGATTCTCTATAAACCCTTGCATATACTACAATCCAGTAAACCAACTCAATCTCTTCTCCTAACAGATCCATTCTAGGTCGTCTTATTTTTAAGGTGAATGATAAGCGAAAACCCTAATTTACTTTTTGTGATGCCAACACCACATTACCATATTTAGCTTTACTAGCTTAGATTTCCGTAATTAGTTTAACTCTTTCTTAGTATAGGCATTCCTTAAACTCTAAGTTTTTTTCTTATTGTTCAAGGCTTTGAAGCTATAAATAGCCTGGACGCAGTTTGTTTAGAACAACAACTAATAAAACTCAAGTTTTCTTAAACATTTTCTCATCTTAAGCTGGTGGCTGACCCCCAAATCAAAGGGTTTATCTTAGGTTTCTTGATTAGTTTGGTTACTTATTCCTTGTGTTTGGTTTAGAATCCTAACACCTGGTATCAGAGCAGGTTAAGATCAATCCTTTTTTCGACCCAATTTTTTTTCTTTAGTGGCGTCCTATACAGAAAACCTTAAACAAGTGCAAGAGAAACTTGATACCCTAATTACTACTATGACTAATATCCAAAATCATGAAGAAAAACGAAGTAAAAAGAAGAACATCGAGAAGAGACAGTTACGTGAGGAAAAGTGTGTTAGTCGTGAGATGGAATTGACCGAGAACAATCAAACCCTAGCAACTACTATATCAAATAGTATTAAAACAGCTTTGAACACTTTGTCCACGACTTTTTCAACCAGTATATCCACGGCTTTAACTACCCACCTCACCCAGAATTTAAACACAGAGCTCACTAATTCGCTGCAAACAGTTTTTATTGAAGATTATTATCGCCGAGGAACATCTTTGAACAGGTTTTACTTTGACGGAGAGGATCCTGATGGTTGGATTTTCAATGTTGATCAATATTTCTCGGTGCATACAGCTGATGCTCTAAAGATTACTATCGCTGCTGGTAATTTGAAAGGGGATGCTAACGTTTTGTATCCTTGGAAACAGACCAAGGTCACGATAATTACATGGGAAGAATTTTGTTCTCATGTTCGTGCTCGGTTTGCTCCTGCGAAGTTTGTTGATGCTCGACTAGCTATTAGCACAATCGATCAGAAAGGCACGGGACGGGAACATATTCCTGAATTTGAAAGATTGTTAAATTTTGTTGATTTTCCAGAGGATTATTTGATCAAATGCTTTATTCTCTCCTTAAAACCTCATATTGGATGTATGGTTAAATTGCTTGCACCATAATCTTTGACTGAGGCTTTCACTAAAGCAATTCACCAAGAAGAGGCGTATGAAGCTACTAGATTTATACCAAGACAACCTTATCTTCCTCCTCATGTCCGGCCTGCTACTAATGTTCAACCTACTCCGTATAAAAACAATTCTTTGCCTCCAGGAGCTAGACGACTTTTATTGGACGAACAGAAACAAAGACGTTCCTAAGGTCTCTGCTTTAACTGTGATGAACTCTTTACACTGACTCACGTTTGTGTCAATCCCAGATGGACTATTTTAGATATTGATGAAATGGATGCTGAAGTTGAGGTTGTTCTTGAGCAACCTGTGGACAATAACCATGTTGTTAGTGATATTGAACCAGTTGAACCCGAGCCCAAGATTACTATGCATTCTCTTTTGGGTACTCCTTTTCCTAGAACAATGTGTATTTCTGGTTTTACTAAAGGTCAAGCTTTGAAAATTCTTGTCGACTCGGGTTCTACACACAATTTTCTTCATCCAAAGATAGACAAACAATGTGACTATTCTATTTGCTCCATAGATGTTGAATTACGTGTAACGGTTGGTGATGGTAGTCAGATAAGTATTTAAGGATCTTGTTCTAATATTCCAGTTCAGTTTCAAGGCTACAATTTTAATTCTGATTTTCACCTATTGCCTATCAGTGGTTGTGGTGTTGTGTTGGGTGTCCAATGGTTGCGTACATTAGGTGAAATTTCTTGGGATTTTACAACTTTAACTATGAAGTTCAAAATTCAAGATGCTGACATTGTTTTGGTGGGTAACAACACCCCAACTGTAATGATAATCGATAGTATACCCATGCAGCGTTTATTACACAGGGAGCATGCTGGAATTCTATTCCAATTATTAGAATTTAATGCATCACCAACAGATTTACCTGTCGAGCAGCCACCTGAAATTCAACAATTATTGTCAACTTACTCGGACATATTTAAGTCTCCTGATTCATTACCACCTTCCCGACGACATGATCACCATATTCCTTTATTAGCGGATTCTCCAGTTAATGTTCGATCATATAGGTACCCTCATTTTTAGAAGAATGAGATTGAAAAAATAGTTGCTGAGTTAAAAGAAGCCGGATTAATCCGTCCTAGTTCCAGTCCCTTTTCGTCTCCAATTTTAATGGTCCGTAAAAAGGATGGTACTTGGAGAATGTGTGTGGACTATCGTGCATTAAATAAAATTACTATCAAGGATCGGTTTCCTATTTCTATGGTTGATGAACTTTTGGATGAGTTACATGGTGCGTGTTTCTTTAAAAAGCTGGATTTACGATCTGGCTATTATCAGATTCGACTTTTTGAGCCAAATATTGCTAAGTCTGCTTTTCAGACACACGATGGCCATTATGAGTTCTTGGTCATGCCTTTTGGACTTTCAAATTCCCCAACTACATTTTAAAGCTTGATGAACGACATCTTCCGACCTCATTTACGCAGGTTTGTGCTAGTCTTTTTTGATGACATATTGGTACATAGTAACAGCCTTTCTGAGCATCTAAAGCATTTATCCATTGTGTTTGATATTTTACGTTCTAATCAACTGTTCGTGAAAGAATCTAAGTGCACATTTGGCCAATCATCGTATTTAGGACATGTTATTTCATCTGATGGAGTTACTGTTGAAGATGATAAAATCAAAAGTATTCTATCTTGGCCCATTCCTAATACAGTTAAAGAACTCAGAGCATTTTTGGGTTTAGCCGGTTATTATCGCAAGTTTTTCAAGAATTTTGGCACTATCAGTAAACCCTTAACTCCGCTATTGAAGAAAGATGCTTTTGTTTGGAATGATGCCGCCACATCTTCATTCAAATTGTTGCAGCTTGCTCTTACTACAACTACTGTCTTAGCATTGCCATATTTCACAAAGGATTTTTACCTTGAATGTGATGCATCTGGTGGAGGTTTGGGTGCAGTATTAATGCAGTCTGGCAGACCCATTGCTTATTACAGCAAGGCGCTATCTGGTAAGAATTTGAATATCTCAGTTTATGACAAGAGAATGTTAGCAGTTGTGTCTGTTGTTCAGAAATGGCGGCCATATTTAATGGGAGATATTTTAAGATGTAAACTGATCATAGGAGTTTGAAGTATTTTCTCGATCAAAAATTATCATCCATGGAACAACAAAAATGGTTATCCAAATTGTTGGGGTATGACTATGAGATTGTTTTTCGACATGGAAAAGAAAATATAGCTGCTGATTCTTTATCTCGTCTCTCCAGTCCACAACTTAATTCGCTCTTTACACCTATTTTCACTGGTGTACATGACATTATCAATGAATGTCATCAGGATGATGAATATGGATCATTAATTACTAGTTTGCGCACTAATCCTGGATTCAAACGCAACTATATTTATGTTGATGGCATTTTAAGATATAAACGAAGGATTGTGGTTGTTCCTTCTTCTTCATGGTATTCCAAATTACTTGAAGAATTTCACGCAACTCCAATGGGGGTTCATTCAGGATATTTAAGAACCTTCAACAGACTGCAACAAAAATTTTATTGGAAGGGAATGAAACATTCAATTAAAGAGTTCATTGATCGTTGTGACATATGCCAATGCAATAAAACTGAATCGATATCTCCTCCTGGACTCTTGAATCCCTTACCTATCCCTGCTGACGTATGGCTTGATATTTCAATGGATTTCATCTATGGGTTTCCATTATCTGAGAGAAAAAGCTCTATTTTGGTTGTTGTTGATCGACTTTCTAAGTATGCGCATTTTATTGCTTTGTCTCATCCTTATTCTGCCAGCATAGTTGCACAAGTATTTGTACGAGAGATAGTTCGTCTACATGGGATGCCAAGGAATATTTTTAGTGATAGAGATGCGATATTCATGAGAAATATTTGTACTGCATATTTTTCTTTACAAGGAACACAACTATGCCACAGTATAGTGTACCGTCCACAATCAGATGGTCATACTGAAGTTACTAATTGTACTCTAGAGTGCTATTTGCGCTGCTTTGCTGGTATGAAGCCAAAAGATTGGTTTAAATGGCATCCATGAGCAGAATGGTGGTATAACACAAGCTTTCATACTGCCATCCAAATGACTCCATATGAGGCTTTGTATAGTAGACCTCCTCCAACAATTTTATCGTACTTACCAGGTTCTACTCCAGTGCATGATGTTGATATTAATCTCCAGGCCAGAGATCACATTCTTTAACTTTTAAAGTCTCATTTGTATGAGGCTCAAGCTCGGATGAAGAAATATGCTGACTCTCACATAACCGAACGTAGCTTTGAGATTAATGACTGGGTTTATTTGTGCTTACCACCATATCGGCAAACAACTGTTGCCAGTCAGTCTTTTTCAAAGATCTCTCCTCGAATTTACGTCTCATTTCGAGTCCTAGAGAAAATTCGAACGGTGGCCTATAAATTGGAGCTTCCTACCGCCAGCCGTATTCACCCTGTTTTCCATGTTTCTCAGTTAAAACAGAAACTAGGAGAAGCTGCCAATGTTGTAGCTGTTTTACCAGAAATAATAAACTATGACAAATGGGAACCATCTGCAGTTTTGCAGCAACGGATGTACAAGAAAGGTAATAAAGCTGGTCTCAATGGCTTGTGCAATGGAAGAACCACACTGAAGATGACGCAACTTGGGAAGACGCTGACGATTTCATTGAGCGATTTCCAGAGTATAAGACTTGAGGACAAGTCTGTTTTCCAGGAGGGTGGGATGTTGTGATGCCAACACCACATTACCGTATTTAGCTTTACTAGCTTAGCTTTTCGTAATTAGTTTTAACTCTTTCGTAGTGTAGGCAGTCCTTAAACTCTAAGTTCTTTTCTTATTATTCAAGGCTTTGAAGCTATAAATAGCCTGGCCGCAGTTTGTTTAGAACAACAATTAATACAAATCAAGTTTTCTTAAACAGTTTCTTATCTTAAGGTGTTGGCTATCCCCCATATCAAAGGGTTTATCTTAGGGTTCTTGATTAGTTTGGTTACTTATTCCTTGTGTTTGGTTTAGAATCCTAACACCTGGTATCAGAGCAGGTTAAGATCAATCCTTTTTTCGACCCATTTTTTTTTCTTTAATGGCCTCCTATACAGAAAACCTTAAATACGTGCAAGAGAAACTTGATACCCTAATTTTTACTATGACCAATATCCAAAATCAGGAAGTAGAGCGAAGTAAAAAGAAGAACATCGAGAAGAGACAGTTACGTGAGGAAAAGTGTGTTAGTCGTGAGATGGAATTGACCGAGAACAATCAAACCCTAGCAACTACTATATCAAATAGTATTACAACAGCTTTGAACACTTTGTCCACGACTTTTTCAACCAGTATATCCACGGCTTTAACTACCCACCTCACCCAGAATTTAAACACAGAGCTCACTAATTCGCTGCGAACAGTTTTTATTGAAGATTATTATCGCCGAGGAACATCTTTGAACAGGTTTTACTTTGACGGAGAGGATCCTGATGGTTGGATTTTCAATGTTGATCAATATTTCTCGGTGCATACAGCTGATGATGCTCTAATGATTACTATCACTGCTGGTAATTTGAAAGGGGATGCTAACGTTTTGTATCCTTGGAAACAGACCAAGGTCACGATAATTACATGGGCAGAATTTTGTTCTCATGTTCGTTATCGGTTCACTCCTGCGAAGTTTGTTAATGCTCGACTAGCTATTAGCACAATCGATCAGAAAGGCATGGTACAAGAACATGAAAAGGCGAGGGTACCCAAATATACATCAAGCTAGAACTTTTCCTACTTATAAGTCCTTTCTCCGAAAGTGATTGTCTATGGACTGAGTCGAGACAATACAACTAATCGGTTCACACTTCGTGT
This sequence comes from Papaver somniferum, assembly GCF_003573695.1. Classification (NCBI taxonomy): domain Eukaryota; kingdom Viridiplantae; phylum Streptophyta; class Magnoliopsida; order Ranunculales; family Papaveraceae; genus Papaver; species Papaver somniferum. The sequence continues at coordinate 102,763,607 of NC_039360.1, read as the reverse complement.
GATCGTCTATGGATACGAGATCGAGACAATACAACAACGAAGTATGTTTACTTGATACAAAGGTTCGGACTTAACCAAACACAATAGGATTGCTTATCAAGTAAATAGGAATTAACGTTTGTGTAATTTACTTTAATTTTAATAAAACAATTATAATGCGGAAAATAAAAGTAAATGACACAGTAAGATTTTGTTAACGAGGAAATCGCAAATGCAGAAAAACCCCGGGACCTTTTCCAGAATTGAATACTCTCAGGATTAAGCCGCTACACAAAATTACACCTAATTTCGTATAGTTGAGACCAAGTAACTGACCCTATAGTTCACCTAGTTCCGTCTGTATTCCCACGCCTCCGACTTGTGAATAAGTCACATACTTGGAAGAATTCATGTGGTTCGTATTCCAAAAAGTAAAGGAACAACAAATATGTTTGGTATCAACTCTATTCAACCAAGTGATATGGGTCGGACAAAGGCTCTTCTGTTTATCTTAACATAAACTCCTTCGTCAGGTCCTTAGATCTATCTTATATTCAATTACCGAAGTAATCGTTTAAGATTAAACCAACAACACCTTTAATCCGAAGAATCGTGTTGATGCCGATCTACTCAATTAATCAATCCAATCTACCACAAGGATAAAACGATTATTAATTGGATCCTCTTTTTCCGAAAAAAGTATTGTGCATACCAAAGATTATAAAACCCAAGTCAGATCTTCAATATATTCTTTTTCTTCAAATCTTCTTAAATCTTCAATAAAAACCTGCACACAATCACTTGAATCTCTTGTGATCAATGACGCACAGAACGGAGTATGTTAACAACGGATTATCACAAGATCGTCTTTAAAACTAACAATAGTCTAAAGATCCTTGTCGAAACTCTGAACTAGTTTGAGCGAATCTTATATCAGAAGAGAAGATTCTCAAGAATAAACAAACTAGGTGCAATCAGATTCAACCACCGTTAGTCAATCAAATCAATCGAAAACAAAAGATAAACCGCAATTATCTAGTTTCCCACCAACGGTACACACTAGAGCTTCTCAATCCCAAAGAAGAGTTTAAACTCAACGGCCGTAAGAGATTTCGCCTAATTAGGTTACTCTCCTCTCCGAATAGGCGGCTACGCCAGTAACAACAACAAAAGAGGAAGTCTGCTGTTACGAAGAATTAGTTTGCTAGAAAGGCAAGCTTCAAGTATTTATAGACAAGGAAGTTTAGACACCAAGGAATTTGCAAAACCGAAAATATTCTCATGATACTCATTAAAGCACAAATTCGGTTTTCATAATTCCTGGAATGCTCTGTCCAAAAATAACGATCGAAATCTCTAGGAAAATCTAATTAGTAAATGCACGTTACTAATTCTGGAATTTTCCTACAAAATGAAATTAATAACCTTAATTAAAAGATTCTTAACTTACTTATGTTTCGATCCTGGGATTCTCTTCCCTTAGCCGTTAAGGAATATCTTTGAACAATTAAAGAAATAAATATTCATAGCACGTGTTCAAAGTTTGTCGACATCTTTACTTTGTAACTTCTCTTTCACACTTACAACCTTGAAACCGATTTGCCACACTTCCAAACAAGTTTAGAATTGGTTCATCTGACTTTCAAGAACTATGTGATTGATCAAACCAACATTCAATCACACAAGTTTCGGTTCTACCTCCATGTGAGTACTGTGCATAGTCACACTAGCTTTCCAAAATTCGGTTGACTAGGTACTAGGATCAGTTCCCCACATATATATGGTATCTAACTTATATTTTTTGCACATGTCCATAGGATCGGTTCCCCTTTGCCTAAAAACGTGTTGCACATGTCCATAGGATCGGTTCCCCTTTCTGCTATAACCTTGTTGCACCCCATACAAGGATCGGTTCCCCTTGTGATGTACTGCACCTCTTACTAGGATCGGTTCCCCTCCCAAAACTGGTCAGACACACAAACCCGATAATACCACAGGTGATTACTTAAGATCGGTTTTACTAATAAAAGTTATACCAACACATAAGTCAGGTCTTTGTGAATAGTTCTACCAAGAACACAACAAGTTGTGAGTGGTTATACTCTATCACACATATTGGTTGTTCATAAGATATGCAATGAATAACAAAACCAATAACACCTGGAAATTTCCTTTTCGGTCCACAAACAAGTTTATGAACTTACTTCCCTAGAACACATGTAAACATTGTTCCCTAGGATGAAATCCTCACCTCATACCCATACATAATCACAATAGCATTCAAATGATCACAACACCAAATGCGCCTAATTGTAACGTTTTATAGTGTCACAATGACCTTCAGTAACACTGAATAAACGTTACTGTTGAGGGTTGGCAGATTATCTGTCACAGTTTTCAAGTGTTACAGATTTGGTCAGTAACGTTTTCACATCTGTCCTATTTCGTGCAGGTAGTAACACATCTCCACAATCTGTCACACAAAGCTACTGTTACTACATTTTCTCTTGTAACACGAAAATACTGTTCCAAAATTAGGCCTTTGGATGTTACTGAAACTACATATATATCAGGTTATCTATCACCATCTGCAGCTGATACAGTTCTCAAACATCACACCCAAGGCATGTATCTGTATTTCTGATGTTCGCCACACCAAATTAAAAGATAAAAAGCACTATTTCTCGTAATATCATTACTTATATGCTTTTGAAACAAGCAAAGAGTCGAACAGATAAAGATTGGATCATTTCTTTCTTTACAAATACAAGAAGACGAAACTAAATTTGTTATTAGTGTCAATGTATCCTTTAGTCGCCCATCCTTTTTGATGGTTTTTGCGAGAAGCTTAAACTTGTACGTCCTCCCTAACATGTAAAGCCTGGCAAATACCGTTTTGGACTTGAAGACATCTCCACCATATTTATTGTCTGAAGACGATAACTTCTATGGACTTACAGCCTGGCAATACCGTGTTGGACTTGCAAATAATTATAGGTCCGATCACGCAGAATTGGATTGTCCGTCTCAACAGTAGTATTATTCAGGACTACCTGCAATGGTGCAATTGAAAATGCAGGAGCATCAATAACAAGGATACACATATTGACGCTTGATCCAGCATCGAAGTAACAAACCTAAATCATTCTTTGTGGGCCTTTTGTTGGATTCTTCATAAACAATTTAATAGTGACTGTAAGCAAATGTAAGTGAACCTGAGCAGGATATTCTGGGAATCTCTCCAAGAAACCTATCAAAGAGATTATTAGCATTGTCATTCGTTCTGCGTATTTCATAAATTATCCTGATCAAGGATGTCAGCAGAAACAAAATTACAAACATATATTAAAAAATGAAAACTGAGACTCAACACTGGACATTGAATGTTAACTTTAGAAGTACCTTTGCTTTCAGGTGTCTAGTTAATCCCTCGTAAAGTATTGCAATGATGGATTGATAGCTACAGGAAAATAGGACTCCGATAAGCATTTAGTATTCTGATTTGTTAATTATATAAACTTTGTGTTACAGTAATTTACGTGTTATGGATCACAGATGCACATGCACTGGCCTGCCGAGAAGATGAACCAGAACAATTAAAGAAACCCAGAAGAAAAGCCATATAGAAAATGGGTATAGTTCTTACCTGCATATGAAACCCAGATGCACATGCACTAGCCTCATGAAAGCCAGTTTATTCATGTGCTCCAAAAATATCTCATTGATTTGGTTGCTCCTGAGAAGAGAATTTACGGCCAGTTTACGAATCTGCATCACGACAGTAATGACATTAGATATTATGGATCACAGAAGCTTAAAAAGAAACATGTCATCTGCTTTCTTAAAAGTAACTCCTTTAACTCCACGGAGACTTTTTGATAGAGGAACCACATGATAAGTAAGAACCGGATGACTGATTTGTAAGGATAAACCACAAATATGAAATATGATATTATGCAAGAGCTTAGGGGAAAATGAAAAATGTTGCGAGCCTCAACAGGAAAAATAGTTGCATGCATCCAAAACAAATGACAAAAAAAGGGAAACAGCCATCACAGTTTTCTTCACCTTCTTCTGGAGGTTCACAGAACCGATCAATTTTCCTAATGTCGGAAAGTTTCACCCCATAAACACAAAAAAGCCCTCCATGAACTATGAAAACCTTCCCATTCAAGACATGTGCTAAGGGTAGACAACAGAACACTTCGGCAAAGAGTTCAATAAAATCCTCACTCAACTTTGATTTTACCTCACCTTCAAAACCATAAATCTTGTTCATGTTCTTGCTCTCATGGTTACCTCTAGCCAGATGAATTCCTGAAATTAACAAAAACACAAAAACAAACAACAGTCTATACCATGGATGCTAGCCAAATTACTTAATAACCAAAAGAGTTTTCTTAGAAATCGACCAGCCGAGGACCTAAATTATCAGGTACCCACGAAATTTTGGTGAAGCATGAAATTTCCTACCATGCTCTACAAAAATCGCAGAGTTTCTATCTTTAAATAAAAGAACAATTACCTAACGGAGACATGCACTTGAACGCAAATAGTGCAAGAATGACCTCAAGAGAAAAGGATCCTCTATCAACGAATTCACCATTAAATAAGTATGGATTATCTTCTGAAGGGAGACCATTGAGCTCAAATATTTTCAACAGATCATAAAACTACATGTTCGCCCAAAGATAAACAGTTACTCCTGGGAATCTAAGATGATACATGCAAGTGAGTTCATATTTTTGTCATGACTGACCATCCAGGTAATCTCAATTTATATTATAACTATTCTGAAGGAACAGTTCTATATTAGAGTAAATGAGTTGGGGCCTTCTCAAATCGGAAATCTTGGATCACCATAAACTGAACACTTAATTTCAAGTAAGAATCTCAGGCTACATTGATGTTCGGTACAAAAACATAAAAATATGTGCTTGAAAGTTAAATGCAAAAGGGCAAAAGGTGTACATAAACCTACGTCATATGGAAGTTGAGAAAATCAATTTGATAGAAATAAAGCTGCAAATGTTTCTAAAGCGCTGACGACCTATTGTGGTTTGAGAAAGCTAAGATTCTCTTGTTTTGCTTCAACTCATAAGCTGATCCCTAAACCAGCTATATGTTGCCAACCATGTAACTTAAGAAGTTGTATATCTTTAGCAGCAGATACCAAACCACCTTTACAACAGATTAAATAAGGGGTCAAAAATCCTATTTAATCAATTAACCTGGAGCAAAGTATCTCTATGGTCAAAATTTTCTGGAAAAGGAATTATGAAAAGATAATTCAGCTTCTGCTTATTAGATGTCAAAATCTAATAAAATTAACTGGATAAAGCATCCAACTACCTTATAGAAGGAACTGGTGGACGTGTGGGGCCATATAAGGTCATCAAACTCATCCACTACAAACACCACAGCACCTTAATCGATTAGGTTGTGACGTTAGATGACCCCCACATAAACTAAGGCGTATGGAGCCCACAGGGAAAACTCAAAAATGAGAATATGAGATCCTTAAAACATTTAAATGTGACTGCAAGCTTTTCAGGCTACGTGTAGAGCAAGTGAAAGATATTATGATTTCATGTTTTAGGTTAACACATATTGACTCTATCTAAAACCAAAACTTCTAGTAAATTAAGAAATAATCTCCACCAAGCCATTAAGTTTAGAAAGTCCGAAGGAATCAAAAAGTAAGGCACCTACCTGACCATGCACATCACCACAAACAGTGAAATGCTTTCCCTCAGCTATTGACACATCAACCAATGAAGGCAAAACACGCAACATTTCTCTTGTTTGCAATTTAATTTGGTACACACACCTGAGAACACGGTAGAGAACATTCAGATTCACATTCACAGGAAGCACCAGCAACAGTAGTTTTCAAAATTAACAATCCCCAAACTCCCTTTTGCTTATTGTACCACTTCAGACTGTTGATGATTTTTCACAATTCTGTCCCCCATGATTCAAAGGCAAGTTCACATTAATTCAGCAGGTAGAGAATATACAACTAAAAGAAGATTAAAACATCCATGTGAAACAGACAAAAATACAGCTCCCTAGTAGTTTTCTTTGGTATCCTGTCGCTTACTTCATCAGCAAAGCATGTCTCATCTTTATTAGTGCCTCCTAGTTCTGGAACGCCATCATCAGATATCCACAGTAACTATAACAAAGAACACTAGTTAATGTGCTTGGAAACCAAGAACTTCCACACGAATTATGGAAAGACAGCAGCCAAAGGACCAAAGATCTATGCCAAAAAAAGCCATTCCATGATTGGAAAACAAACTAAAAAACTTGTGAGACAAGTACAACTAGCATATCCCAATCGGATTGCAAATACTTGTTGTTTGCATGCTTATGATGTGCGAAATTCATCAGAGACCTGAATTAAAAGCAATAATTTATACATGTTATGCCAGTAAAGAACCAAAATTTGCAAATGAGTTAACAGATACATGGTACCCTGAAATAAAAAATAAAAAAACCCCAATTTCACATTGTTAATTCAATCAATCACAAAAGAAAGACATCTAACCTTGTTCCCATCCTCAAACAAGAGGTATTCTATCTCACTTGTATAATAATCAATCAATTTAAGCATAACAAATCAAACAAACAAGTACGTCTTTAAGATAAACAGATAAACAAATCAACGTATCATCTGTAATAGACAATAAATTGGGTGACTTTGAAATCAACCCAGGAAATCAACCCCATTAATTACATATATCAGTAGCAACTAGTCAGAAAACCCAAACCTTTTAGGGTTCAATAATTGAATATTGTTCAATTTCAATGATGTCATCGTCAAATTGAACACATGAAAGAAACAGAAATTGAAAACAAAAGAAAGAAAAAGAAAAATTTAGACTGCTTAACAATTAAAAATCGGAGTCAAACATCATTCACTCACCCAAAGGAGTTGATTTCTCCAATTTTTTTGATTCGTTTTTCCAAAACCTAGGGCTAATTTTGCTATGGAAACTGAATTTATGGATTTTTATCAGAAGAGAAACTGTAATTGAGATCGTGATAAACATCCACGATCTTTATGGAGAATATTTTGGGAGGAAAATTTTCGAGCAAAAATCGAAAAGAACGAGGGAAATCATGTTCTGAAACTGAAAAGAAAGTGGAGAGAAAGTATGCAGAGAAACGCGCTAGCGTACTTAACCCACAAAGTGTGCAGTAGAATTTGTATCTTGTGTATTTCGCTAGATAGTGTATTTTAAAACCCGTAACAGTGTATATACTGTTACAACACGTTAAAACAATGTTCCGAAACCGGAATAGTTAAAACATGTTACGGATTATGAGAAAATGTTACTGATGTCGTAACATTAGAAACATGTTACAGTATAATGTTACAAATTCTTCATTTTGGTGTAGTGGATTATGGCGATGTCTTATCTACAAAGTTTAATGGTTAAGCAATAAACCTCGTATTGTATTCCTTAATACTATGTCTATCTAGAGTTCAAATATGCTTCGCAGTTATGTTTTCAATATGCACGACTTGAAAGATACGTCATGGAATGAAACAGTTCAAGTCAAATATCACTAACCTCAAGTGGAAGGATGATTGTTGTCGTTGTAGCTCCTTGCTTCTTCACATCTTCAAGTCTTTGCAATACTTGTAATGTCTCATCTCCTAATACTTTCAAGCTAACCTATACGAAGTTGACTCTAGTACATAATCAAGCGACTCTTAACATGAGTTTTGATTCACTAAAATATGACAACCAAACTTGACATACCAACGCTTGGTGGGTTCAATCGAGCAATGCTCTAACAGATTATATTCCTGAATTTGAAAGATTGTTAAATTTTGCAGATTTTCCAGAGGATTATTTGATCAGCTGCTTTATTCGCTCCTTAAAACCTCATTTTGGATGTATGGTTAAATTGCTTGCACCACAATCTTTGACTGAGGATTTCACTAAAGCAATTCACCAAGAAGAGGCGTATGAAGCTACTAGATTTATACCAAGACAACTTTATCGTCCTCCTCATGTCCGGCCTGCTACTAATGTTCAACCTACTCCGTATAAAAAGAATTCTTTTCCTCCGGGAGCTAGACGACTTTCATTGGACGAACAGGAACAAAGACTTGCCCAAGGTCTCTTCTTTAACTGTGATGAACTCTTTATACCGACTCACGTTTGTGTCAATCCTAGATTGACTATTTTAGATGTTGCTGAAATGGATGCTGAAGTTGAGGTTGTTCTTGAGCAACATGTGGACACTAACCATGTTGTTAGTGATATTGAACCAGTTGAATTCGAGCCCAAGATTGCTATGCATTCTCTTTTGGGTACTCCTTTTCTTAGAAAAATGCGTATTTCTGGTTTTACTAAAGGTCAAGCTTTGACAATTCTTGTCGACTCGGGTTCTACACACAATTTTCTTCATCCAAAGATATCCAAACAATGTGGCTATTCTATTTGCTCCATAGATGCTGAATTACGTGTAACGGTTGGTGATGGTGGTCAGCTAAGTACTCAAGGATCTTGTTCTAATATTCCAATTCAGTTGCAAGGCTACAATTTTAATTCTGATTTTCACCTATTGCCTATCAGTGGATGTGATGCCGTGTTGGGTGTCCAATACTTGCGTACATTAGGTGAAATCTCTTTGGATTTTACATCTTTAACTATGAAGTTCAAAATTCAAGATGCCGACATTGTTTTGGTGGGTAACAACGCCCCAACTGTAATGATAATGGATAGTATACCCATGCAGCGTTTATAACACATGGAGCATGTTGGAATTCTGTTCCAGTTATTATAATTTAATGCATCTCCAACAGATTTACATGCCGCGCTGCCACCTGAAATTCAGCAATTATTGTCAACTTACTCGGACATATTTCAGTCTCCTGATTCATTACCACCTTTCCAACAACATGATCACCATATTCCTTTATTAACGTATTCTTCTCCAGTTAATGATCGACCATATATGTACCCTCATTTTCATAAGAATGAGATTGAAAAAATAGTTGCTGAGTTAAAAGAAGCTGGATTAATCCGTCCTAGTTCCAGTCTCTTTTCGTCTCCAATTTTAATGGTCCGTAAAAATGATGGTACTTGGAGAATGTGTGTGGACTATCGTGCATTAAATAAAATTACTATCAAGGATCGGTTTCCTATTCCTATGGTTGATGAACTCTTGGATGAGTTACATGGTACGTACTTCTTTACAAAGCTGGATTTACGATCTGGCTATTATCAGATTCGACATTTTGAGCCAAATATTGCTAAGACTGCTTTTCAGACACATGATGGCCATTATGAGTTCTTGTTCATGTCTTTTTGACTTTCAAATGCCCCCAACTACATTTCAAAGCTTGATGAACGACATATTATGACCTCATTTACGCAGGTTTGTGCTAGTCTTTTTTGATGACATATTGGTATATAGTAACAACCTTTCTGAGCATCTAAAGCATTTATCCATTGTGTTTGATATATTACGTTCTAATCAACTGTTCGTGAAAGAATCTAAGTGCACATTTGCTCAATCATCGGTGGGCTATTTAGGACATGTTATTTCATCTGATGGAGTTTCTGTTGAAGATGATAAAATCAAAAGTATTCTACCTTGTCCCATTCCTAATACAGTTAAAGAACTTAGAGCATTTTTGGGTTTAGCCGGTTATTATCGCAAGTTTGTCAAATTTTTTGGCACTATCAGTAAACCCTGGCCTTAACTCCGCTATTGAAGAAAGATATTTTTGTTTGGAATGATGCCGCCACATCTTCATTCAAATTGTTGCGGCTTGCTCTTAGTACAACTCCTGTCTTAGCATTGCAAGATTTCACAAAGGATTTTTACCTTGAATGTGATCCATATGGTGGAGGTTTGGGTGCATTATTAATGCAGTCTGGCAGACCCATTGCTTACTACAGCAAGCCGCTATCTGGTAAGAATTTGAATCTCTCAGTTTATGACAAGGAAATGTTAGCAGTTATGTCTGCTGTTCATAAATGAAGGCCATATTGTAGATGGTGAATTTTCGACAAGGGCTAAAATCGTAAACTCATAATTATACGAAGCTATGATCCAGCAATCAGACGTGAGTATTGAGACTCGGGTCTCTCATCGAATTCTCAACGGAGAGTACTTTCCCTCAGAGTACATGTAGATATGTAGTCTCACGACTGGACAACAGCATATCTCATGAATACTGAACACTTTCAGTGATTATTTCTATATAGTATCACGAGATGGACGGCTCCTAGACATCTTGCTATGCTAGTATAGAGCGATAACGTCTTCAGGAACAAACAACGAATTTACCCTGACTATATAAAGGATGTGACTTACCGACAAGCTAATATCGGGATAATTAATGCTCCTAGACAGCTTGCTCTGCTAGTATAGAGCCACAAAGTTAATTATTCCTAATTAAGATTAAGATTAATTCTGCCGTGACATTCACTACTGAATTCCCAGAATAATCTATTATTGCTCCTATCCCATGGTCGAATCCACGACTGGTCCCATGGAATGGCAATAACAATTGCTCCTATTCCATGGTCGAATCCACGACTGGTCCCATGGAATGACAATAAACAATTATTCTGATTCCATGATCGAATCCACGACTTGATCTCATAGAATAACAATAACTATATTATCTCATTACTCTGATTTCATGATCGAATCCACAACTGGTCTCATAAATGGTAATAGATAAAACTTAATTACTCCGATTCTATGGTCAAATCTACGATCCCATGGAATGGTAATGCTCACTTTATTATTCTGAATTCGTAGTCGAATCCTTAGCTGATCCTATGAATTAATAATAAACATCTTATTACTCGGTTTTGTGAATTATTCTCCACTGAATTCCACAATTAATAATAAATAATCAACAACCGGGCGTCTGAGCTACCTCTAAGTAAGTCCCGATTCAAATGGTGAAAGTGTATTCAACGACGATACACTAACAGTCACCGCACGAACGAGTATTTCAAAATACAACGAAACGATGAACCTATGCAAAATAGGGAAGAAAATAATAAATAATTAAAAGTATTGACCAGGGTTGGGAGCACGGACACACGACCGACCGAACGTGTCGTGGTCAATCCCATGCCAGTTTTGTATTTTTGATGCATTTTTATTCTTTTCCATGATTTGATGAAAATTCTCTCATTTTATCAAATCTCCTTCGTTTCGAGGAAACTCCTTGATTTCATGGTATTTTGCACAAATCATCAAATAATAAATAAAATTATGAAAACTTGTGGGACCGAGCCACTAGCCGGCCGGCCATGCCCTAGCTGGTCTCACACGCCCCTTGTTTTATTATTTTATTTTATTTTTCCTTGATTTCATCAAATTCCTCGATTTCATGGTATTTCTCTCAAATTAGGAAAAATTCCCTCAAATCATGAAAAATACTTAAAAAATATAAAAAATAATGAAAACTCGTAGGACCGGCCCCTAGCCGGTCGTCCACGCCCCCACGGTCCACACGTCCTTGTTTTTATTATTTTAATTTTTTTTCTTCCTTGAACTCATGAAAACTCCTTCAATTCATGGGAACTCCCTAAATTCATCAAATTTCTTAAAATGCTTCATAAAATCATCAAAAATATTATAAAATTAAGGAAATGGCACCATGGGACCGTGGTCATGACCGGACGACCATGCCTTAGCCTCGGCGGTCCCACGCCTCCTTGTTCCTTATTTTATAATTATTTTCCATCTTCTCATGGTGTTTTCCTCAGTTTCGTCGAAATCCTAATTTTGGCATATTTCTCGAATGGATGCTCAATTGCACGCCAGAAAATATCAAAATTCTCAGGACTGAGACGCGGACGCATTGGGGACACGAGCACACTATCTTGACCGACCAAGATTGGCTCTTTGGCTGGTCCCATCAAGTTTCACAGTTTTGACCTAATTTGCACAATTGCACGTATTAGGTCCAAGACTCTTCCAAACACTTTGGATTTTCATGAAGTGATCATCAGGCGGTCACGTGACTACCCAGGGACGGTTTCATGACCCCATGATCGGTCCCTCACTCCGTCATAATTAATTAGGTTTTCTCACCTAAGGCTCAGACGAGCATTTTCGAATAAATGATTAAACCAGCATTTAATCATTCTTTCACCAAAAAATCGTCAACTCTTTAGGATTTCTTTGTATTTGCTCACGTGATCATATGGACACTACATGGTTGATCCACGGTCCCATGTAGTCGCTCCCTCCTTCGTCCCATGGTTAAACTTCTGACGAACCATGAATTGATCATCAATTGATCAAATTAGGGTTTCTGAATCCAAGGATCATCATTCCAGATTCCAACCTTAATAATTTTACGACGACCTCATGGTCATTAATTTTATTAATTATGATCGGTTCAACGACCAGTATTCTAGCTGCCAATAATCTATCAGATGAGCAACACATGCTCAGACGATCAAATATTCAACAATTCATCACATGAGCAACACTTGCTCAGATGATAAATATTTGCTCAAACCAAGGAATATTGGTTCAACAATCAATATACAACGATCGTAGAATGAGCAATACTTGCTCACTTCATCGTAAGAACTATACCTCTGTCTCATGACATGTTCAATTCATGAGTTTCAGAACTCAGCAACTACATGGACTCATCGTCCCATCAAACCACGAAGTCATCAATTGACTAAAATACCACGAGACGTCAATCGTGTCACTTTGGGGGGATATCACTTAGGGTTTTGGTCTGGCGGTCTACGACACGTGTGTTCAAACACACGATGGAATGTGAGTAAGTCGTGCAATCAGTTGAAGGAATCCACGAGGTAGTGGGTGGAAAATCGACCAAGTCTCTACACGTTGAGCAACTGGTTTCAAACATGATCTACACTTCCCCACTCCTTGATTCCATCAATTGTCACACTTCATGGGGTCATGGTGTCTAAAATTCCAGCAATATAAATAAGTCTCTGAATCATGATTGAGGCATCAACATCAACAGTATCATCAATCTCACGTCTCATCGACAACACGAGATCATCAACTCATCAATTGAGCAACTACTCTCAATTGAGCAATTTCAATCATTCAGAGTTTATCATATTCAGAATTCACACACCCACAATCTTTGATTACCATTGATTCCACACATTTCCCAGCTTCCCTCCTACGGATCAACCCATCCTCTCTTGTGACCGAATTTACTCTGGAACGGTCATTGTCTTGATTTATGCCGGAGTACTACAGATTGATCTCTCGAATCTAAAGCACCCCCTTTGCAGCGGTGCATCTGTGTGAGGTTTAAAATTTCGCTCGGTTCGAGGAGTCTCCTCCGTACGGTCGTCTCCTTAATTCCTTTAAAACTAGCAAATCGTTTTTCCCCATCTACAGATTGGCGACCACAGTGGGAGACCATTCTCTCGGTTGCAATCTCACAATTTCACAAGATGGTTGATCTCAGGTCAGGTTCAGTTACGAATCCTAACACAAATCGTGCTAGCACTAGCAACAACAACAATCAGAATATCCCGGAGACAATTCCAACCTCCAACACTGATGGTGGTGACATTACTCCTCCTCACGTCGAAGGTCATCCACTGTCCGGACGACACCCCGAAGAAGTCAGAGGAGATCCACCACCTACCATTTTAGATCTTATCAAAGCGCATGAGACTCTTGCAAAGAATCAGACTGACATGGCTGCTACACACAAGGAGCTGTGTAATTATCTCAAAACTCTTACTGACAAGATGTCAGAGAAAACTCAAGAGAAGGGAAAGGAGAAATCCTCAGACGATGATCCTTAAGTAATTTCAATTCATACAGTAGAAGACGAGAAGTCCGCAAAACTGCTGCAGACAACTCATCAGCGAAGGGATCATCGAATTTCATCACTCGCGAGGATCTAGAGCACCTCTTGGAGAATCGTGGAAAAGACAAAACATTACATGTCCATCATCATCAACCTCCTTATCCTGCCGCTACGCAGAGGATTCCACTCCCCAAAGGTTACGTTTCTCCAACCTTCACCTTATATGATGGAACTGGCAATGCTCGGGAACATGTCTCTCGTTTTCTCGAAGCCCTAGGAGAACATGAACATAACTATGTTGTTCGTCTCAAGGATTTTTCAAAATCCTTGAAAGGCAGAGCATATACCTGGTACAGAACATCGCACCGGGGACCATCAACAATTGGGGAGAAATGATCAATGCCTTCTACAGGAAGTACTTTTTCGTGTCAGAGCAAGTTACTCTCTCTGACCTTGGAAGAATGTTTCAGAGGGTCAGTGAAAATCCCAACGACTACGTGAAAATATTCCGAGTCCAAGCCCTGGATTGTCATGACCCAAATGTCACGGAGCAACAACTAGTAGATCTGTGCATCAACGGCATGCTCCCGGTTTATGGAGCTCTACTGGAGAATCTTCGATTCCAGACTTTTTCAGAGCTTCACGAAGCTGCGATGAGATTAGAAACCACTGCGTCTGCTCTGTTGGAAAAGCTACAAAGGCTGAAGAACCACGAGACACTCGAGGTAGCAGACGTCTGATCAAGAAGTAGTAAAACCTCCAGCCTTCCACAAATACTGTTGTAGAAGGGAGAAAACGGAAAGCAAAACCGCCGCGCAAGCATACCTCAGCTCCTTCAAAAGCACAAAGGAAGGATAAGCAAGATGCACAAGCCTCTGACCAACTCACAAGAGTTCCTGATCAAGAAGCACCTGACTTTCCTTTTTTCCATTGAAGAGGTGACTTCCACAAGTTCTTCAATCATCCGACAAGCGACTGCGGAGTTTTGAAGAACATTTTCAAAGAGAAGGTTGATCCACAATAGCTTCAACTGGGGACTGAATGAGTACACAAGAATCCTCTCCCAGTCAGAACCTTTACACTCTCTGAACAACCTATCAAAGAGGCAGTTCAATCCTTGGTCGAACGTGAATTGCTTTATCTGTCGAAGGCACAAAGGAGAGACATGTTCATAGTACTGAACCACATTGTGTCAAGAAGTCCATTCCGAAAATACTTTTTGAGCCTCCATCTACAAATCAAGAGATATACGACTGGGGACTGCTGATCACAGTCAATCTCAGAAGAAACGAATTTGGAAGAACGTTGATCGATGCTGACACCGCCATCAACAACATTCCACTGAAAACCATCGGATTCACATGCATCACTCGACAATAAGATACTCATGCTCCATCTCAATCAAAGATCTTGAAGGAGCGCTCGGAGATACTTATGGCTACATCATTCTCAAAGTGAACATAAGTCCAACCAAGTTTCACATAATTAGGAAGATCCAGGATATGACATGTCCTTCAGACGAGCGTGGATCCGCTATAAAAAAATGGGTACTTGAAAAGCACCTTTGGTTACACATCTCTCCAACGAAGAAAGTTCTGATCCAGAATATTTGACGGACATTCCATCATCAGAGTACTTTGAGGAATTTAAAACTTTGACGAGGTTGAACCAAGAACCTGCAAAAGATGCATAGACATTGATCAAGAGGTTCCGCACTCATGCAAGTCTCATTCCATGTATATGTCATTTATTTCCCCACATGCTATCCTAGCATGGGGACTTAATTATGCTAGCAACTCTACAACACGTTATGAATAGTAGCTTCACCACATTAGTATTTTACCAAGTGGTTGAATCTGACGTTTTTCCGAATCAAGCACTGAAACATTCATTACTGATGTCCAAGAATGTCAAAGAACACTTTGGGAGTTTCTCCTGCAAGTCCGTGTGTTCCACAAAATCAGAAAGCTCTGATGTCTGCACAAGTATCGAATCCCACTACTGCAGCAATAGGGATGCTGAATCAACAGAAGATACTCCAGGGCCGAGATGATCAAACCCCTCAACGCTCAAGCATCTAAGAAGCCATAAAATTGTACTCACAATCAAAGAGTACCGCTTCAGCACAAGTATCTCAACAATGATACATTGATTCAACACCAGCACGATCAAAGTAAACTACAGTCGATAAGTCTTCATTATCCCATGATAAGACTTCTGAAGCAGATGTAACATCATTCATACATGGATGGAACTAACTCCTTCAACATACACTGGGAAACCTGAGGTGATTCCATGAGACTTCATCAATGGGATTTCTCTACATCACAAGCCCCTGCATGATTGAGGAACTTCTTCTCTTTACAAATCACGTCCAGTATGAAAACTGCTGATGTTATCTACCGCAACAACGTCGACTTACTGACAAAGCCAGTTCATGATAAAGTTATGCTTTCAGGAGCATTCAAGTTGAACTCTCAGTACACCTTCATCTTAGGGACGCTCAACTCATCAACTAATTCGTGAATGTAAAAGGCTCACTGGATGAAGGAGCAAAGATTATATCTATAATCATGATTCTAGCCTTTTCGGTCTTTGGAGCAACTTCAACCATGGTATCATCATCAACAATAATCTCTAGAGGAACACAATCCATGATCTCAACATCAAAAAAGATCTCTGGAGTGTAATCATTCATGGTTTCAGCACCAACAACGGTCTCAGGAGCAACATCCTCAGGGCTTCATCAACTAATCATTCTCTGAAGTGTTACATGTGAAGCGAACTTCTCTAAGAACCAATGATTCATATAAAGATGTGTAGACCTAATAACATGCTCACATGAAAGTCTTCCCAAAGCTGGCACGACTGGTGGGCATAATCCAGAGTCTTCTACAAGATGTTCTCATCACCTCTACAAATGAGATACAACACACTTCAGGCCATGGGTTTGCAAAAAAGTACCAATGGGTGAGGAATGGGACAATTATTCCTCAACGAAGGATGTTCTTCTATGTCTCTTATACAACATACCAAAAGGGTGCATCAATCGGACATACGAGCTGAAAGATATGGCCTTTACCGTCAGGTCTACGAAATCTGAAAAATTTATACGGGATTAAATATTACAAATGTGCACGCTTCGTTGGATGACCTATACAACTCCAAATTGAGTGATTATTATCTCATTAGACAACTCAGTCTCTTATCTTCAAAAGTTGGGGTCAAGCATCAAATTACGATGTCGTATGAGGTTCATACAGCTTCCAGAGCGTACAACATGCATCCAGCAATTCTTAGACGGGATTCATAACTTCCACAGTCGATCGGTGTCCACCAGGTCTTTTCGCTAAGTCCTTCATCAAGGTACCTCCAACTTCGAACACCTGGGTCTTTACATCAATTTTTCTACCTGGAACCTCTATCCAAGTCTTGCCAGAAGAAGAGGAAACGAAAAGGAGAGATTTAACAAAATACTGGGGACTGACGATCCACTGATCATGACGATCAGTTTTACAGTCCAAGACTCGTGACACCAGACTCTCATGTGCTAATCATTCATCATAAAAGCAATGCTACCACCGGGACATGAAACCATGGTCATTACATCATCCCTTCTCGAGAGAAACCTCAGCTACGGTCTCATGACCAGGGTTTCAGAAGTGATGTTCTACGACTGACAGAATCAAGATGGCGCTGCAAGCACCATGCTCATGTATCAATCAAAGGGTCCTGATCTCAAAGGAATCAATGAAATTAAAATCCTTCACCGACCTTCAAGACACAAGCGAATGGTCTAAAGACACAACATGAATGTTTCACAACAAGCTCGTCTGAGATGATTTTATACTGCCCTGTACAAACCGAATATCTGGGAGCAATTGGTGAAGAATTTGTGGATGGGCTGTACCCATTCTGTTTGTATGGATGTCCTCTTCAACATATCCAAAATTCACAGCAATTGAAGAAACGAGCGAAGAGTTGTGGCCAAAACATTGGACCACATGCCAGCTGAAAATTTTCTGAAGGTCTCCTGGAAGTTTACTGTTTCGTCGATTTAGGATCCTAAACATGCTTGGAACCCAAAAAGCTTCTTTGATAAAGTTTGGAAATTTCCTGGGCATGAGGATACATGGGTAGACCACGAAAATCCAACATCGAACGAAGATTCTACAATAATTTCAATGAAGACCTAATTTCTGAATTTTCTGATGACGAATTATGGCGAAATTCTTCGTTCATCCACATCTGAATCAGGAGCTACACCATCAACACAAAGCCGAACTTCATCTTCAGCCGATAGTCTCATTTGTTGAAGTCGGCGGTGCTTACGCTGATAAGGGACGACTCACAGATGATCTAGAGACATACAAAGTACCAGCTTTCCAACGTCTCTGAAAGGTTGATTCATCCCAGGATGAACATCTGCAAACGTCTTCATGTGTTACATGATATTTCTAGAGTGTTCGCCGGAAGATCCAGAAGGGTGGTTGTAACCAGAAGTCACCACTATCCGAGGCAAAATACATGGAGTCATGGATATACCAACAACAAGCACGCGCTGAAACGGTAACAATCCAACTCTTACCTATTTACAATTTCACTAGCTGTAGTGATTATAACGTCAAAATTTCGAAAATTTGCTCGTTCCTTCAAACCTGCAAAGTCGAGCAAAATTCATTATTCAAAATCATGACTTGATTTTCATCAAACCGTGAACAACCCACGTGAATTTTAACATTCATTGGTTTTTCAAAAATTGAACAGACGTCCATTTTACAATTGTGAAAACTCACATATAGACATTATTTCATCATATATAATTGTCTACTCTCAACAGTTGTTCAAAATCAAAACATGATTTTACAAAATATATAAATATTTAACGTGAAACTCACGTAAATTTGAAAAAATATGTTTATATATTTTGCTCCCTCGCACGAGCATCTGTCTTTGAAGTGGTATATTTTCAAAGATTTCTGAAAGCTCGAAGATAAAATTTTCATGAAAGCTCATAAACAAAATTTTATTACTAACAGATGCAATGTCTATTAAAAAAACAAACTTTTCGCTCGTACGAGCATTCACCTTTGAAACGAGAGTTTATTCCACTTTGTGAAATCTCATGTATTTAAAAAAAAATATTTGTTTTTCGTGAAAGCTCATAGACAAAATTTTATCATTAGACTCGGGTCTATCTTGTTTGTTTCTTAAACTAACGAACGAACGTCCGCGTATTCCCTTTCTTGGTCCCGGACCCGCGAATCCTAACCGACCACGGACTCGTCGTCCAAACCAGCGGTTCAACACCAATTTATGCTCATCAAACGACGCTCCAATCATGACATTGAAGCCTTCATCAAGTCGTGGTTTGCTCATGCTCTCTAAATCCGGTAACGTCTCAACTTACGACTAAGTTCAATTACTGGTATTATTATTTATGGCCGGAAAATCACCATTTAATGCTGACTGAGGAACACAACTTTCCTCAGTAAGCATGGGACTTAATGTAGATGGTGGATTTTCGACAAGGTCTAAAATCGTAAACTCATAATTATACGAAGCTCTGATCCAGCAATCAGACGTGAGTATTGAGACACGGGTCTCTCATCGAATTCTCAACGGAGAGTACTTTCTCTCAGAGTACATGTAGATATGTAGTCTCACGACTGGACAACGACATATCTCATGAATACTGAACACTTTCAGTGACTATTTCTATATAGTATCACGAGATGGACGGCTCCTAGACAGCTTGCTCTGCTAGTATAGAGCGATAACGTCTTCAGGAACAAACAAAGAGTTTACCCTGAATATATAAAGGATGTGACTTACCGACAAGCTCATATCGGGATAATTAATGCTCCTAGACAGCTTGCTCTGCTAGTATAGAGCCACACAGTTAATTATTCCTAATTAAGATTAAGATTGATTCTGCCGTGACATTCACTACTGAATTCCCAGAATAATCTATTATTGCTCCTATTCCATGGTCGAATCCACGACTGGTCCCATGGAATGGAAATAACAATTGCTCCTATTCCATGGTCGAATACACGACTGGTCCCATGGAATGGCAATAAATAATTGTTCTGATTCTATGATCGAATCCACGACTTGATCTCATAGAAAAGCAATAACTATATTATCTCATTACTCTGATTTCATGATCGAATCCACAACTGGTCATAAATGGTAATAGATAAAACTTAATTACTCTGATTCTATGGTCGAATCTACGATCCCATGGAATGGTAATGCTCACTTTAGTATTCAGAATTCGTAGTCGAATCCTCAGCTGATCCTATGAATTAATAATAAACATCTTATTACTCAGTTTTGTGAATTATTCTCCACTGAATTCCACAATTAGTAATAAATAATCAACAACCGGGCGTCTGAGCTACCTCTAAGTAAGTCATGATTCAAATGGTGAAAGTGTATTCAACGACGATACACTAACAGTCACCTCACGAACGAGTATTTCAAAATACAATGAAACGATGAACCTATGCAAAATAGGGAAGAAAATAATAAATAATTAAAAATATTGACCATGGTGCTGGGAGCACGGACACATGACCGACCGACCGTGTCGTGGTCAATCCCACACCAGTTTTATATTTTTAATGCATTTTTATTATTTTCCATGATTTGATGAAAATTCTCTCATTTTATCAAATCTCCTTCGTCTCGAGGAAACTCCTTTATTTCATGGTATTTTGCACAAATCATCAAATAATAAATAAAATTATGAAAACTTGTGGGACCGGGCCACTAGCTGGCCGTCCATTCCCTAGCCGGTCCCACACGCCCCTTGTTTTATTATTTTATTTTATTTTTCCTTGAATTCATCAAATTCCTTGATTTCATGGTATTTCTCTCAAATTAGGAAAAATTCCCTCAAATCATGAAAAATACTTAAAAAATATAAAAAATTATAAAAACTCGTGGGACCGGCCCCTAGCCGGCCGGCCATGCCCCCACGTCCCACACGCCCGTGTTTTTATTATTTTAATATTTTTTGCTTCCTTGAACTCATGAAAACTCCTTCAATTCATGGAAACTCCCTAAATTCATCAAATTTCATAAAATTCTTCATTAAATCATCAAAAATATTATAAAATTAAGGAAATGGCACCACAGGACGTGGTCACGACTGGTCGACCATGCTTTGGCCTCGGTGGTCCCATGCCTCCTTGTTCCTTATTTTATAATTATTTTCCATCATCTCATGGTGTTTTTCTCAGTTTCGTCGAAACCCTAATTTTGGCATATTTTCTCGAATGGATGCTCAATTGCACGCCAGAAAATATCAAAATTCTCAGGACTGAGACACAGACGCCTTGGGGACACGAGCACGCTATCTTGACCGACCCAGATTGGCTCTTTGGCTTACAGAAGCCGGTCCATCAAGTTTCACAGTTTTGACCTAATTTGCACAATTGCACGTATTAGGTCCAAGACTCTTCCAAACACTTTGGGTTTTCATGAAGTGATCATCAGGCGGTCACGTGACTACCCAGGGCCGGTTTTATGACCCCATGGTCGGTCCCTCACTCCGTCATAATTAATTAGGTTTTCTCACCTAAGGCTCAGACGAGCATTTTCGAATAAATGATTAAACCAGCATTTAATCATTCTTTCACCAAAAAATCATCAACTCTTCAGGAGTTCTTCGTATTTGCTCACGTGAGCATATGGACACTACATGGTTGATCCATGGTCCCATGTAGTCGCTCCCTCCTTCGTCCCATGGTTAAACTTCTGACGAACCATGAATTGATCATGAATTGATCAAATTAGGGTTTATGAATCCAAGGATCATCATTCCAGATTCCAACCTTTATAATTTTACGAAGACCTCATGGTCATTAATTTTATTAATTATTCTCGGTTCAACGACCAATATTCTAATTAATATTTTTGGTACGCTGCCAATAATCCATCAGATGAGCAACACATGCTCAGACGATCAAATATTCAACAATTCATCACATGAGCAACACTTGCTCAGATGATAAATATTTGCTAAAACCAAGGAATATTGGCTCAACAATCAATATGCAATGATCCATCGAATGAGCAATACTTGCTCACTTCATCGTACGAACTATACCTCTGTCTCATGACATGTTCAATTCATGAGTTTCAGAACTCAGCAACTACATGGACTCATCGTCCCATCAAACCACGAAGTCATCAATTGACTAACATACCACGAGACGTCAATCGTATCACTTTGGGGGGATATCACTTAGGGTTTTGGTCTGGCGGTCTACGACACGTGTGTTCAAACACACGGTGAAATGTGAACAAATCGTGCAATCAGTTGAAGGAATTCACGAGGTAGTGGGTGGAAATCGACCAAGTCTCCACACATTGAGCAACTGGTTTCAAACACGATCTCCACTTCCCCACTCCTTGATTCCATCAACTGTCACACTTCATGGGGTCATGGTGTCTAAAATTCCAGCAATATAAACAGTCTCTGAATCATGATTGAGGCATCAACATCAACAGTATCATCAATCTCACGTCTCATCGACAAAATGAGATCATCAACTCATTAATTGAACAACTACTCTCAATTGAGCAATTTCAATCATTCAGAGCTTATCATATTCAGAATTTACACACCCACAATCTTTGATTACCATTGATTCCACACATTTCCCAGCTTCCCTCCTACAGATCAACCCATCCTCTCTTGTGACCGAATTTACTCTGGAACGGTCATTGTCTTGATTTAGGCCGGAGTACTACAGATTGATCTCTCGAATATAAAGAACCCCCTTTGCAGCGGTGCATCTGTTGAGGTTTAACATTCGCTCGGTTCGAGGAGTCTCCTCCATACGGTCGTCTCCTCAATTCCTTAAAAACCAGCAAATCGTTTTTCCCCATCTACACATTTTTAATGGGGAGACATTTTAAGATATATACTGATCATAGGAGTTTGAAGTATTTTCTCGATCAAAAATTATCATCCATGGAACAACAAAAATGGTTATCCAAATTGTTGGGGTATGACTATGAGATTTTTTTTCAACATGGAAAAGAAAATATAGTTGCTGATGCTTTATCTCGTCTCTCCAATCCACAACTTAATTCGCTCTCAACACCTATTTTCACTGGTGTGCATGACATTATCAACGAATGTCATCAGGATGATGAATATGGATCATTAATTACTAGTTTGCGTACTAATCCCGGATTCAAATGCAACTATACTTATGTTGATGGCGTTTTAAGATATAAACAAAGGATTGTGGTTGTTACTTCTTCTTCATGGTGTTCCAAATTACTTGAAGAATTTCACGCAACTCCAATGGGGGGTCATTCAGGATATTTAAGAACCTTCAAGAGACTGCAACAAAAATTTATTGGAAGGGAATGAAACATTCAATTAAAGAGTTCATTGATCGTTGTGACATCTGCCAATGCAATAAAACTGAATCGATATGTCCTCCTGGACTCTTGAATCCCTTACCTATCCCTGCTGGCGTATGGCTTGATATTTCAGTGGATTTTATCTATGGGTTTCCATTATCTGAGAGAAAAAGCTCTATTTTGGTTGTTCTTGATCGACTTTCTAAGTATGCGCATTTAGTGTTTTGTATCATCCTTATTCTGCCAGCATAGTTGCACAAGTATTTGTACGATAGATAGTTCGTCTACATGGGATGCCAAGGAGTATTGTCAGTGATAGAGATGCGATATTCATGAGCAATTTTTGGACTGCATATTTTTCTTTACAAGGAACACAACTATGCCACAGTACAGCATACCATCCACAATCATATGGTTAGACTGAAGTTACTAATCGTACTCTAGAATGCTATTTGTGTTGCTTTGCTGGTATGAAGCCAAAAGCTTGGTTTAAATGGATTCCATGGGAAGAATGGTGGTATAACACAAGCTTTCATACTGCCATCCAAATGACTCCATATGAGGCTTTGTATAGTAGACCTCCTCCAACAATTTTATCGTACTTACCAGGTTATACTCCAGTGCATGATGTTGATATTAATCTCCAGGCCAGAGATCACACTCTTAAACTTTTAAAGTCTCATTTGTATGACGCTCAAGCTCGGATGAAGAAATATGGTGACTCTCACATAACCGAACGTAGCTTTGAGATTAATGACTGGGTTTATTTGCGCTTACAACCATATCGACAAACAACTGTTGCCAGTCAGTATTTTTCAAAGCTCTCTCCTCGATTTTACGACCCATTTCGAGTCCTAGAGAAAATTGGAACGATGGCCTATAAATTGGAGATTCCTATCGCCAGCCGTATTCACCCTGTTTTCCATGTTTCTCAGTTAAAACAGAAATTAGGAGCAGCTGCTAATGTTGTTGTTGTTTTAAAACTATGACAAACGGGAACCATTTGCAGTTTTGCAACAATGGATGTACAAGAAAGTTAATAAAGCTGGTACTTAATGGTTTGTGTAATGAAGAACCACACTGAAGATGACGCAACTTGGGAAGACGCTGACGATTTAATTGAGCGATTTCCAGAGTATAAGACTTGAGGACAAGTCTGTTTTCCAGGAGGGTGGGATGTTGTGATGCCAACCCACATTACCGTATTTAGATTTACTAGCTTAGCTTTCCGTAATTAGTTTAACTCTTTCTTAGTATAGGCAGTCCTTAAACTCTAAGTTCTTTTCTTATTATTCAAGGCTTTGAAGCTATAAATAGCCAAGCCGCAGTTTGTTTAGAACAAAAATTAATACAACTCAAAGTTTTCTTAAACAATTTCTCATCTTAAGCTGGTGGCTAACCCCAAAATCAAATGGTTTATCTTAGGGTTCTTGAATAGTTTGGTTACTTATTCCTTGTGTTTGGTTTAGAATCCTAACACCTGGTATGAGAGCAGGTTAAGATCAATCATTTTTTCGACCCATTTTTTTTCTTTAATGGCCTCATATGTAGAAAGCCTTAAACAAGTGAAAGATAAACTTGATACCCTAATTACTATTATGACCAATATCCAAAATCAGGAAGAAGAACGAATTAAAAAGAAGAACATAATACTTGGTTTCTGATTGTTACAACCATCTAATATCTTCAATTTAAATTTTGAGGGTTTTGTAGTGAACAAGTTACCTTCAATTGGTCGAATGGTGATGTCAATTATCTTGATATTATTCGAGGTGATCCCGGTGCTTATGTCGTAACAGTTAAAATGATTATAGGTATATGCAGATGATTACTTCATCTGATTTCAATTTTTCCAATAAGGGCTTCTGTAAGGTTTAGATACGTGGATTTGGGTTTTTTTTATTGATTTTAATTTTTTATAGTAGTCATTCGATTTGGGAATGGGTTTTTCATTTTTTGTCTCCTTTTCAGTTATTGGTTTTATTTGAATGGTTAGGTTAGAATTTTGGGTGAAATAGTATGTTTGATGTGTGCTTTTCTTTTTCTGGATTTTTTTTTACTTATAATTTTGGGTTGGGTTGTAAATCATGAGTTTAAAATCTTTAGAATATAGGAAGGAATATGGAAGTTTGATTCATGATCTAATAATAATTCTGGATTTATTGGTTAAATCCAACTTTGGTTATGAGGTCAATTATCCTAATAGATATCACTGAAGAATAGATGATGATCAAGATTTGTATGTATGATGATATCTGATTCAAAAATGGGAAGAATGCTAGCCCAGATTGACCTAAGATTCAACCATGTGAAGCTTGTCTATTGAGAATATCTTCTATTGAAAAGCTTATAATTTTTCCTTCTGATCCCTTGATCAAGTTGTACTGGCAATTTCATGGGGAACCTTATCTATGGGGAGTATTTAGAAAGAGAATTGTTTATGTTTAATGCCTCCTCCATGTTCATGTAAGCACCCATGGTGACTCTAATTCTGGTATTTGTAGGTGCTTTCCTGGGAAGTGAAGAATGTGTACTTAAAGTGTTAAGATCTCAAGTGTTTGATATTCTTTTCTATTTCTCTGGTTGTTTTTGAAGTTTTCTTGTTTGTGTAAACTTTCTAATACGCTTCCCTTTTGATCTGTTATAGGTAACAGTTTCTGAGCTGAAGTAGTGATGAACTGAAGTAGTGATGATTGATCAACTTGCTGCTGTAGAATCTTATGTTGTGATGGGTAAGGGAGGATAAGGCTACTCGCATATATACTTTATGGCATGCTTGTTGTGTTTGTAGAAAATTTCCATTAACATTGGTAACTATATACAAATATTGCAGCTATTACATTCACGTGCTATTTGAGGCGATTGCATTTGACACTTACATTTGCAGTCACCTTGTTCAAACTTACGTTCAATCTAACTGAGAATTTGAAATAAGTTAACTAAGTAGTCTTGATTATTCAGTTTAATTGTGTTTCAGTTTTGCAAGTTTTCTTTCATTGTACAAGAACCAACGGCTAAATGATACATTGTGCCCACCTTTTGTGTTGTTCAGGGGATGCTTTTCCTACTTACATTTCCATGCCAGTGTAGCTAATTTCAAGACTCTAAAGATGCATTGATATCAATTAGGACCTTTATATCAATTCCTAATGTTTAGCAATTGAAAGAATTATTCTTTTATTTGTACTTGCCATGTAATTTCTTATAAATTCACGACACTTTTGAGTTGAATTGTCGATCTTGGTGTTATATGGCTTATTATTTGGTATTTAGTTGGGTTTTTTTGATCCACAGATTTGAATACCATATTCCATAAATTGATGAAAGATCACTACATGGAGAACTACAACTTCCAGAAATTGATGGAAGAGCACTACATGGAGAACTACAGCCAATTCTTCTGTTTGGAGAGATGAAGGTGGCTCTAGTTTCAAGTAGGTATACTATTAAACTCTGTAATATATTACCAGATTATTTCTTATCCACAAAAAGCGAATATCGACTCTAATTTGATTGAAAAAATTATTCTTTGATGCAGGGATATCGAGTTTATGCCATTTATTACACTATGTTGCTCATTTTTTAACTTTTGTGGATAAATATGAATTTCACTTCTTTAGTTTTACCAGTTGTGCTCAGCTGTTTCTCCACTTGCATTAGCTAAATTTTAATACTTCATTGAGTGTAGGTCAGTAGTTGCTGATGTAAAAACGGGTGGGAGCACAGATAACAAGTATATGCATTCTAGATCTTAGTTTTTATACTCCTAATAAAGTGTGGTATACCTATTTCCTATTTTTAGATCTTTTAAAATATTTCCTGGTCTGTAGAACGCGTACTAGCTGTGGTGTGATTCTGATGATGACAGAGATTAGGTATTTTACATTTACAGCTATGGATTGTCAGATTTTATACTGATGTAATCCATGTTTAGTAATTAAGCCAAGGTGTTTGCCTAAGTTAATGGGTAACAAGGTATACATTGGCTCCATTTATTTTCTTATTTTTGTTTTAATAACACACACTTCTAATTCTCCACATAAGGATCTTCGAGTAGTTGAAAACGTATAATGATTTAAAGGTTGGTATATGACTTGTACGCACTTCTAGTTGAAACTGCAAAATGAATCAGGTTTTTCATAATACTCCCTTAGCATAACCTAGCATCTCTTGTATTAGTCTTACAAAATACTTATACTAGTCTTAATAGTTTATAAGTATTGACTAGTTCCTTTTGGGATGATTTCTGATAAGTGCTCAAATACATTGATGCAGGTTCAAGTCCATTGCCACCATTAACAGTTGCCTCGATAATTGATTTCACATTTAACTATGGCAAAGGAGGTGCTTGTTATACATGTAATGAGGTAGAATCGTTCCAGATCGGTTTGCTTGAAAAGGCATAGTTAGAGGTTCATTATGCTGCTTTCAGACACGATTAACTGTTTTTGTTTGCGTGTTTCTAGATTCCTTGCACATTGGATCATGTCGATGCCCTTGAAAGGTACACACAGCTTTCCAGCGCCCCCCTTTGCAAAACTAGAAAACCTTGCATTTTGTCCTTTGATATATATCCATCCAAGGTACAACTATATGCCATGGTATTACGATTGCAGTAGTAACTCTGTTTATGGACCTTAACTAATATCTTGTACGTGTCTGTAATTTGAACGACATTTTGTGATAACATCATTACTCTGTTACATCTCTGTTGGGGTTACGTTTCATTTTAATATTTTTATTCATTAATTTAGGCGTTAACCAATGTAGGATAACTCTTTAGGCAGCCAACTGCCTTTTTTCTCAGCTTGTGCTCTTACTTGTGGCATAGGTCGTTCCACAGACTTTTTCCTCCTGGTATTTGACTCTCATAAATTGTCTTCTTTTCTTCGCATAATGGTACTCTTACTCTTCGTACTCTCAATCATCACTGAATTCTGAAAGGTAATGGTGTTGTTAAATATATCAAGCTACTTAAATGTCTGCCACTTTTCGAATTTCAATATTGTTTGTTGTTGTGGCATGTGGTGCCTGCCCCAACTTGTTTGGGAATGAAAGCTTGGTTATTGTTACCTGAAAATGGTTGATGCTTGCTGAGATAATGAACTTGAAAAAGCGGGGGTACAACAACCACACCCAATATTTCGCTTAGCAATCTGTATGGACAAAATCCAATATACTTTCAAGAGAATCAACTAGACTCAATCTTAATAAAGTATATCAAAGATTTATATCTCTCTTTCTTGATTCAATTCTTTCTCAAGCAAATATAAATATGCGAGTCTAATTGAATACAAGAGAAATCACTTGAACGGTACCAAAGACCAATGTTCAAGGATCAATCAATTTCAATCAACAACCAAAGGTCGGATTTCCAATTGATTGATTCAACGCACAATCTGTGATATTTCAATTATATAAAAAAATATAATGCGGAATAGAAATAACACAGACACCAGAATTTTGTTAACGAGGAAACCGCAAATGCAGAAAAACCCCGAGACCTAGTCCAGATTGAACACCACACTGTATTAAGCCGCTACAGACACTAGCTACTACAAACTAACTTCGGTCTGGACTGTAGTTGAACCCCAATCAATCTCACACTGATTCAAGGTACAGTTGCGCTCCTTACGTCTCTGATCCCAGCAGGATACTACGCACTTGATTCCCTTAGATGATCTCACCCACAACTAAGAGTTGCTACGACCCAAAGTATAAGACTTTAATAAACAAATCTGTATTACACAAAAGTCTACATAATAGATAAATCTGTCTCCCACAGAAATACCTACGAGTTTTGTTCCGTCTTTTGATAAATCAAGGTGAACATGAACCAATTGATAACCCGGACTTA
Organism: Papaver somniferum; assembly: GCF_003573695.1. Lineage (NCBI taxonomy): Eukaryota > Viridiplantae > Streptophyta > Magnoliopsida > Ranunculales > Papaveraceae > Papaver > Papaver somniferum. The sequence continues at coordinate 102,734,562 of NC_039360.1, read as the reverse complement.
TATTCCCGAAGAACAACCTAGTATTATCAATCACCTCACAATAATCTTAATCGACGCGGCGAAAGAAGATATTTTGGAATCACAAACGATGAGACGAAGATGTTTGTGACTACTTTTCTATCTTGCCTATCGGAGATATAAATCTCAAGCCAATCGTTACGATTGTACTCAAAATGATAGAATCATCAAGATCAGATCACACAACTACGAGAAAGTAGTATCGGTCTGGCTTCACAATCCCAATGAAGTCTTTAAGTCTTTAACCTGGTTTACAAGAAGAAACCTAAGGTTAAAGGAGAATCGACTCTAGCTAATACAACTAGTATCACACGGAAGGTTTGGGTATTATGTTTCCCAATTGCTAGAGTTCTCCCTTATATAGTCTTTCAAATCAGGGTTTGAAATCAATGTTAGCTTGGTAACGAAGCATTCAATATTCATCGTTAGATGAAAACCTGATTAGATTCAAGATAATATCTTTCAACCGTTGGATCGAAAACTTAGCTTGTTACACACAAATGAAATGTACTATTTTGGGTTTATGTAACCGTACCCAAACATGAACATTTGTTGGTTCAACAATAGTTAACCAAATGGTTAGCCATATGAGCCCTTTTTTATCAACCATGTTCTTCTTCACCATAACTAGTTCAAATGACTCAAATGAACTAGTTAGAGAGTTGTTCAATTTCAAGGAAATCTTATGTAACTACACAAGACAATCGAAGCAAAAATGATTTGATTCACTCGAATCTGTTCATGAACTATATAGCCACGGTTTGCATTTAGCATTCCTTAATTAATATAAATAAGTTTACAAACAATCGTCTTTAGATATAACCAGATTAAGTGCGCAGACTTAGTTCGTTGACTTAAGTTCCCGGAAGGAGTTCTCAAACTCCATCAGATTTTCTCGGGTCGAGAAATTCCGCCAGTTTGTGGACTGGGTTCGTGGACTGAGTTCACGGCTCTTGTTCCGGTTCTCTTGATCAACAAAGTTCGAAAACTTTGGTTTAAGGAAAAAGGACTTATACATATATGTGTTGCCACACAATTCTTATATCCATCATTGGTTATCTTATCTAAACTCTCATTTCAATCATTGAAACATTCTTAGAGGACATTTCGTCAAAGTAAGCAATTTTCAAAGTGATTGAAACATGTCACGACTTTCGTCACTAGGTAAAGATGAACTTGGACAAATCAAAAGCTTACCAACACATATATCGAGAAATAGATAGGCGAGATAAACTCGGCTCGAAATAGCAAATGTGTATAATCAAAGTCTATATAGCAAAACGACTTTTGTCTCAAAATAGGAGATAGAGTAGATATAATTTTGAGTGATAGATAAGTTCAAGTCTCCACATACCTTTTAGTATATGAAGATCCACCAGTTCCTTGAGTAGTCCTTCGTCTTGTATGATGATTGCCATGGAGTTCTTGAGATCAACTACACTTTCTATCCTAGTCCGAGACTTAGATATAGTAGACTAGAAATCAAGACTTAGTTTTGATCACTAACATTGACAAACATGCTTGAGATGGAAACGCATGCGAGTTCGACCGAGCAATGCTCTAACAATCTCCCCCTTTGTCAATTTTAGTGACAAAACTATCAATACATATGGAATAAAAAAATAAATGAATTAACTTTTGTAGCTCCTATTCCACATGCCTAATCTTCAACATTACTCGAAATCTTCGTCACTTCCAAGTAATCCAATGATCCTAAAGGTTGTAAGTTCAGCATCATCGTTGTTGAAAATCTGTAGATATAACAATGAGAAAACAAGAGTTCTCAATCATTGTTACACAGTGTCAGAGTATCATTATATAGTATCAAAGTTCAATTGTATCACAACTTCGACAACAATACTATGGTGATATGTATCACTCCCCCTTAGTCAATACTCCATCTCACATGGAAACCACTCCCCCTTACATAATGATCCGAAAACCATATGTATTTGTAGTATGAACTATATATTTGTTTGTGGATGAAAACTGTTTCTGCTGGTTTTGGTAAATTTGGGTGTGTGGATGAGAAATGAATCTAAACCCTAAACAATGCACTGCGCGGGAGTACTTTTGATTCGAGAGATAATCTGTACAATCCTGGCCTAAACCAAGAAATGACCGTTGTCACCAAGTGAAGGAGAAGGGTTGGTCTTAGGGCGGGAAGTGAAGAGAGTGTTGAGACCAGAATGGTTAATTCTGAAGATGTGGCTTGTTTTATGACTTGTATCAGAAAGTGGAACTGGCTTGCAGAGTGAAAAGCTATTAGTTCTTGGTGATTTCTGGATAATATGTTGTTGCCGAACAAAACTTGTTGTTTGGTGAAAATAGGTGAAGCCTATTTATACAAGTCATATTGAAATGTACCTTGGTCTCGTAGGAAGTAGAAACGATTGAGTGGTGGAAGAAAAGAGAAACGTGTAACCGTCAGTCATTATGCTTCCATGATGAAGGAAGTGAATTCGTTTACATCGTTACTTTTTTACCACCACTAATTATCCTGCTTCATGACACTTTCTTGTAACGGGCGCATTGCACGCCGCACGTTGTAAACCGCCAGACCAATACCCTGATGAACATCCCCTAGTTTGTGACATGTTTGATGTCTCGAGTGTTTTCTTGGAAAATATGTTGCACTTTGCTACGTGTAGGAAGTCAAAGTCAAGGGACTTACCGCAGGAAAATAGCATGTAATGCTATTAGCCTTGTTTTGGCTGGTTGCCTAAAACTTTCCACAGGTTTGTTAGTTCGGTGGTGAACTTCGATGGCTGAGATCGCATCTCATGAAGGAGGGTAGCCGTTGATTATGGCGATCTTGCGTTAGCGCCTGATAATGTCGCGGTGGTGTTTTGGTGTACGTTAATGGCAATGTGTCATGGCTGGCATGGCTCGTGCATGCCAGTGGCACGATGATGCAAGTGGCGCCTAGCGTAGCCATGGCCACTAGATTTAGGCAGTTGGTCGTCTGAAACTTGCCACAAGTCTGTCAGTTCGATGGCGAACTTGGATGGCTGAGATTGCATCTCATGAGGAAGGATGTCCATTGATTATGGATGCATCTTGTTGTATAGTGAAGTGGCGCCATTGGCATAGTGGCGCCTGGCTGAGCCATGGCATAGCGGCATGCCAGCGGCGTAGCCGTGGCAGCTGTTTTGGCATATTGGTGTTAGACCCAAATATGGCTTCTGGAAACATTGCCCTTGTTGCTAAGTTAATCTTGAGGCCTTAGGAGAGTCACTGGTCTCAGTTAACATGGCAACTTTTAGCCAAATTAGGTTTTGGCGCATCGCAACTCTATTTAGCACGTGCGGCATGACTCGGCATGGCGGCGTGGCTGGCATAGTTAGCACATGTCAGTGGCACGAAGTAGCGTCTGGCATAGCCATGGACGCTAGACTTTGGCACCTCGTTGTTGGACCCACATGTGGCGTGACAACATTTTCCATATTGCCACATCAATCCCAACGCTCTGGGAAATGTTACTTGGCTTGGTTGGCGTAGAAACTTTGCCTAAATTAGGGTTTGGCATGTCGAAACCCTAATTGGTGCGTGTGGTATGCAGCCGCGGCATGGCGACACTTTTTGTGCAAACGGTGCCATAACTATGGCAAGGCCGTAGTGTGGAAACGACCACATGAGTAAGGATTTCTGTGGGTGGCTATGATATGGCGCCATTCCTAGGGCTTCATGGGCCCCACACGGCCCGTGGCATGTTTTGGGGCCGAAGTGGCATAATTTGTGTTGCGAAAATTAGGGTTTTGGTTAATGTAGGGTCCTGCTTCTGACTATAAAACCCTAATTTTATCATTGCGTTGGCCCCGAACATGAGGTAAGTTAGCACGTAGGGCGCTATTTATGGCATGTTGCCACGAAGTGGCATGTTTGGCATGTTGGTGCGGCGGAGTGGCATGTTAGCGTGCCGCTCAATTTATTGGCGCAACACGGCACGTTCGGCATGTTGGTGCGGCTTTTGGAAAGCCAATTAATATGGTGGCGCGACAGGGTGTGTTTGGCCTTTAATGTATGGTGACGAATTTAGAGCGACTTGATTGGTCAAGAAAAGGGGATGACCAAACATAAGGCGCGGCCACAGTTCTAGTGCTCGTGGCGCATTTTAAAGTGACCTGATTGGTCGGTAGGAAGGAGAGGGGCCGGCCAAGCATGGGCGTGGCTAAACTTCTGGTGTGAGTGTAGCGACTTTAGAGCGACCTGATTGGTCAGTGGAAACTGGAGCCGGCAGGTATGGCCCCATCCGCGACTGGTGTGAGCGTGGCGGTTTTAAGGTGACCTGATTGGTCGAGGGAAATAGGTCTGGTTTAGGATGGGGCGTGGCTAATGGCAAGTGGCACTAGATAGCCTAAGGCATGGCCACGCCTCCCTTTGCTGCTGCGGCTCCCTTTTCTGATTCCGGGCAAGGTTTTGCACCTACTAATCCATGGCGGATTAATTACCTAGTTTTCCTAGGCTTACTTTCGACAAGCAAGGTCTGGTATACTGCGCAAGGCAAAAAAGTAATTGATTGAATTCTATGAGTTGACTCAAAGTTCTTTAAGTTCATATCCAGAGAGCAGCATGCTTTCTGATTGAATACCTTATGCAAAGACCTTATCCTTGATATTCGGAAATTCGTGCTACTCTGCTGCGAGTGAACACAAATTGTCATTCCATATCAACATTAAGGGTTCATCCTAGGAACATAGCATAGAAAGCGTTCAAAGAAACTTATATTAGGTGAATATAGGCAGGCGCCGAAATTAACAGAAAATGGGATGGTTGCTACATGCGTCGGTCTGGATAACTTTCATAAGAAAATAATGAGTTGATCAATAAATGTGCCAGTGAAGAGGTGGAAACTCATGGCTCTATTTACTTACGGAGTGACGTCACATCAGATTAAGGTTTTACAATTTTAACCCTAAGCAAAAAACCACCATCAATATTAAGTCCCCTGCTTAGTGCGTAACAGAGGCATTGTTGCGGGGTAAGCATGGGATGGTGACAGACAAGAATAAAATCAAAAGGGCAAGATGTGAAGATATTGCCAAGGAAGTTCGACTAATCTTTGGCGGAAGTCATGAGGAATCCGTGATCCTTGCATTGCCGGCTTTGCATAAATTATGCTTGGCCTTGGGGTGTTGGCATCACGCTGCAACTTTGGCTACTGACCGACAGAGATGGCACTGCAACTTAGTCTGCGGAACGAGCGTTTTACGGTTAGGAAAGGTAGATGGTGATGTTGGCTTTGAATGATGGATGATGCTGCTTGCTCGGCTACATCCATGGAATGGTGCTGCTGGCTAGATCCGCAGAGAATCAGAGATGGCACGACTGGCTCCTGATTTATGGAACGGTGGATGGCGCTGCTTTGAATGGCTAAGATGGCGTCGCTTCGTCTGGCTAGGTTAGTGGCGTTGTTGGCTATGGAAAGGTTAATGGCGCCTGGTTTCAGTCCATGGAGCGATGGAAGCTGGTTTCAGTCCGCGGAATGGTGGGAATAACACTTGGAACTTTGGCTACCAAACAGTGAGGATGAAGCCGGCTAGGTCAAAGGATGAACGGAGATAACACGGCTTTGATCATGGAGTGTTGGAGCCATGGCGGTGCTTGCTAGGCTGTGGAGTGGGCGGAGATGGCGCTGCTTGTTTGGTAGAGCGCGCGGAGATTACGCTGCTTTGAGCGGTGAAGAAGGCGCTCCTTTGGCTAGGTCACGGAATGGCAGGGAGAGCGCTTGGCTGGCATTGCGGGTCCGGTTGCCTTCTGTGCACGACCCGAAAGAAAAAACCTTCTTCTACTCAAACTTCAAAATACAATGTATATAAAAAGGCATTTTCCACCCTTTTATTTTCGTATCTTTGGCTTTATCTTTGTAGCGGCAAGCCTCTTTCCATCAGCAGTCCAGGTGAGCCAATTATCCTTTATTTCATATAGATCATCATAGAATTGCATTCGTCCTCTTCACAGGTATCGTCTCGCGTCTTTTCTCATTGTTCTCCGTTTTGTGTTCTTCATCGTGTAGATGCCGATGCAGACATAATGTAAACAATTTTTTTTTTTGTAGTGCACAATGGGATCTTTCGGTGATGATCATACCTCTGACTCTTCGGAGAATTTTTTTGAAGTCGACGAACCCAAGTTTTCCTCACATGAGGAGATATTAAACCAAATCAACCCTTTATTCCATGAAGCCGGCCGGATTATACAAGGCATGTCTCTCACCCATCTACGCATCGTGGGTGCGTGCTCAGGATTTCATGGATTTGATGGACATGGAGGAGAAGTGGAGACATGATGAAGCATCCCAGCAAGTCGGGAAATATCAACGTGACGAAGCTTCTCCACATCCCAATATCAGAGCTGAGCGATTCGCTTCTCGGTTGAAACGACGAAGGTCTGAGCCTGAGAAACTTCTGGGCGAGAGCCAGTTTGATTACCATGTCCATAATGGTATCGTAATCCTTGATTCTGACGTAAATGAACTGGAGCATCCTCAAGAGGTTGTTGGAAAAGTTCCACAGGAAGATGTTGACACGGCTTGCGAGACTGAGGCAGCTTCCGGAGTGGGCGCCGTAACTGCTGGTGGGGAAGTTGGAGCGATTACTAAGGATGCTGTAAAGGTACATGGGGAGGCGGTGGAAGCATATGTTGGAGCCGTCGGAGAAGCTGTGGGGACATATGCTGGAACTGCTGTCGAAACGGATTCCGAATGGGATGTTGAAGCTGCTGCTGAAACGACTTCTAGATGGAATGTTGAAGCTGATGCTGAAACGGCTTCTGAATGGAATGTTGAAGCTGAAACGGCTTCTGGATGGGATGTTGAAGTTGCTGCTGAGATAACTTCTGGATGGAATATTTGCTGTCGGAGAAGGTGCTGGGGCAAGTGCTTGAAAAAACTATGATGGAGGCGTCATTTACCAAGGTGTTCTTCATTGACAACTGGTTTTCCCATTTTGCGATTTCCTTCCGTAGAGAAAACAATCTTTTCGTAGCTTGTAGATGTTTTTGATACTTCAGTTTTTTCTTTTTGTTCGTGCGACTGAAGCCATATTTCACCAAGAAATATTCTTTCATTTATGCTTCTTTGATAATTTCACATCTTTGATTGAATGAATAAAATCTCCCGGAAGATACCTAAAACCCCTTTTGCGAAAAACAAGTTCTCCCACCCTTCCAAGGCGATTCAGCGGATGGGAAGACAAATCACATAAATGACGCAACAATAATGGTAGTAGGCGTGTCACATTCTCTCCATTTAGCTACTTCCATGGTAACGCCTCGCATGCCGTTGGCAACAATAACTCAAAATAGGGAAAACAGTAGCAATGATTAATGATTTTGACCAACCTTTATTGGAATTTCCCTTGCAAATTATACAGGACGTCTGTGACATGCCGCCTGGGTATGTAGAAGTGTGAGCCGTCACAATCTAGGAATCACATCGTGAGAAGTAGAGAATCCTCGTCGGGCAAAAGTTAAAGCCAGATGTTCTTGAAGGAAGGTGTCCCTGCCGCCACTCGATGATCTTCTTCCTTGTACATTCCCTTCTTCAGTATTTTTTTCGAATAAGATATTTCTTGTAGGGTTTGAGTTTTTCTGGTTTTCAATTGATGGGTAATGACTTTGTCGGTTTGCTGGATACTTTTCCCTTGAGATGATTTAGGAAAACTTATTTTGAAATAAATATGCTTTTAATTAAAATCGAAACCCTAATTATGAATGCAAGCAGTGCAATCATTTTGGAGGGATTACAAATATTGCAGGTAAAAGGGAAATTACTAAAGGAAATACTTAAAAGGAAAACGCTGGAGGAAAAGGTAGCACAACGTTTTAGGTATTGAATGGCTTGAGACATCGTGAATGAATTGTCACGCCTTCCAATTTGTAAGCATTGATGAGTTTGCAGTAACCACCCAAGATAACATCTGCCACCAGGTATGGCTCGTCTTCCCTTTCTTTAGGCGAATCAAGTTGAGCGACTAGCTTCACTGTTACATCTCTAACTTCAAACGTGATCGCCTTGATTACCATATCTCCAATTTGAAACGGGTTTGGGCGTTGTGCAACCACTTTATTTTTGAGCTCGTTATCTTTGACTGAGGCAGCTTCTAAATTTTTGACAAAGCATTTGAAAGGCTCAGCATGCCATTCACATCTCTTAATGACGCCCGGGTCGATAACTGGACCGAGTCCCCATGCCTGACCGAGAGGAGAAGTGACTGGGTGCAGAAAGGGTTGTTCAATAAGACTTACAACGTCGACGGGCTTTCTCGGTAATTGGGTTACCTTGGTAAGTTGTTGACACGACAACATGTGATCTTCGGGGTTGGATGGCTTGTTGGAAATTCTTTCGGGTATCGACACCGGCAGAGGGGATACTCCTAATTTCGCTTTATTGCCATGTACCCATGAGCACCCCAGAATCATATTGTAATTTGACAGTTCTTTGACAATGTGGAATTTGCCATGTGTTAGAGCATCTCCCACCTTAATTTCAAGGTTGATGTATCCATATGCGTCTATTGCTTCTCCTTCCAAGTTTTTTGCCCACAATTGGGGAAAGAGTAGCCTCCTGCTTTGAAATTCTCGCATCTCTCAGAGTCTTGATGGTAATGATGTTGAAGTCAGCGACCGCGTCGATGAATGTGTTATCAAGCTCGGCGCCCCTCAGATAAACCGTGGTCAGCAGTCCCCAGTCGCATTTTCCAATACAGCTTCCCGAGAGAGATTGGGATTCTGGCGCGGTTTCTCAATAGGAAAAAGTCGCTTGCCCGACACAACACAATTAAGGGATACAAATATATCTTGACGTTGCGCCTTGGATAAATAGATAATTTCGCATACATGTTGTATCATAGATTGCACGGTTTTGTGGACGGAGTCCCCAGAGAGCATGCAACTCATGACTGGAAGAGGATCTCTGTGAACTCCCTCATTGCCCAGTTGAAGTTCTCCTGCCTCCACCCACTATTACACAGAGACCCTTTTGCCACGCCAAATTGGCGTGTCCATAGGGATTTTGTCACGCCACTTCGGTTTGGACTAGGCGTGACTTCTGCTTGCGTGGTTTTAGGTAACATGGCGTGGTTTTAGGTAGCTTATAGCCACACCTGCCATACGTGTCTATTTCTGCATGAAATAGACACCCCAGAGCCATATAGGCGTTGCTATATAGGGTCCCAAAAACTTAAGTACTGGTACTCTATAGACACACGATTTATTGTTTTGGCGTGGCTATTTGGTTCACTATAGACACACAAATTTCTTTTGGCGTGGCTATTTGATTCACTATAGACACGCAAATTGCTTTTTGGCGTGGCTATTTGGTTCACTTTAGACACACAAATTGCTTGTTGGCGTAGCTATTTGGTTCACTTTAAACACGCAAATTGCTTTTGGTGTGGCTATTTGATTCACTATAGATGCACAAATTGCGTTTTGGCGTGCCTATTTGGTTCACTTTAGACACGCAAATTGCTTTTTGGCGTAGCCATTGGTTATCCGATAGACATGCCATATAGGTTTAACGTGGTTATATGTTATGTTTTAGCCACGCCAATTTCACTTACTTTCATCCACGTGGCTGTATTAGGAACTGTCGAATACCATCCACATGTAACGCTGTGAACTGTTCATTGGATATCCTATAGACACGCCCCATAGAGCGTGGCTATATGTGATATTTAGCCACGCCAATTTCCAATTACCTTGGTCCATGTAGCCGTATTACGAATCGTTGGATCTCATTTAATATGATGCAATATTGACCGTTAAATTATATGCATTCTTCACCGTCCACATGTAATATTGTGAGCCGTTGATTGGATATCATATAGACACGCCCCATATAGCGTGGCTATATGTGCTATTTAGCCACGCCAATTTAGAATTACCTTGATCCACGTGGCCGTATTAGGAATCGTTGGATCTCATTTAAGATGATGCAATATTGACCGTTCAATTATATGCATCCTTCACCGTCCACATGTAACGTTGTGAGCCGTTCACTGATTTCCTATAGACACGCTCAAAGAGCGTGGCTATATGTGATATTTAGCCACACCAATTTACAATTACCTTGATCCACGTGGCCGTATTAGGAATCGTTGGATCTCATTTTAGATGATGCAATATTGACCGTTAAATTTTATGCATCCTACGCCGTCCACATGTAACGTTGTGAGCCGTTCATTGAAGAACCTATAGACACGCCATATAGTGTGGCTATATGTGATATTTTGCCACGCCAATTTACAATTACCTTCATCCACGTGGCTGTATTAGGTACCATTGGATCTCGTTTAAGATGATGCAATATTGACCGTTCAGATGTAACGTTGACCGTCCACATGTAACGTTGGGAGCCGTTCATCGAAGAACCTATAGACACGCCATATAGTGTGGCTTTATATGATATTTAGCCACGCCAATTTATATCTGCTTAATATGTCTTTATGTTATGTTTATCCACGCCAATTAATCTCGAAGCATGTATATTACGCGTGTGACGCCTCTAAGCCATTCAGATATGGCGCATCTAAACCATCCACCTGGCACTATCCAAATTCTCTTATATACTTTATAAATTGTGGTTAAATCTGAAATTCATATATGCCAAAAATTCATATTATTATTAATAACACAGTAAAAAATGTTGAGCTTTGGTCTAACAGTTTGCAAAAAAATATATTAAAGAGCATTTATTCAAAAATCATCAGTTTTTCTTCAACTTTTTTGATGGTGGTGTCTCTGCATGCAATGGATCAGGTTGTGACATTCTCGACGCGCCAAACCTTGTCTTCCTCTGTTTCCCATCTGAAAGTTGGTATGCCTTCTGCACAGTTGGTGCATATAACCTTCTTTGCGCCTTTTTAGTCTTCTGAGAAAGCTTTTCAGAGGCTGCATGCATGACTCCCCGAATGTGGATTGACTGCTAGGTGCTCCTCATTCATTTTATCACTGTCAAATTTCTTCTCAAAATCTAAAACTGGTTCTGGTTTCTTATGAGGTTTTCCATGTTGTGGAGATTCCTGCAGCAAGAGATTAAATGTATTATATATATATTCTAAATCCAAGGCGAATTCGTCTGTCATATGAATTCTCAATAAGAGACAGACAAAAGTCATTTTTCCAACAATGTGATAAAGCCAACTTCACTGAAGGCCGCACCATTTTTCACAACTGACGCCCATAATAAAATCCGTAACCAAATATCAATTTTCTAATTTACACTGGCATTCATGTTCCATTAGGTGTTAATATATTTCTATCTCGTACTTATTCTTTAATCAAACTGATACATGATTGATTTACGTAAAACAATTTATATACTTGATTAACAAAGCAAAAGATCTAAGAAACTAACCTTGTCATCAAAGATGGAACAATTATCTTTCGGCCATGCCACAAAACTATCTTTAGCTTCCCCTAATAACTTAAACTTACCACTTGGTTCCGTTAACACGAATGATGGATCTATGACCTCCAGAATATTGGCAGCATAACAGTGTTCAGGAAGTTCTTGTCGATGTATTTTCTGATTAGGCACCTTAGGAAAAATACTGCTTCTAGCAACGACGTTTCCCCTAGATCCATTCCAAAAGTCATATTTTGCTTTCTGCGGAGATACGGCATATGAACATCATATAAAAAGAAGATGCTAGGATTAGAAATATAGATTTACGAAGAAAAAAAATAATAAAAAAAAAACTCCATTAGATGTCTTAGCCATAGGTTCTACCATAGATGTGCACGACTTCTCTAGAGATATTGAAGGATTTGGTTGGGAATTACTGGTAGAGTTCTGCATAAGATTAGGAGACTGCTTCTTAGACCATGAATGTGAAGACGTTGATGAATTGAATAGGTAACAAATATACAAGGTTCTACAAAATATACCCTAGCATCCGTGATTCATATAGTGGATATCATATTTCAGACATATGGTTTAAGATCATGTAACTGGTTTAAGACAACAGACTTACTAATTTTAGTTTTAATCCCGAGTATCCTCCTCGTCCTGTCCGATGTGGGAACTTGGATTGTGATATTGCCTCTGTTCCCTTCTCCGAATTTTTCTTGCAGAGGAAATAAAAATAATTTCATTAGTATGCTGGGATAAATAATAAGAATGAAACACAAATTAGGAAAAGCAATGTGTATTCCATACCTTAAATATAGGAGATTCTAGTACATACTTAAGGTATTCGTCCCAGTCTTCTTGGTCCATTACCGTTTCGTACTTTCTGGGGAAAGTTTTTAGTTTTTCTGTTCTTTCCAGGAAGGGTTTTACATGATTATTGTATAATTTCCTTCTGAAGTCACGTAGCTGAACAGCTAGACGCTTCATGACCGCTTGCTTATATTCATGGGGCACCTCATAATGAAACTGCAATAACAACTGATTTATGTTCATCACAGACTCACAGTTCGACAACAAAAATGACGAATTGATAACCGCATATGCATACCAGAATTTCCTCCCACATATTTTGTTTTGATGTTGCAGGGACTTCCTTCCAACATAAATGTTTTATGCCAACCATATCACGGGCCAAATAGCCTAGGTAACTACTGAATTCAATTCTATGGCCACCATCAGAATCCACCTCATCATCCCATTGGTCCTCCTCTAGGGGCACGTTGTAATCATCTTCTGCCATGACAAAAGCTGTGTAGGTACGTGCATCTCAGTTAGGAATTTGAGCTTATTTTGGAAAATATTAGCTAAACCTAACAAGATAGGCTACATGTGTTACACCTCTTTTCTATTATATGAAAAGAAAACAAACATGAACTCATTGATGCATGTAACTTGAGGCTAAAACATCACTGCAACATACAAAATATCCTCATGAATATTGTGTTATCCACAAAGAGAAAGGTACCGGTTAAACGGTCTTATATAACTTTTTGTTACAAAAGCCAAGAGTACTAAAGCACCACATAATGATTATCCATTTTTAGCTTGAAGATGATAGTCAAATTGGCCAACTAGCAACATGGTATCATTGAAAGTGGCAACTTAAAATGCAGACGTTACAGGCTCACCAAGTAACAGAGACTCAAATGATTAAATTTTGAGAAGCCTTATATATATATATATGATTGACACAACATCGTCCATCAAAGTAGAGTTATTACGAACTATGAAGACCTAGTATGAAGATGAAGAAGAACTTAAAAAGGTTGAAGAATAAAGAAGAAAAGTTGCAATAATGGAATTTGCAGAAGAACGATGAAGTTGCAGAGAAAATAAAAAGAAGAAAAAAGAGAGTGAGAAGGAATATATATAGAGGGAATTTCTCCTCGAGAAAATAAACACGATTAATGCGGAAAGATATAAGCGGTTAAAAGGCAACGGTTACAAAAGACATGTCGAGAAATAAATGGAAGAAAGAATACGTGTGATAAATGCAGAATATAAAGAAGAGAACAGCTGCGACATTTCTTACATCATTCTCTACTTCGCAGAGAAGATATGAGAAGAGGCAAGATGTAGGATCAAAATCTCGCAACAATAATGTCTCAGCGAAATTATCAATGGCACAACATAATAGCGTCGCAGAACAATTTCAGGAAGAATATAACAAACGACGTCAGCTAGGATCATGAGAAAGATGTAATAGTCCTGCGAAAATTAGAAAGCTTGCAAAATTAACATTTGTAAGGTTGCGAGAATATCGCAGATCATATCCGAAAATAAAGGACAGATTAGCTGTTATCCACTATGTATTTTCTTATAAATAGTCATTCGAGTTGTAAAGAAAAAAAGAGAGATCTTTTTTGAGTAAGAAACAAGTAAATAGGAGAGAGAAAGTTCAGAGCAGAGATCATTCTTGACTTCTTTATCTTTCTTGTAAGAAAATTCAAAAATTAATCAATAAAATTAAGAGTGTAAACCTAAAAATGAGTTGATCAACAATGAAATCATATGAGGGTGTAGTGTAGGATTTCCTGCAACTACAAGTTCACACATCAAAAACCCTGTTTAAAAAAGCAAAGAACTTGTTAGATGAGCATTTATCTAAAAATCATCAGTTTTTCTTCAACTTTTTTGATGGTGGTGTCTCTGCATGCAATGGATCAGGTTATGACATTCTCGACGTGCCAAACCTTGTCTTCCTCTGGTGCGCAGATGAAAGTTGCAATGCCTTCTGCACAGTTGGTACATATAACCTTCCCTGCGCCTTTTTAGTCTTATAAGAAATATTTTCAGAGGCTGCATGACTCCCCGAATGTGGATTGACTGCTAGGTGCTCCTCATTCAGTTTTTCACTGTCCAATTTCTTCTCAGAATCTAAAACTGGTTCTGGTTTCTCATGAGGTTTTCCATGCTGTGGAGTTTCCTGCAGCAAGTGATTAAATGTATTATATATATATATATTCTAAATCCAAGGCAAATTCGTCTGTCATGTGAATTCTCAACAAGAGACAGGCAAAAGTCATTTTTCCAACAATATAATAAAGCCAACTTCACTGAAGGCCGCGGAATTTTTCACAGCTGACGCCCATAATAAAATCCGTAACCAAATATCAATTTTCAAATTTACACTGGCATTCATGCTCCATTTAGGTGTAAATATATTTATATCTCGTACTTATTTTTTAATCAAACTGAATACACGATTTATGTAAAACTATTTATATACTTGATTAACAAAGCAAAAGAGCTAAGAAACTAACCTTGTCATCAGAGATGGAACAGTTATCTTTCAGTCATGCCACAAAACCATCTTTAGCTTCCCCTAATAACTTAAACTCACCACTTGGTTCGGTTAACACGAACGATGGAACTATAACCTCCTGAATATTGACAGCATATAACAGTTACTAGGAAGATCTTGTCCATGCATTTTCTGGTTAGGCACCATAGGTAAAATACTGCCTCTAGCAACGACGTTTCCCCTAAATCCATTCCAAAAGTCGTATTTTTCTTTCTGCGGAGATACGACATATGAACATCATATAAAAAGAAGATGCTAGAATTAGCAATATAGATTTACGAAGAAAAAAAAATCAAAAAAAAACATAATCCATTAGATGTCTTATCCAGATGTTCTGTCGTAGATGTGCACAACTTCTCTAGAGATATTGAAGGATTTGGTTGGGAATTACAGGTAGAGTTCTGCATAAGATTAGGAGACTGCTTCTTAGTTCCATCAGAAGGGTTGCTACGTGAAGGAGACTTCCGCAGAGAAGTAGTTGGTTGTGAATTACTGGTAGGGTTCTGCATAAGATTAAAAGAGTTATTAGTTACTTTTGAAAGTTACACATGTTTCTATTTTTCTAGGTTCTCTAATTTACACTTGGATCGGTGATTCATATAATTGATAGACTGGTTTATGTATATTCGACTTACAAATCAAACAAGCCAAGCAACTAACCTTCTTAGCAGGCTCGGTAAACTGAACACCATACTTTGGCCAAGGAATCACTTTTCCAAAAGTTTTCCCTAATGTTTCCATACCGGCAAATCGTACGGGTAGACAGAAATTAGGTTTTATTAATTCATCAATCAGGATTTTGTGGCAATCAACCTCCAACCCATCCTTTCCATGTAATTGTTGTTTTCCTGTTAACAGAAAAGCTCTAACTCTAGCAAGGACGTTTTCCTTAGACACCTCGTCAAAAAGGTTGCACCTTCTACCCTGCGGAAATATATGGCATATGAAAATCTTCAAGCGAAAACTTCAAAACAAATTGTTATTTAAAATGCATGTAAAAATAAAACAGATACCGGAGAAACTGCTTTAGTTGTGGTGATCTCAGATTGGCTCTGACTAGTGTGGATCTTTTGATGTCACATCCAGAGTATGTTTCCCCGAATTTTGTTGACTTACCTGCAGCAGTAGAGTAATATTCCATATTCGGGTGACAAATATGCCAAATTCCACCGTGAATGCGAAGACACGGATGAATAGGTAACAAATATACAAGGTTCTCCAAAATACACCCTAGCATCCGTGATTCATATAGTAGTTGATAGCATATTTCATTCTCATATGGTCTTAAGATCATGTAACTGGTTTAAAACACATGCCTTCAGAACTTTTCAGATATTGCGATACGAGATTGGCTTCCGTTGAGTAGATCCGGTACAGCCTCAGAATGTTTTGATTGACTTACCTGCATCAGAAAATTAAAATGAAAGTTGTACCTTGTTTTTGCAGTGATACCATTTAAGCAAAATGCACAACTGACTCACAATCAAATAGCTAACCAAATAGCTCGTTCTATAAGGTTCTCTAAAATATACACTAACGTCCGTGATTCATATAGCTGATAACATATTCGTCTCTTATATCAAACAAGATATATATATAAAATTGGTTTGTGTAAAAACATATCCAACGAGTTAATAAAGCAAACAAGCATAGCAAAAAACCTTTTGATCCCATATGGTTTGATTTGATGGCCAACAAATTTCAGCATCACCAACATCTTTTAAAGTTTTTATCTCAGAAGATGTGCCAAAGGGTAATTTGATGGTTTCATTTAGTACTTCACTAACCATGACGCTATAGCATGTAACCTCACCTGTCATTCCTGACTTCATTTTATAAGATACCTTCTTTGAAGAGTAATCTCTACCAATGGCAACAATGTTGTCCTTTTATCCAAACCAAAGTTTGCATCCTGTGCCCTGCAGAAACACAAGGCGCATGAGAGATAGTAAATGGAAGATTCAAAATTTAAACGCGTTGGAAAACCATACATCAATGGTAACTTTTGCATATGGCACATTATGAGATTCCCCAGTGGATGAAGGATACGAAGACTTCTTTTTTGATACTAAAGACGGCTGGGATTCAGTAGAACGGTCGGCGTTTTAGTACAAGGAGAGACCCGCTTCGCGGACCCTTTGGTGCTTTCAGATGACTTCTGCGGACCGGATTTCCCATATTTTTTTTGAAGTTGCTTAACTGATTCTGGACCTATGTTATTCTTAGTTCGATTGAAGGCGTTGATAGGTCCTGCATCCTGTGACTGTAGTTGAACACATTGTTTTAAAAAATCAGATACTGTCTGCCAATTTTTTCAAAAAATTACACAATCTAATCAAAACTCGGTTCACTTACCTCTCCTCCAGACTTGCTGATACTGTTGCCCACAATTTTCGCAATGTCGACTCCTTGAGATAACAAGTTATCTGTCAATCTCTGATACGCATTTTTAGTAGCCTCTAATTCTTTCTCCTTAGCTTTCATCTTTTCACGCAGTTCATCGTTCTCTTTCGAGTGTCTTGGTTTTCTTCCATTTGGAAAGTAAAGGGTTGCCGTCACTCCAAAGCCATCCCCATTGACACGTCCACCCTTATCCGGGCCGATCGCAACTGTTAGGGCATCCTCGTTATGACCAACCGTTAGAGTTCCCTCTCGAATCATCTTCCACTTCTCTTCCTGTTCAAATAATGTGTTAAATTCTGATTTAAACCCTGCACAATTACTGTGCACTTACTTTGGTTAAAAACATGAGGACTGTAAAGTTTCTGTTTTCTCACAACTTCAGATGTCTTCTTCCTGACAAACTCGTCTGGAACAATTCCGTCTTTGTTTTCGCATGCTCTTGCCCACATGAAGCACCGGTCTTCAAGATCTTCTTCGGCAACATTTCCGCTTTGGACCTAGTAGTTACAAGAAACAGGGATTTACATCCGCACAAATATTAACTGTGTAAAACAGAAAACCTATTCCAAAGCTTCTAATGTGACAAAATTACAGATTGGTGTAAGAGGACACATCCCTATACCGTTTTAAGTTTCTGCATATATGAGACACGCAACACGACATACAAAACATAAGTATCTGATATGGCCGGTTTTACTGTGCAGTGTATAATAAATAAGACAACAGACTTACTAATTTTAGTTTTAATCCCGAGTATCCTCCTCGTCCCGTCCGATGTGGGAACTTGGATTGTGATATTGCCTTTTTTTCCCTCTCCGAATTTTTCTTGCAGAGGAATTAAAAATAATTTCATTAGTATGTTGGGATAGACAATAAGAACGAAACAAAAAATCAGAAAAATCAATGTGTATTCCATACCTTAAATATAGCCGATTTTAGTACATGATTAAGGTAATTGTCCCAGTTCTCTTGGTCCATTACCGTTTCGTACTTTTTGGGGAAAGTTCTTAGTTTGTGTGGCATTTCCAGGAAGGGTTTTACATGATTGTTGTACAATTTCCTTCTGAAGTCCCGCAGCTGAACAGGTAGACGCTTCATGACCGCTTGCTTATATTCATGGGGCACCTCATAATGAAACTGCAATAAAAACTAATTTATGTTCATCACAGACTCACAGTTCGACAACAAAAACGACGAATTGATAACCGCATATGCATACCAGAATTTTCTCCCACATATTTTCTTTTGTTGTTGAAGGGACTTCCTTCCAACATAAATGTTTTATGCCAACCATATCACGGACCAAATAGCCTAGGTAACTACTGAATTCTATTCTATGGTTACTGATAGGCGCATTTATTTGTCTATTTTGATCTCAATTACATGTATTGTTATTGCTCAATTTTGTACTTATTTAGTTATTTATGTCTTTGTAGGTGTTTTTAGAGAAATAAGCTTTTGCAGAGAAATTGGCTCGAAAAGTGGTCCTAGACGACATACTACAGACACCCGGGAAGTATGTTGGAGACGCCCCAGAAAAGTTATATTTACACCCCAGAGGAATTGCTATCTACACCGCCAAATGGATAAGGGGCACCCATTTGATAAGGCATGACCACTTTATAATCACACCCCTGGTCCGGATAAGGAGAGGTCATCCCCTACCTTTTGAATTTTGGAAGTTGGCGGGAAATTTGTTAAGCAGCGAGAACAGTTTAGGGTTTGATTTTTAAGCGATCTTGAAGGAGATTCAATCGCCATATAAAGTTGGACTGGACTTGATTTAGCTAAACAGGGTTGGTATGGTTTTTTGGATAGACTAGATTGGGCTTTATCATTGGATTCTCGATAAACAGGGAGAAGAAGAAAAAAATTCACCGGCGAACCTTCTGTTTTGGTTTTGAACGAAATCTACTCGAGTTCTCACGTGCAGTTGGATTGGTATTAAGTGCTTATGATTAAACATGAAAGGTAATGAAGTTAGTTTCGATAAAAAAAAGGAAGTTTATTCTATTCACCGGACTTTCTTTACAACAGGGAAAGAGAAAAGGTTATCGAGATCTCGTTGGTATTTTTTTGGAAGTTACGTGTAGAATACAATCACCTAGGATTTGTTCTGGAGATATTATTGGAAGGTTTCGACAGCTGGATACGCGTAATGAAAATTCAGAGGAGTTATTCTCGTGACTTGACCGTGAAGAAGAAGAAGAGAGAAATATTGGAAGATTTTGGGGAGATTAAATCGACCTGTTGGTGTATATAAGGTGCCGGGGAGTCTCATAAACGGGAGTCGAGAGTTTGGGGGTCGATAGAATCGGAGCAGAGAAGCGCAGGTGAAGTTGCAGGAATATTCACCTGCTGCTGGTGAAAAAGAGAAGCTGAAGAACATTGGACAAACGAGAACAATTGCAAAGGCTGTCGTATTCAAACAACACATCAGAAGTATCGCTGTTCAATAGATCACATATATCATAAGCTGTCATCTTTTCTCTGTAATAGTACAACACCTGTTGTAACGGCTGCTTGTAACGCCAATACAACGTTGCAAACTGTCTGCTTTATAAGTTTTCTCTTGTTTTTCACCTATTTGAGCTATGAACACCTATTTTGAGAATGTGAATAATATGAGGAGCTAAACCCCAATACTGGGACAAAGGAGGAAGCTATTTTTCATGCACGTGGTAATTCTACTTATTTCTTGTATGACTTTTTGCACTTGATTTAATTGTTTTATGATTTTCACTAATTAGTTGTGATTTCGTTTGATAACATATGCTTAGTCTTAATACTTTTGATGCGTTATGCTTGTGATTTACAATTAATCTTTTAAAAATCCACCTTGGCAAAGAAGAAGAGTCTATAAAAAGTTAACTTTGGAGCTATAAATGTCTAGAATAATTAGTTGAACCACATGAACATGAGAATTGGTGGAATCCGAAGTCCTAGTATCTCTCGTTATCGTGACAATCTTGTGAATATATATTCTTTATTTTAGTGTTTTCTTAATTTTTAAGTGTAGAATCGAGTCTTTACAAGTCCGAGCGAACGAATCTTATTTACCACTTCTACAATCACATCAATTTTTGACGCCGCCGCCGCGGACTTGTATATAGATTTGTTTTAGGTTTATTTTTATTTTTATTATTTTTTGTTCTTTTTTTACGCGTTTTGGTATTTTTCGATTCTTATCAGATTTGGAGCGAAGCTACAAGGGAAGAAAAAGTGTTATAAAAGGAAAGCATCGCCAAAGAAGGAAAGAAAAGAGGAATCTGAAAGGAGTGAAGAAGAAGATTTTGTATATAGTTATTTTGTTTTATTTTTAGAAATTGTAAATAGGGTGTTATTTTTGTAATTTTTCTTTTCCTTTTTGGACATTTTTATTTTTGGACATTATTTTTAAACCCTAAGGAAGGGTCAAAATTAAATATCAATTGTTTACAGGGAAGGACGACAATTACGATACTGTCTCGGCCACTCGGGTTCGTACACTGACATCGGAGTCGGTGGCCTGAGTCGACTTCAACGGTTCATCGCCCGTCTAGTACGGGAGGTAAGATTCTATCCACCCACGAATCCCCTGTCAGTGGGTTTTATTTTGTGTGACAACTCACACCCCTGCAATAGAATGTCGAACTGGTATTACAATAGCCAATACAACGAATATCAGACTGAGTTTCAAAATGGACATTACTACTTTGACCATAGTGTGAATAATGGTTGGGAACATCAGCCTTTTGAAGGTTATGGTCCATACCATGGTGAGCCCAATTACTATCCACACGCCAACCGGTCATACGAGCAAAATTCCTCTCTACTAGAGTCAACACGTAAGTTAGCTGAGTCGACACGTAAGTTGGCAGAAATGAATAACTTAGTTATGGACGAAAGCAATGCAACGAGTGAACTTTCTTTCCTAGATTCAATCAGGAAGTCATGTGAGTCGACTCAAAATATTTTGTTAGAGACCCAGAACATAACTGCTCTTAATTTCCAATATGGTGTTTCCAATATTACCTTTGAAAATGAAGATAGTTATTCACATAATCAAGATGACGAGGATAAAATTGGTAACACTACTTGTTTAGATGAGGTTCAACCATTTTCGTGTTATTATAATGATGATTATGATGAGGATAGTGTTGATGAAGAATTTGAAATAAGTAGGCATAGTGATCAGGAATTTGTTACTCCAATTGAGCTTAATAATGATAATGTTTCTAGTTCAAATCCAAATAATTTTAATAATTATTCACCTATTCAAAAGGACGAAGATTTGACTAGAGATACTCCCGTTTTAGAGGAACGAGTTTTTTCTGAGAATATTGTTTTAGAGTCTAGCGATTTAGAAACATTAGTCTTAGACAAATAAAGTGAACTCGTAGAGATGAGTGAGGATGAAACATACTTAGAAGAATCAATTGACCATTTTCAGGAATCTAATGACCTTGAAATTAGGGAAGTTGTGACTAGTCTTTCTAGAGACACTGAAAACTCTAAGTTTGGGGGTGATTATCATTCTCCATGTGCTTTAACTATTAGAAAGGTCCCTCACTTGGGACTTGACATATGTGCCTCAACTATTTTACAAGATTATCTTCATACACATTTTCCTGAACCTAGTGATGTCCATAAGGAAGTTCAGTTGTTAGAAACCCATCCTCTGGTTGATGTGGTTTACCCTGGCTATGATATCCAGATTGACTTTGTTTTCCCACCAAATATTTTTCGGCCAATTGTGGGAACGTATAAGTTTCATATGTGTCAATTATTAAGTTTTGAGACTAAACCTAATTACTTTAGGAGATTAGGGTCGACACATTTGTTTAAGGAAGACCACCACTCTTGTAGTTGCAGGAAATCCTACACTACACCCCTCATATGATTTCATTGTTAATCAACTCATTTTTAGGTTTACACTCTTAATTTTATTGATTAATTTTTGAATGTTCTTACAAGAAAGATAAAGAAATCAAGAATGATCTCTGCTCTGAACTTTCTCTCTCCTATTTACTTGTTTCTTACTCAAAAAAGATATCTCCCCTTTTTACAACTCGAATGACTATTCTGATAAAGGTTTCACACTCTCCACCATTCCTGGTGAGAATGCCAAATAAATTCTTTCTGTCAAGCTTTTCTCTGATCAATATTGTGATAATCAATCAATCATAATTTTGCTAGGTCAGATTCTCGCAGGTCTCCCTATTCCTCTTTATAACCCAGATCTTCCTTTATTTTATGAAATTCTCGCTCATTCGGGATTTTCGCGAGCCGTCTTCCAACTGAGTGGGGATTGCATCCGTTTGATGCTAGAGTTCGCTAATCGTGGTGCTGGTGGAGGATCTATTTACTCCAAATAACTTAGGGATCCAAAGTTCGCAAAGCTAGAGATAGTTGCTGAGAAGTATACAGTGACGAATTTCTTTAAGAACTACGAACTTATATCCATGAAGAAAGAGAATACTCGCTGGGGTATTCGCTTAAAAAGGAAAGATAACATTGATGAAGCCAAAATTCTTATGCAAGATATTGATTGGCACTCTGGTAAAAACACAACTCCTCGTCAATCCAAAGATGATAAATGGTGTGTTTTTCCTTTAATGCTAAAGGGACCCTACATTGCTGGGTCAAATGTTCTTCCTGCGAATCTCGCTGCATATCAACCTTGGGTTTTATCTTGGCACGAGAAGGAGAAAGAAGTATGTTTCTCCCCTTTAAATCATTTTATATTTCTTTATTGATTTTTACTATTCTGTTCCCTAACTCTTGCGACATTCCGCAGATCCAAAAACTGAAGGATAGTTATAATAGGACTGGGAAATCTAGTACTATATTAGCTCTTCGCTCAAACACAGATGAGGTAAGAAATTTTCTCTTATGATTTTAAATAGTACTGTTACTTCTATGCTTCCATTTCTTATTTCTAGCTGTGTGTGAAGATTATTGCTGAAGTAGAAGAATTTGTGGATGCTGCGAAGATTGGTGACAAAAGTAAAGATGCTTTTCGCAGGGAAAAATCAACTGGTCCTCCTCCAAAGAAAAGGAAAGTTCGTTCTTCTTCTCCTTCAAATGTTCCTCCTAATGAAAACTCCGAAAGTGATAAGGGTAATGAGGACAACGATGATTTTGCTGCAACTGAAGATTCTCCACCTGAATCTTCTATGGCTAAGCTTTCTGGCATCTTTTCTGATTCTCTACAAGGAATGGGAGATAGCCAATTCGCAAATACTTACAAATCTCTCGCTACCCTTTGCGATGTCCCTTTACTAGATGGCGATAGCTCTCTTCGTGGAGTTTCTAGATCAGTGACTCCCGACTTCTTGCATTCTCAATAGTCTGGTATACTTTTATCCTTTTACTTCTTTATTGTTATAACTCAAAATTTCTTTTTAAATTAATATTTTTTATATATTTTCGCAGGCTGGAAAAGCTTCTTTTGTTGTTGCCTCAGATCTAGAGAGAAGACGCGAAAATCTTGAAAAGAAGAATCTTCAATTTCGCAAAAAGAATGAAGAATTAGAAGCTGAAGTTAAAGGTCTTCGCGAGAAAAATAGACAATTCTAAATTGATTCTTCTTCGTATAAGAACAAAATCTCTAGTCTTCAGAAAGCTAATAATCAGCTTTACGATATGTTACTTTTCTCTTTTCCCTGTATTCATTCATCCTGTTGTTTTATCTTATTTAAATGATCCTTTTTGCAGACATTTATGGTCTTTCTGATGAAGCTACCCTTCTTCGCTCATTTCCTAATGCCTTGGATAATGATACCCTTCTTGAACGTCTTAACAATTCCTTGAATAGCTTCTCAAATGATAGAATTTCATCCATTTATCTAAATGAACTTAAATCTAAATTTCGCCTCTTAGAAATTGATCATAGATCCAGTTTAGGCTTAGCCAACAGATTTAAGCGTCTCCTTATTGATTCCAAAGATAAAACCAATGAGTTAAAAACCAAAATTAGCGGTCTCATAGATGATAAGGATCGTATCTCTAATCAAGGTGCCAAGGCTTTGGAGAAATTCCAAGAGTCTCTCCTTGAAGTTCAACTTGAACGAGATGAAGCTAACCGCAAGAATATCGAACTCTGTGAAAGGGAAAATCAAATTCGTTCTCGTCTTCTCATAAGTAGTGAGGATGAGTTTGTTTGGGCTGAGAAATTTTTTGATGATGCTAGAAAAGATTTGGGCGTAAATGTTAGTCTCCAACTTGAACATACAACCTTGATTAGAGATATGATTTCTGACAGAGAAGGTTGCTAATTGCTCTTCTTTACTAATCTTTTGCTTCTTATGAATTTTCATCAAGTTAATAATTGATTGTCTTTTGTTCGCAGATGCTGAAAATAAATATCGTGAAAAGATTGAAGAACTTGAAGCTGAAAAGGAGGAACTCGCAAAGAATCTTTCTTCTCGCAACGACAAGTATTCAATATTAAAGAATCAAATCAAGATCACTGTTGCGAATTTTAAGAATGACGCTATGCATTTTCGCAATCAAACCATCCAAATGGTTTGTGACGATCATAATATCCCACATTCTGATTATCCTTGTCTTTTAGAAGAAATCCCACAAAATACTCCCAGTTTGATTATCTCTGATAGTGAAGCAGACGATGAAGAATCTGATAGTGATGGAAGTTCTGATGGTGATGAAGATTCTGACGCTGACGAAGAAGGAAACAAGTCTGATGAATACAATGAAGGATTAACTAAGAAATAGTCTTTACTTCTTTCTTTGATTCTTTGTAATACTTGTACATTTATTTCTTCTTTTTGTATATTTGTGTTTCTTTCATTTTGACCTGCATAAATTAAAACAATTCTTCTTTGCAATACAGTTAATCAATATAATCATTAATTCTTGAATTTTTGAGTAAATCTCTCATATGGAGACAAATAACATTTTCTAATTTCATACATTCCCATACTTGCCTCTGTTATTTGAATCCAAATGAGAGATTTCATAAAAAAATTCTTATTTTATAACTTCGCAACCTTTTGCGAAGTGAATTTTGTTTTTTTTTTTTCTCAAAATCTCATTCCTGTATGGTCTTATTTTTCCTCTCTAATAAAGGTCTTATTATGCCACCTCTTGTCATTGCGACAAAATTGCAGGACGTTCTTGCACTTTCATGCAAAAACCCATTGATCTTGCCTTAACTTTTTCTTTTGTGTTATGGCCTCTTCAGGAATGTTGCGACAATATGACAGGCCTAAATATTCTTGCGAAAATGAATCCCCATGACATTGACGTCTTGCGACGAAATCGCAGGACGTCTTCACACTTTCATGCGAAAACCCATTGATCTCGTCTTATCCTTTTCTTTTGTATTATTGCCTCTTCAGGATTGTTGCACAAATATGACAGGTCTTAATATCCTTGCGAATAAAAAGCCTCATGACATTTACGTCTTAAGACACTTATCAGCTCCTTAATGGAGGCGTACTTCTACCATACAAGGTTAGCTCCTCCCATCCAGTCTTAACAACAACCAGTTGTTTTCGCAGCCTCTTATCCCTTTTACCTATAGGGTTTATGGTTAGGAGACTGCACCCTAAGTGGGGTTTTCTTCAGGCCGAGTTCAGTATAAGCCAAGACTTGTCAAGAATGGCAAGGTACGCTTCAAACGTCCCTGGCACTCTTGACTCAACCGTGTACCTCGGGGCGTTGATCAAATATGCACTCCTTGGGAGAGTCCTTATTACCTTATTCTCCCAACCTAAGTCATATGCTTAAGTTGAGAATCCAAGGTGCCTCTCCCGGATGGGATTCATTGACCCAAATCTCCATGACTCAGGTTCCGGTGGCGGTGTAGCCTTTCCCTGAGCCATGTAACAGGTACCCCCTAATATGACGTACTTTAGGTCTTACATTTGCCTCTTGCGAAATTGTATTCGCGAACTAGGGTGTACGCCATAAAGGTTCACCTCTTTCTCTTTTGTCATTCTTCTCTGATTATTTTTTGTAAAATTCATTATCTCTGCGAGAGTCTCGCAAATCATTATTATATTGTATCTGTATTTCGCAATCTCAATTTTGTTCTTCAATCAATTGTATTTTTGAGAATTTTACTTATTGCGAGATTATCGCAACAACTTAATCATTCATATATTTCTTGTTTTTATTACCTTTGCCATCCTCTGCTTCTTTATTATTTTCTGCTACTGCTTCTTGTTTTCATACATTCTGAGCTATTCACAACATCTCTTCTCCTTTCCTTTCGATTGTATCCACCATTAACCTCTCACTTCTTTGTATATCTTTGATTTTGTGTCGCCAGTTTTCCTTCTTGTCTGCTCTTCCTTCGCAAGATTCTATCTCAGTTTCTTAACATCTCTTTCCTTCGACCCAATCTACCTTTATGATTCCTACACCATTGGGGTGAGGGAATTTGATGCATTGGTGGAAAGTTGAAGCTACACCTAGAATCCCATGTAGCCATGGTCGACCAATTAACGCATTGTAAGGTGATTCTACATCAACGACACAGAATGAAATTTCAGAAGATATTCCCTTCAATGGAATTCGCATGGTAACCTCCCCTTTAGGCTTGTTAGCAGTACCATTAAAACCATATATCTTATATGTTGATGGTATAAGATCATCATCTCTTCCACCCATGGTTTTATAAGTATGATAAAATAAGATGTTCACATCCTATTGATTGCCCATGAATCTTCAGCTTCATCATCCTCATCTTCTTTCGGTTTTGGATTAATTTCTAATTTTATTACCAATGGATTTTCATGCACCTCTTCTCCTTCGGGAATTTCTTCCGCGGTAAAAGAAATGATCTGTTTCTGCCATTCCTCTAGTGGTGAAATTTTCGCAATATTCATAATTTCTCTTCCATCATTATCTCTTGCGAACACCCTACTCAAAACATTATCATGAAAATCTTCAATTGTCTTATATGAATATACGATAGAGTGACAGAATATATTTTTTGCTTTTGCACCCACTTCTATGAAGAATGTTTCTTTCTTTTTCATCGTATTCACATTGTGATGATCTGGTGGTAGTGGCAGTGGTTGAGATTGTGGATGCCCTACCAGAAAGTCGTTTAGTTTTCCTTGATCTATCATTCTCAAAATAATTCTCTTTACATTTCTGCAATCGTTTGTGGTATGTCCATGAAAATGATGATAAGAACAAAATTCATGACTTCTGTGGTTTGGAGGTGGTTTCGTTCCCATATTCCATGGTGTTGGTATATTCTCCATCAAGATT
Organism: Papaver somniferum; assembly: GCF_003573695.1. Taxonomy (NCBI): domain Eukaryota; kingdom Viridiplantae; phylum Streptophyta; class Magnoliopsida; order Ranunculales; family Papaveraceae; genus Papaver; species Papaver somniferum. Next base: position 102,707,191 of record NC_039360.1, on the reverse strand, counting down.
ATAGCTTCCCATATCTTATCCACACTTGCATTTAGAGGTGGCATCTTGATTTCTTCCCATACTACCTTGTGACCTCCTTGTCCTCTATTAAAGTTTGGTCTTTGACCTCCATAAGTTTCTTGCGGTTGATCGAGTCTTTGAATCTTGTTATTTCCTCCACGATTGTAGAAATTTCTTTCTATTTCATACTCTTCTTGATCTCGGCTCCCCATAGCTACCAATTTCTGCTGATTTTTACTTGTCACCTTCTCTTGTTGTACTTGCGAAGTATTCGCCACTGTGTTTATTAGCTTGGGTAATAAGCTTGCATTCGTTGTTTGTGAGCTAGTGTTCGCAACTGGATATGGTTCCATTTCATTTTGTCTTTCCTCTAGAGCAATGTATTCTTCTTGAAGTTCTCTCAATTCAGTCAGTGTAATCGTATTCTTGACTATGAAAATTTGGACATACAATAGGTTTGTTGCAAACATAGCATTGATAAATGATAATATGAGATATCTCTCATCTACACGGCCAGCCATTTCGCTACACATAGTTCTCCATCTTTTAGTCAAGTGTTTCAAACTTTCTCCAATCCTTTGTTTTAATCCAAACACATCTTCTATACCAGGTCATGAGGAATTATTACTTATATATGCTCCCAAGAATGTGGTCTGCAAATGATTGAAGGAGGTTATTGTATTCTTTGGTAAACCTTCAAACCATTTTAACGCTTCTCCTGTTAAGCTGGATGCGAAATATTTGCACAATACCGCATCATGATTTTCCCATTGTAACATGCACCTCACATAAGCTTTAATTTGCTGAATTGCACAAGTTGTTCTATCAAAAATGCTGGTTAATGCGGGCAAATTGCATTTCGGTGGTATTCCTCCTAATCGTACTTCCCTTGTAAATGGAGTTTTCGCAGCTTCTTCTATTGCTTCATCCAATTGTCTTCTACCTACTTCTCCTCTGTTATTTAGCATTCCTCTCATTTCTTCTAATTCTTTCAAGATTTGTTTATTTACACCTGAATCTTGACCCATTGGTCTCTTTAATTTTGCTTCTCTTCTTCTGCGTTCACGTCTATCTTCTCTTGCGAAATTTTGTATCTCTTCTTCATTATCCTCATCTCGTCTTCTTCTACGATTCTCTTCTTCATCCCTATCTTGAATTCGCAAGTGATGATGTATTTCATTTTCCCCTCCATAATTTTGTTCATTTCTTATCAATTCAATTCGCTGTCTTTCAGCCATTCTTTTTACTCTATCATACTCCTTATTGTGATTATCGTCATTCCGGTTTTGTGTACGCCTTCTTTCTCGATTGTCATGATTGTTCTGGCGAATTGTCTCTTGAAGATCTTGTTCTTCCATTTATGCTCTCAATCTTTCACGTTCGTAGATTAAATGCGCTTGTTCAGCATTATGTCTTTCAATTTCTTCTTCAATTGTCTGTTGATTTCTTTGAGTTTCTCTCACATGTAAAATTCTTCTTCCTTCCTCTTGATTTCCTTCGCCATCTTGGTTATTTTGACTCTGATTTTGCCTGTTCTCTTGATTTCCTCCAATTTGCCTATCATAAAAAGTTTCATTTTGTGGAATGTAACGATCATCAGTTCTTTCTCTATTTTCGCTATATTCTTTATTAGGATTTGATATTGCTTCTTGAATATTGTTTCCAGCATTGATTGTAGGTGAATTTCGTCTCATTTATCTTCTAGTCGATCTTGAATATGATTTTGTAATACTTCTCGATCTTCGTCTCAATGTTTCTAACGCTCCAATTTCCTAACCTCCATGAATTATTCCTTCATCTGCTTCTTGATTTCTCACTTCCTGTCTATAATTTCTATTTTGTTGCTCTTCTTCTATTTCTTCTGCTGAATTTGATCGCCAAGTGTGTACGCTCACCCTGTCATAATCTGTATTCCTTCTTGAACTAGTGTTTGTTGAATTGGAGATTGAATTTGATTTTCTCTTTTATTTCTCATTCTAGCAGATTCTCCCATTTCACTTCTTTCTCTTCCATCAATTCTTTTGCTTCTTCTAATAGTAGTCGGTTGTTCGGATGTATTTCTTCTTCTACCCATTTCTTCAATGTTAACAGTATTGCAAGAAATTATGAAAAATTCTTAATCAATCACTTTAAATTTTCACAAATCTCAATATCAATCTTTAGCTTTTTCTAGAATAATCTTCAACTCCTCCCTGTTTCTAGCGCCATTATGTAGTTGCAGGAAATCCTACACTACACCCCTCATATGATTTCATTGTTGATCAACTCATTTTTAGGTTTACACTCTTAATTTTATTGATTAATTTTTGAATGTTCTTACAAGAAAGATAAAGAAATCAAGAATGACCTCTGCTCTGAACTTTCTCTCTCCTATTTACTTGTTTCTTACTCAAAAAAGATTTCTCCCCTTTTTACAACTCGAATGACTATTTATAAGGAAATACATAGTGGATGACAGCTAATCTGTCCTTTATTTTCGGATATGGTTTGCGATATTCTCGCAACCTTACAGACGTTAATTTCGCAAACTCTATAATATTTCGCAGGATTATCATATCTTTCTCGTGATCTTAGCTGACATCATTTATCTTATCATTTCTGAAATTGTTCTGCGACGCTGTTGTATTGTGTCACTGATAATTTCGCTGAAACATCATCATTGCGAGATTCTGATCCTACAACTCTCATTGTGGTCAGCTGTGTGAGTCAAAACTGATTGACTTTAAGGATCCACAATTATTCAGGTTATTATTATGTGCTTCTAATACCTGAACCGGACCTTAGATTTGAGGAATTCCAGCGCATGAAAATATTTTATCTAGACCCTTTCATAGAGCCTGAACCTGAACCACAGCTATATGTAGTTGTCTTAAACAGGAAACTAGACAAGGGTGCGCTTTATTTGTTAATTTTCTTGGCATGTTGCAGATTCCTTTTACTTGTGATAGCTCTATTTGGTTTTGATGACCCACAGATATTTCGGCTATTACTTTATGATACGAGGTGATTAATCCTTTCTTATGTCTGGCTGAAGACGTTAAACTTAGCACTTCTTGGGAGGTAACCCAATCTCATGCAACACGGTAATATATTTCCTTATCTCTTTTGCTTTAAATGGTAACAATTTCTCCTTGTTCATGCTTTAAATTTTATCTTTAGAACATTGAGGACAATGTTAGATTTAAGTTTGGGGGTATGGGAGAAACTTTTTAGTTGCATTAATAAACTCCAGAGCCTAGAAATTTATGTTTATTAAGGATCGCACTAATTAATCTAAGTGGATAGAAGCATTTTGGTTGTAGGAGTTGAGGAACCAATCTGATTAGATGCAACATCTAAAGAGTTTATTCATAAAAGCACAGAGCTCAGTTGTTAGAAATAACATGATAGTTTCACCATATCTCGTTGAGTCCTTTTCACTTCTATTTGATGTTGTTTTGTTTTTAAACCATGTTTCTCTAAGTGATTAGGTGGGGCTCACGATTCAAGTTGTTACCAATGCTAGGGTGAATTAGAGTGATTGAGATACCATGAAAAAAACAAAAACAAAAAAAATTTGAAAAAAAAGAAAGAAGAAATTGAGACCAGACCATTTGCCAAAAGAAATAAATTCAATAAAGTCGACCACTGGTACCCTTGTATATGCCAGTTGTGTTGACATAGAGTTAGGTTATCGATCACTGGTTCCCTTGTATATGCCAGTGTGTTGATATTAGTCAGACTAGTACCTCAATCCATTAGGATAGGTTCATTTTGGTGGAAGCCTTCAGACAGATATGGGAAACGTCGTTCACTTAGTAAACATCAAAACCATCTATGTTTTTCTCTATATCCATCTTCTTGATCTATCCATGTGATTAGTTTTGACTCCGGATATTGATGTCCATAGTGCGACTATCTGAGTAGAGCTCTGTCACTTATATATGAATTTTAGTATGCTTGAGTGCAAACTTGTGTACAGCAATTGGAATTTCGCATCAGGGTACTTCCTCTTATAGTCAATAAGTATGCCAACCAAGGAGATTCTTTAGTGCCTTCCAAGGTTCTGCGTAGATAGTTAGGGTCTGGAGTAAAGGTTTTGTGGGTATATCTCTTGTAAGCCCTCCCGAGACTATAACTCGTACACTAGGGCCACCTAGGGGTTTAAAGGCTTGTTGCATACGCTAAATGCAACCGACGATGCCTGCGACAGTGAGTTAGGATTTTTATTTTCATTATTTGATTTACTCGAGGACTAGCAAATAATAAGTTTGGGGGTATTTGATAAGCGCATTTATGTGTCTATTTTGATCTCAATTACATGTATTGTTATTGCTCAATTTTGTACTTATTTAGTTATTTATGTCTTTGTAGGTGTTTTTGGAGAAACAAGGAGAAGAAAAAAAATTCACTGGCGAACCTTCGGTTTTGGTTTTGAACGAAATCTACTCGAGTTCTCATGTGCAGTTGGATTGGTATTGAGTGCTTATGATTAAACAGGAAAGGTAATGAAGTTAGTCTCGATAAAAAAGGAAGTTTATTCTATTCACCGGACTTTCGTTACAACGGGGAAAGAGAAAAGGTTATCGGGATCTCGTTGGTATTTTTTTGGAAGTTACGTGTAGAATACAATCACCTAGGATTTGTTCTGGAGATATTATTGGAAGGTTTCGGCAGCTGGATACGCGTAATGAAAATTCAGAGGAGTTATTCTCGTGACTTGACCGTGAAGAAAAAGAAATAAATATTGGAAGATTTTGGGGAGATTAAATCGACTGTTGGTGTATATAAGGTGCGGGAGAGTCTCATAAACGGGAGTCGAGAGTTTGGGGGTCGATAGAATCGGAGCAGAGAAGCGCAGGTGAAGTTGCAAGAATATTCACCTGCTGCTGGTGAACAAGAGAAGCTGAAGAACATTGGAAAGACGAGAACAGTCACAAAGGTTGTCGTATTCAAACAGCACATCAGAAGTATCGCTGTTCAATAGATCACATATATCATAAGCTGTCATCTTTTTTCTGTAATAGTTCAACACCCGTTGTAACAGCTGTTTGTAATGCCAATACAGCGTTGCAAACTGTCTGCTTTATAAGTTTTCTCTTTTTTTTCACCTATTTGAGCTATGAACACCTATTTTGAGAACGTGAATAATATGAAGAGCTAAACCCCAATACTGGGACAAAAGAGGAAGCTATTTTTCATGCATGTGGTAATTCTACTTATTTCTTGTATGACTTTTTGCACTTGATTTAATTGTTTTATGATTTTCACTAATTAGTTGTGATTTCGTTTGATAACGTATGCTTAGTCTTAATACTTTTGATGCGTTATGCTTGTGATTTACAATTAATCTTTTAAAAATCCACCTTGGAAAAGAAGAAGAGTCTATAAAAAGTTAACTTTGGAGCTATAAATGTCTAGAATAATTAGTTGAACCACATGAACATGAGAATTGGTGGAATCCGAAGTCCTAGTATCTCTCGTTATCGTGACAATCTTGTGAATATATTTTCTTTATTTTAGTGTTTTCTTTATTTTTAAGTCTAGAATCTAGTCTTTACAAGTCCGAGCGATGCGGATTTGTGTTTAGGTTAGGGTTTTAGATTTATTTTAGGTTTTGTTTTTAGTTTTATTCTTCTATACTATTTTACGTTTTTTTGGGTATTTGTCTATTTATTGCAGGTTTTGAATCAAAAAGAAATTGGAGATTAAAGACCTTGGGGATTGAAACAAGAGACAAAGCGAAAAGAACTGAAAAGAACTGAAAAGAAGACAATTTTATTTTTGTTTAATTTTTAGGATTTTTTTTATTTCTCCTTTTTTAGAAAAAATTGTATTAGGGTTTATTTTTAATTTTTGTAATTTTTCTTTTCTTTTTGGACACTTTGGACTTTAAACTTTGGGACATTATTTTAAACCCTAGGGAAGGGTAGTTTAAATATAAATTGTGTGCAGAGAAGGACGGCGATTACAATATCGCCTCGGCCCCTCGGGTTCGTACATGACATATGAGTTGTGGCCCGAGTCGACTTCAGCGGTTCTTCGCCCGTCTGGTACGGGAGGTAAGTTTTTCGAAACACCCGCGAATCCCCTGTCAGCGGGTTTACTGTATTCCTTCGTTTTCATATATGATGAGGACTTGAAAACAGATGCTTTAATTTCCTAGTAAAGGGCAAGGACTGGCCATACAAGATAAGGGTTCGGATTTCATCACCGTTCTCTTCTTGCCCGCCTTAGGAAAACGAAACCAAACGCGAACATAAGCCTAAAATTTTGACTAGAACGAGACCTATAGGGTAACGAGCTTAATAGGAAAGTTGTTCGAAAAATATTGGTTACTCTTTTGAGCATACTTCGAAGTTCATGATGGTTTCTGTGAGTTGAATGCGTGACTGCGCCACCTTGTAATACCGGTGAGGCCTTGGGTATCAAAGCTCCAACGAGCTTTCCTCGCCTCTATTCAACTTACTTTGACTCGGATTGATTCCAGAGGGGTTTGCTCAGATTGTAACGAGTTCCTTTTCGAAGGAATAGAAACTGGTCTAGAAATAATCTAAGTGGAGCCATCATGCTTTTTGTTTGCTAGAAATCAATAGGTTTGATTTGGTTGAGTCAGCCTTATTTTGTGATTGCATAGAATTCCTCACCTTATTCTTTTGCATTCCTGAACGTAAAAGAGACGCCCTAGGTAGATTTGTTAAAGAGAAACCTAATAGTTCTAAGCGTCTTGATTACCTCAATTTAGAAAGCCTGATTCTTGAAGATTCCGTTTTTGAACGTCCGTTTGAGGAGAAAATCCCTGATATTCCAATAATGCCAGAAACGACAACTTTGAAAGCTTTGTTGAACCCTACTAGGACTACTCGTCCCTCGTGTATCAGGTTATCTGAAACTGAAGCAAATTATGAACTTAAGCCTGGAACCTTACAGTTTCTCCCAATATTTTTAGGGAAAGAAAATGAAAACCCCTATTTCCATGTTAGGGACTTTGAGGAAATTTGTAGTACCCTAAAAATTAGAAACCTTGATGATTATGCTTTGAAACTCAGGTTATTCCCCTTTTCCTTGAAAGATAAAGCCAAATCGTGGCTATATAGTTTGGCTTCCGGATCAATTGAAACATATGAACAACTTACATCTACCTTTTTGAACAAGTTTTTCCCTAGGCACAAAACATCGTCTATTAGGACGCAAATCTGCACATTTTCTCAACAGGAGGGAGAATCCTTGTATAGGTATTTGGAAAGGTTCAATGATCTATTAGCCCAATGTCCTCATCATGCTTTAGAAAAGGTTAGGTTAGTTCAGATCCTTTATGAGGGTTTAGATTATCCCACTACAACCACAGTAGAATCTATGTGTACAGGTGGGTTTGAAAACCAAACAGTTGATGATGCGATGACATATTTGCATGAAATCGCCGAAAAGACCCAACAATGGGAAAGTAATAGGGGACCCCAGAAAACAATTCTTCTAGGCCGAGGAAACATTAATAGGGTAGAAGGAAACTTTGAATCAGATGCCAAAATTGCTGCTATAGCGAAAAGGTTAGAAGCTTTAGAAGTGGGTCACACTAGTGGTAGATTAGAGCCTTTTTGGGAAGGCCAGAATAATGAAGAGAAAGCCAATGCTCCCCCAGGTTTTGGTTCAGATAATAACTCTTCAGGTCAGTTTCAGAACTCTTTAGAGAATAGAATGACGAGCTTAGAGGAGTCTCTTAGTATATTAAGAAAGAGCCAGGATTTGTTAGCACAGAGCCAGGACATGTTAGTAAAGAGCCCAGTTAGTTTTCAGCAGGAAACCAAGCAGAACTTTCAAACTAATGCTCAAACTCTTGCTAAGTTAGAACTTCAAGTCGGTTAAATAGCTAAGACCTTAAGTGAGAGAGATAACGGAAGGTTCCCTTGTCAGACTAATCCAAATCCTAGAGGAGTTCATGAAGTAGGTACAAAATCATCACATCAGTTGAATGCTGTTATAACCCTTAGGAGTGGTAGAGTAGTAGACAATCAGGTAACCATGCTCGATAGTGAGCATACTGTAGTTCACCCCTCAGGACCAACCATAGCTGAGGAGACTGATAAAGTTTCTGATGATGTCAATTCGGTTCCTGAAAGGCCCTATTTTATGCCTAGAGACCCATTTCCACAACTATTAGTACCAACAAATAGTGAATCCAACTTTAATGACATAATGGAGGTTTTTAGAAAAGTTACCATAAACCTTCCGTTGCTAGAAGCAATTAGGCAACTTCCAGCTTATGCCAAGTTTCTTAAGGATATGTGTACGCGAAAGCGAAAGCTTAGTGTCCCTAAAAAAGCCTTTTTAGCTAGTCATGTAAGTTCGATCATTCAGAACACTACAACTCCTATATATAAAGACCCAGGTGCGCCTACCATTGCTTGTACGATAGGAAAACACAGGGTACACAAAGCTTTACTTGACTTAGGAGCCAGTGTGAACTTACTCCCATACCATGTGTACTTAAAGCTAGGGCTCGGTGAATTGAAACTTACCAAGATAACATTGCAGTTAGCTGATAGGTCTGTCAAGATTCCTCGTGGTGTGATAGAAGATGTTCTTATTGAGGTTGACAAGTTTATTTATCCTGTGGATTTCGTGGTCTTAGATACCCAAACAGTCCCTGACCCAGAGAACCAGATACCTGTGATTTTAGGTCGCCCATTTTTAGCTACATCTAATGCAATCATACATTGTCGAAATTGTATTATGAATCTATCTTTTGGTAATATGACTATTGAGTTGAATATTTTTAATGTCAATAAGCTACATTATGAGCTAGATGACACATGCATTGAAGAGGTGAACATGATAGGAACCTTAATTCAGGAGTCATTACCAAACCTCATAACGGAAGATCCATTAGAGAGTTGTCTAGCCCACTTTAACATGGATTTCGCATTGAACAAGTGAATGCTATGTTGGATTCTATTCCTATGTTAGATACTGATAAATGGAAAGCTAGGTTCGAACCATTACTAGATTTTGAGTCTACCTTAATCCCTTGTTTAGAATAGCCTCCTAAGTTGGACCTTAAATCTGCATTCTTAGGGCCATCTAAGACTTTGCCTGTGATTATAGCATCTGATCAGGACAGCAGGCCAGAAATCGTGCTTCAAGACAATAAGAAAACTCTAGGGTTGACCATACAGGATATGAAACATATAAGTCCTACAGCTAGTATACCTCAAAAGAATTTAGAGGATGAACCACCTGATTATAACTCAGAGAAAGCAATTGACCTTTTTCAGAAACCTGATGGTTTATAAATTAGGAATATTGTGACTAGTCTATCTAGAAACACCCAAAATTCTAAGTTTGGGGGTAGTGATCGTCAATTGTCCCTAGTAGAAGTCCCTAAATCGGGACTCGATCCTAGTGCATATAAGGTATCACTTGAGTCTATTCAGACTCCTCAACCCGATCCTCCTGATATTGTCCAGGAGGAAATCCAACTATTAAAGTCCCGTTTTTCGGATGAATCTGTTTTTCAAGACACTCATATGAAGCCCAATTGGGTGGCCCAAATAAATCCAGTTGTCTTGCAAGAAAATTTCAATGAGGTTGTGCTCCTTATGTTATTTTTTCTGATCCTATGCAGTTGTTTCATATTAGTGGCAGTTTTATTTGGTTTTGATGACCCACAGTTATTTCGACTACTGATATATGATTTGAAAGGTAACTAGCCATTTTATGAAACTTGATGTCTGGCTGAAGACTTTAAACTTGGCACTTCTTGGGAGGTAACCCAATCTCATGCAACACGGTAATATCTTTCCTTAACTCTTTTGCTTCAATGGTAACAATTTCTCCTTGTTCATGCTTTTAATTTCATCTTTAGAACATTGAGGACAATGATAGATTTAAGTTTGGGGGTATGGGAGAAACTTTTTAGTTGCATTAATAAACTCCAGAGCCTAGAAATTTATGCATATTAAGGATAGCACTAACCAACCTAAGTGGATGGAAGCATTTTGGTTGTAAGAGTTGAGGAACCAATCTGATTAGATGGAAACATCTAGAAGAGTTTATTCATAAAAGCACAGAGATCAGGTGTTAGAAATAACATGATAGTTTCACCATATCTCGTTGAGTCCTTTTCACTTCTATGTTTATTTTATTTTGTTTTTAAACTATGTTACTCTAAGTGATTAGGTGGGGCTCACGGTTCAAGTTGTTACCAATGCTAGGGTGAATTAGAGTGATTGAGATACAAAAAAAAAAAAAAGTTGAAAAAAAAAGGAGAACAAGAAACTGAGACCAGACCATTTGACCAACCGGAATAAATTCAATAAAGTCAATCACTTGTACCCTTGTATATGCCAGCTGTGTTGACCTAGAGTTAGGATTATCAATCACTGGTTCCCTTGTATATGCCAGTTGTGTTGATATTAGTCAGACTAGTATCTCAGTCCATTAGGATAGGTTCATTTTAGCTGAGGCCTTCAGACATATATGAGAAATACCGTTCACTTAGTAAACATCAAAACCATCTATGTTTTTCTCTATTTCCATCTTCTTGATCTACCCATGTGATTAGTTTTGACTTCGGATATTGATGTCCATAGTGCGACTATCTGAGTAGAGCTCTGTCACTTATATATGAATTTTAGTATGCTTGAGTGCAAACTTGTGTACAGCAATTGGAATTTCGCATCAGGGTACTTCCTCTTATAGTCAATAAGTATGTCAACCAAGGAGATTCTTTAGTGCCTTCCAAGGTTCTGCGTAGATAGTTAGGGTCTGGAGTAAAGGTTTTGTGGGTATATCTCTTGTAAGCCCTCCCGAGACTATAACTCGTACACTAGGGCCACCTAGGGGTTTAAAGGCTTGTTGCATACGCTAAATGCAACCGACGATGCCTGCGACAGTGAGTTAGGATTTTTATTTTCATTATTTTATTTACTCGAGGACTAGCAAATAATAAGTTTGGGGGTATTTGATAAGCGCATTTATGTGTCTATTTTGATCTCAATTACATGTATTGTTATTGCTCGATTTTATATTGGCTTTTTATGTCCCTGTAGGTATTTTTGGAGAAATAAGCTTTTGCGATGGCTAAAAAAGTGGTTTTTGCGCTCGTGGGAGTAAATTACTATACGGAATCTCACTTTGGATCAGGGGTAACCTAATTACTAAGGGGTGACCCATTTCCAGGCATATTCTAAAGGGAGACCAGCCACAGATAATTTCTTCCCAAATTCAAATAAAAAATTTTGGCGGGAAAATATTCATCACGTCTGCATGATTTTGGGTGATGATTCGATCGAGTTCCAGAGCGATTCAATGGCTGAAATTGATTGGGTTTACTTACTAGGCCTAAACAGGCCTGGTGAAGTCTTTTGTTTGAACCCAAATTGGCTAGAATAGCCGGAAAAAGAAATAGAAGTCAAGTTATACACGGTTTGCTGTTGGAGCTATTTTTGGGAGTTCTAGGGAGATTAAAAGAGGGATATCCTTCCCAAAGATACATATCTATCTAAGGAAGAGTTTGAGATAAGTTGGAAAGCTCAGAAACGCGTGAAACAATTTTGGGAAGAGATTATTGTCGTAACTTCCAAGGAAGGAAAGAAGAGATTTCGAGGAGTTATGGGGAGATTAAATCGCTCTGTTTGTTATATATAAGTTGCTGGGAGGTCAAGGAACCAAGACGTACTTTTTGGGGAAGTTTGGAAACAGAACAGAGCTAAGAAAAATTCACAGAGAAGAATAGCCGAGTTGCAGTCGAGAGGAAGAAGAACATAAAACCATCACCTTTTCTTTCAAACTGTAACAATTACCCAACAATTATTACTGTTAGTATTTCTCTGTTACACTGCTTTCTGTGACAGTGCGTTTTGTAACAATTACAACTGTTACAAACACGCTGCTTCATACCTTCTCTTCTATTTAATTAACTTTTGAGAAACAAACATGTATCTTGAGCAAGTGATTAACATGAGGAGCTAAACCCCCTTGCTGAGGCGACGGAGGAAGCCGTTTTTTCAATTATTATGTGGCAATTTCTATTTTTTTAATTATTTTTGCAATTTCTTATATGATTTTGTGCCTTGAATAAAAATAGTTTTAAGGACTAATAATTGAGCAGTTGTGGTTTCTTTTGATAGAGCATGCTTAGCCTAGGGTTCTTGATGTTCTATGCTTCAGATATACAATTGTTACTTTGAAAATCTACTTTTGAAATATTAGAATCACTTTAAACGGAAAAGAATTGCATGATATTAATTAGATCGAATCACTGATAATTTGTTAATGGTGGAATATTGAGTCTCAGTACATTTTATAATCTTGATAACAACTTTGATTGAGTTTTCTATTTTACTTTGAGTCTAAAATCGAATCTTCACAAGTCTGAGTGAACGACAACTTTTCTACCACTTTTACAACAACATAAAAACCACACCAATTTTTGGCGCCGCTGCATCGGAGCAGAGAAGCGCAGGTGAAGTTGCAGGAATATTCACCTGCTGCTGGTGAACAAGAGAAGCTGAAGAACATTGGACAGAAGAGAACAGTCGCAAAGGCTGTCATATTCAAACAGCACATCAGAAGTATCGATGTTCAATAGATCACATATATCATAAGCTGTCATCTTTTCTCTGTAATAGTTCAACACCCGTTGTAACAGCTGTTTGTAACGCCAATACAGCGTTGCAAAATGTCTGCTTTATAAGTTTTCTCTTGTTTTTCACCTATTTGAGCTATGAACACCTATTTTGAGAATGTGAATAATATGAGGATCTAAACCCCAATACTGGGACAAAGGAGGAAGCTATTTTTCATGCATGTGGTAATTCTACTTATTTCTTGTATGACTTTTTGCACTTGATTTAATTGTTTTATTATTTTCACTAATTAGTTGTGATTTCGTTTGATAATGTATGCTTAGTCTTAATACTTTTGATGCGTTATGCTTGTGATTTACAATTAATCTTTTAAAAATACACCTTGGCAAAGAAGAAGAGTCTATAAAAAGTTAACTTTGGAGCTATAAATGTCTAGAATAATTAGTTGAACCACATGAACATGAGAATTGGTGGATCCGAAGTCCTAGTATCTCTCGTTATCGTGACAATCTTGTGAATATATTTTCTTTATTTTAGTGTTTTCTTTATTTTTAAGTCTAGAATCGAGTCTTTACAAGTCCGAGCGAACGAATCTTATTTACCACTTCTATAATCACATCAATTTTTGGCGTCGCTGCCGGGGACTTGTATTTAGATTTGTTTTATGTTTCTTTTTATTTTTATTATTTTTTGTTCTTTTTTACGCGTTTTGGTATTTTTCGATTCTTTTCAGATTTGGAGCGAAGCTACAAGGAAAGAAAAAATGTTATAAAAGGAAAGCATCGCCAAAGAAGGAAAGAAAAGAGGAATCTGAAAGGAGTGAAGAAGAAGATTTTGTATATAGTTATTTTGTTTTATTTTTACAAACTGTAAATATGGTGTTATTTTTGTAATTTTTCTTTTCCTTTTTGGACATTTTTATTTTTGGACTTTTTGGACATTCTTGGACATTATTTTTAAACCTTAAGGAAGGGTCAAAATTAAATATCAACTGTTTGCAGGGAAGGACGACAGTTACGATACTGTCTCGGCCCCTCGGGTTCGTACACTGACATCGGAGTCGGTGTCCTGAGTCGACTTCAACGGTTCATCGCCCGGATGGTACGGGAGGTAAGACTTTATCCACCCACGAATCCCCTGTCAGTGGGTTTTATTTTGTGTGACAACTCACACCCCTGCAATAGAATGTCGAACTGGTATTACAATAGCCAATACAATGAATATAAGACTAAGTTTCAAAATGGACGTTACTACTTTGACCATAATGTGAATAATGGTTGGGAACATCAGCCTTTTGAAGGTTATGGTCCATACCATGGTGAGCTCAATTACTATCCACACGCCAACCGGTCATACGAGCAAAATTCCTCTCTACTAGAGTCAACACGTAAGTTAGCTGAGTCGACAAGTAAGTTAGGAAAAATGAATAACTTAGTTATGGACGAAAGCAATGCAACGAGTGAACTTTCTTCCTAGATTCAATCAGGAAGTCATGTGAGTCGACTCAAAATATTTTGTTAGAGGCCCAGAACATAACTGCTCTTAATTTCCAATATAGTGTTTCCAATAGTACCTTTGAAAATGAAGATAGTTATCCACATAATCAAGATGACGAGGATAAAATTGGTAACACTACTTGTTTAGATGAGGTTCAACCATTTTCATGTTATTATAATGATGATTATGATGAGGATAGTGTTTATGAAGAATTTGAAATAAGTAGGCATAGTGATCAGGAATTTGTTACTCCAATTGAGCTTAATAATGATAATGTTTCTAGTTCAAATCCAAATAATTTTAATAATTATTCACTTATTCAAAAGGACGAGGATTTGACTAGAGGTACCCCCGTTTTAGACGATGTAGTATTTCCTTTTGATTACGAAGCTAAGAATGGTTTAGAGGAACGAGTTTCTTCTGAGAATATTGTTTTAGAGTCTAGCGATTTAGAAACATTAGTCTTAGACAAATAAAGTGAACTCGTAGAGATGAGTGAGGATGAACCTGACTTAGAAGAATCAATTGACCATTTTCAGGAATCAGATGACCTTGAAATTAGGGAAGTTGTGACTAGTCTTTCTAGAGACACTGAAAACTCTAAGTTTGGGGGTGATTATCATTCTCCATGTGCTTTAACTATTAGAAAGGTCCCTCACTTGGGACTTGACATATGTGCCTCAACCATTTTACAAGATTATCTTCATACATGTTTTCCTGAACCTAGTGATGTCCATAAGGAAGTTCAGTTGTTAGAAACCCATCCTCTGGTGCGGGGGAGTCTCATAAACGGGAATCGGAAGTTTGAGGTATTTGATAGACACATTTTTGTCTCTGATATAATCTCAGTTATATATATTGTTAGTGCTCGATTTTGTATTTATTATGGCTTTTTATGTCTTTGTAGGTGTTTTTGGAGAAATAAGCTTTTGCGGCGAAATTGGCTCGAAAAGTGGTTTTTGCGCTCGCAGGAGAAAATCACTAAAAGGACCCCTCATTTGGATAAGGGGCATAACATCCAGTTTAATTCGGGAGAAAATCACCGATTATCCAACCCATTTTAATCCGTTAAATCTCTTATAACACCCCTGTTTAGTCAAGTATAGTCCAACCCAAACAAGCTTCGTGATTGAATCTCTGCCAGACGCGTCCAAAAGTCGAATCCAACTCTGCCAGTGAGTGAACTTGTTTTCCCGCCAAAAAGCATATTTTGAATTCTTGAAGATGACTGCCCCTTATCCATTCCCGGGGTGCGAATAGCAAGTGACCGCCCCTTAGTAATTGAGGTGCCCCTTATCCAAATGAGGGGTCCTTTTAGTGATTTTCTCCCGCGAGCGCAAAAACCACTTTTCGAGCCAATTTCGCCGCAAAAGCTTATTTCTCCAAAAACACCTACAAAGACATAAAAAGCCATAATAAATACAAAATCGAGCACTAACAATATATACAACTGAGATTATATCAGGCACAAAATTGTGTCTATCAAATACCCCCAAACTTCCGATTCTCGTTTATGAGACTCCCGTTTTATTGATGTGGTTTACCCAGGCTATGATATCCAGATTGACTTTGTTTTCCCACCAAATATCTTTCTACCAATTGTGGGAACGTATAAGTTTCATATGTGTCAGTTATTAAGTTTTGAGACTAAACCTAATTACTTTAGGAGATTAGGGTAGACACATTTGTTTAAGGAAGACCACCACTCTCATTGTGGTTAGCTGTGTGAGTAAAAACTGATTGACTTTAAGGATCCACAATTATTCAGGTTATTATTATGTGCTTCTAAGTTTTTACTTGAGTTTTTCCAGACTCTAATACCTGAACCGGACCTTAGCTTTGAGGAATTCCAGCGCATGAAAATATTTTATCTAGACCCTTTCATAGAGCCTGAACCTGAACAATAGCTAGATGTAGTTGTCTTAAACAGGAAACTAGACAAGGGTGCGCTTTATTTGTTAATTTTCTTGGCATGTTGCAGATTCCTTTTACTTGTGATCGCTCTATTTGGTTTTGATGACCCACAGATATTTCGTCTATTACTTTATGATATGAGGTGATTAATCCTTTCTTATGTCTGGTTGAAGACGTTAAACTTAGCACTTCTTGGGAGGTAACCCAATCTCATGCAACACGGTAATATCTTTCCTTATCTCTTTTTCTTTAAATGGTAACAGTTTCTCCTTGTTCATGCTTTAACATTTATCTTTAGAACATTGAGGACAATGTTAGATTTAAGTTTGGGGGTATGGGAGAAACTTTTTAGTTGCATTAATACACTCCATAGCCTAGAAATTTATGTTATTAAGGATCGCACTAACTAATCTAAGTGGATGGAAGCATTTTGGTTGTAGGAGTTGAGGAACCAATCTGATTAGATGCAACATCTAAAGAGTTTATTCATAAAAGCACAGAGATCAGTTAGTAGAAATAACATGATAGTTTCACCGTATCTCGTTGAGTCCTTTTCACTTCTATTTGATGTTTTTTTTTAACTATGTTTCTCTAAGTGATTAGGTGGGGCTCACGATTCAAGTTGTTACAAATGCTAGGTTGAATTATAGTGAATGAGATACCATGAAAAAAAAATTTGAGACCAGACCATTTGACCAAAAGGAATAAATTCAATAAAGTCGACCACTGGTACCCTTGTATATGCCAGTTGTGTTGACCTAGAGTTAGGTTATCGATCACTGGTTCCCTTGTATATGCCAGTGTGTTGATATTAATCAGACTAGTACCTCAATCCATTAGGATAGGTTCATTTTGGCGGAGGCCTTCAGACAGATATGGGAAACGCGTTCACTTAGTAAACATCAAAACCATCTATGTTTTTCTCTATATCCATCTTCTTGATCTATCCATGTGATTAGTTTTGACTCCGGATATTGATGTCCATAGTGCGACTATCTGAGTAGAGCTCTGTCACTTATATATGAATTTTAGTATGCTTGAGTGCAAACTCGTGTACAACAATTGGAATTTCGCATCAGGGTACTTCCTCTTATAGTCAATAAGTATGCCAACCAAGGATATTCTTTAGTGCCTTCCAAGGTTCTGCGTAGATAGTTAGGGTCAGGAGTAAAGGTTTTGTGGGTATATCTCTTGTAAGCCCTCCCGAGACTATAACTCGGCCACTAGGGCCACCTAGGGGTTTAAAGGCTTGTTGCATACGCTAAATGCAACCGACGATGCCTGCGACAGTGAGTTAGGATTTTTATTTTCATTATTTGATTTGCTCGAGGACTAGCAAATAATAAGTTTGGGGGTATTTGATAGGCGCATTTATGTGTCTATTTTGATCTCAATTACATGTATTGTTATTGGTCAATTTTGTACTTATTTAGTTATTTATGTCTTTGTAGGTGTTTTTGGAGAAATAAGCTTTTGCAGAGAAATTGGCTCGAAAATTGGTCCTAGACGACATACTACAGACACCCGGGAAGTATGTTGGAGACGCCCCAGAAAATTTATATTTACACCCCAGATGAATTGCTATCTACAACGCCAAATGGATAAGGGGCACCCAGTTGATAAGGGATGACCACTTTATAATCACTCCCCTGGTCCGGATAAGGGGAGGTCATCCCCTACCTTTTGAATTTTGGAAGTTGGCGGGAAATTTGTTAAGCAGGGACAATAGTTTAGGGTTTGATTTTTAAGCGATCTTGAAGGAGATTCAATCGCCATATAAAGTTGGACTGGACTTGATTTAGCTAAACAGGGTTGGTATGGGTGTTTGGATAGACTAGATTGGGCTTTATCATTGGATTCTCGATAAACAGGTAGAAGAAAAAAAATTCACCGGCGAACCTTCTGTTTTGGTTTTGAGCGAAATCTACTCGAGTTCTCACGTGCAGTTGGATTGGTATTGAGTGCTTATGATTAAACAGGAAAGCTAATGAAGTTAGTTTCGATAAAAAAGGAAGTTTATTCTATTCACCGGACTTTATTTACAACAGGGAAAGAGAAAAGGTTATCGGGATCTCGTTGGTATTTTTTTGGAAGTTACGTGTAGAATACAGTCACCTAAGATTTGTTCTGGAGATATTATTGGAAGGTTTCGGCAGCTGGATACGCGTAATGAAAATTCAGAGGATTTATTCTCGTGACTTGACCGTGAAGAAGAAGAAAGAAATATTGGAAGATTTTGGGGAGATTAAATCGACCTGTTGGTGTACATAAGGTGCGGGGGAGTCTCATAAACGAGAGTCGAGAGTTTGGGAGTCGATAGAATCGGAGCAGAGAAGCGCAGGTGAAGTTGCAGGAATATTCACCTGCTGCTGGTGAACAAAAGAAGCTGAAGAACATTGGACAGACGAGAACAGTCGCAAAGGCTGTCGTATTCAAACAGCACATTAGAAGTATCGATGTTCAATAGATCACATATATCATAAGCTGTCATCTTTTCTCTGTAATAGTTCAACACCCGTTGTAACAGATGTTTGTAACGCCAATACATCGTTGCAAACTGTCTGCTTTATAAGTTTTCTCTTGTTTTTCACCTATTTGAGTTATGAACACCTATTTTGAGAACAAATAAAAATATTTTTGATTTGATTTACAAAAAGCGATTCAATCGCAGGATTACAAAGATTTCAAGATCTCAAAGATTATAAAGATTACAAAGACTTCAAAATTACAAAGATTGCGAGATTTCAAAATTACAGAAAACTGAGAAAATTCAATTTATATGTTTCTCTAGAATATTTCTTTTGCAGAGAATAAAAAGATTTTTGATTTGATTTACAAAATGTGAAACAATCGCAGAATTACAAAGATTTTACAATTACAAGGATTTCAGAATTATAATTTATTAGAATTTCTCTTGAATATTTACTTTGCTTCAAATGATATGATATTATGATAATGAAAGAGTGGATGAAAGAAATGACAGAAATGAAAAAATGAATGAAAGAATAAAAGAACAAAGAAATGCGAAAATTTCGCAAGAGACAATCTAAGATCCATAAAAATCTAAGATTAGAATGGGGCGAACCTTTATGGCGTACACCCTAGTTCGCGAATAAAATTTCGCAAGAGGCAAATGTAAGACCTAAAGTACGTCATAGAAGGGGGTACCTGTAGCATGACTCAGGGAAAAGGTTACACCGCCCCTGGAACCTGAGTCATGGAGATTTGGGGTCAATAAAGCCCATCCGGGAGAGGCACCTTGGATTCTCAGCTTAAGCATATGACTTAGGTTGGGCGGCTAAGTTAATAAGGACTCTCCCAAGAAGTGCGGAATATGATAAAGGCGCCGAGGTACACGGTTGAGTCAAGAGTGCCAGGGGCGTCTGGATCGTACCTTTCCATTCTTGACAAGTATTGGCTTATAATGCACTCGGCCCGAAGAAAACCCCACTTAGGGTGCAGTCTCGTAACCATAATCCCTATAGGTAAAAGGGATAAGAGGCTGCGAAAACAACTGGTTGTTGTTAAAACTGGATGGGAGGAGCTAACCTTGTATGGTAGAAGTACGCCTCCTTGAAGGGGAAACCAGGGGGAGATAAGGGCGGCACCCTCCATTAGGGAGCTGATAAGTGTCTTAAGACGCAAATGTCGTGAGGATTTTTACTCGCAAGGGTATTAAGGCTTGTCATATTTGTGCGACAATCCTGAAGAGGCAATAATACTAGAGAAAAAGATAAGACGAGATCAATGGGTCATTACATGAAAATGTGAAGACGTCCTGCGATTTCGTCGCAAGACGGCAATGTCATGGGGCTTTATTTTCGCAAGAATATTTAGGCCTGTCATATTGTCGCAACAATCCTGAAGAGGAAATAATACAAAAGAAAAATTTAAGGCAAGATCAATGGGTTTTTGCATGAAAGTGCAAAGACATCCTGCGATTTTGTCGCAATGACAAGAGGTGGAAAAATAAGACCTTTAACTAGGAAGGAAAAATTAGACCACATAAGAAAATGAGTAAGCAAGTAAGCTTGCGAGAATGATTATATGTAATCAAACAAGCTTGCGAATATTTACATGGAAATGAAACTGAGGAAGTGAAAATGCCGCAGACTTGATATTATGATCATACTGTTATGAGATACTAATTGTGCAGGAAAGAGGGAAGATGAAACACAAGTAAGAACTTGTGAAGAACAATAACTACAGGAAGAAGAATGCATACACTAAAGAAAAAGGCAGAGAAATGAAGAATGGAAGCAATTTAAAGCTACATCAATTTTAGACGGCAAAATGAGCTAAGTAACACAAACTTTAACTATACATTGCAATAGATAAGCATTCTCATCATACGAGCATCCTACTCGCATCATAAAAGCATTGCATAAGCATTTCATGGCATAAACATCGCATACACATTTCATAACATAATCATCACATAACCATTATGTTCGCATAAATACTTTACAAAACTGTACGGAATAATATTGCAGAATTTCGCAATAATATCGCAGAATTTAGCAGAATTATTCAGGATTATTCAGAATTTCACAGGATTATTCAAGAATTTCGCAAGATTATTCAGAACTTCACAGAATGATTCAGAATTTCGCAGAATGATTCAAAATTTCGTAGAATGTGTCAGAATTTCAAAGAATATGATTCTTCCGAATGATGTGATTATCTCGCTCAATTATTTCGCACAAGTATAAGCAACTTGAAGAGATTATACTATTGCATGAGCAGAAAACATGAGACAGAGGCAAGATAAGAATGAGTAAACAATTCGCACATTCAACATTTTCTCAAGGATTCTACCCTCATAGATAAAGAACAGAGGAAACTATGGATTACCAAGAAAATATTTTATGTTCTTTATCTTCTCGGCAAGAATCACCAAAAATGGAGTAATAATTTCGCATGAATAGAGGCAATACTTATTATTCTCATTCAAGGACGGACACTTCTTATATTTCGAGGATTGAATATTTCTTATACTTCATCAAGGATACTTCATGCTTCTTATACTTCTCAAAGGATACTTCATACTTCTTATATATTTCGAGGATTGAGTACTTCTTATATTTCTTCAAGGATACTTCATACTTCTTATACTTCTTCAAGGATACTTCATACTTCACATACTTCAAGAGATGATACTTCTTATTTACTTCGCAACGCTCCGGAACTTCACAAAAGAATAGAGGCAAGTACGTACTTTTCAAGACCAATATTATTTCGCTCGTTCCTCCAACAACTACAACAAAGTGGATTTTTCCTTAAAGATCACTCTTCAAGCAATATTCAAGGAAAAAGAGGCAAGATGTATGATCCAAATATCACACAACAGTAAGAGTTTGCGAAATTATAGAGAGAGTTTGCGAGAATGTAGCAGAGCCTGCGAAATTGTAATAAGAGCTTGAGAGAACGTAGTACCAGATCCGAAAATAGGGGAAATATGAGCTGTCATCCACTATGTAAACACCTATATAAAGAGAAGAGCAGGAGAGAGAAAAGGAGAGACATATTTTTATGATGAGAGAGGGAGACACATTTGTAGAGAGAGGGAAAACAGAATTTGTATTATTATTATTATCTCCTTCTTCTTCCATCATCAACCTTGAGATCCAAATATTCATTAATGGAGTCTCAATTGTAATCTATATGTAACTACAAACAATTATAGTGAAGATCCCTAACCCCGTGGATGTAGATCACAATTATCGAACCACGTAAATCTTGTGTCTTATTTTCTATTTTTATTATTTTTATCTTTATTTTCATATCAAATAAGTTTAGATCTAGAAATCATATTCATGATAATACAAGGGGTGTGTTGTAGGATTTCCTGCAACTACAGTGATGTTTAAGTAGAAACAAGTAAGTACAAGGTTTCGCACATTACCTATTAAGTCTTCAAATCTAGCAGTGTGGAGCATATCTCCACCATCATCGTCATCTGATTATACAATGTCATCATGACTCTCATCTAAATCCACTGTTTCTTCATCAGAATCCCCTTCAACATCTGATTCCCTCCATTGGTCGTAATCATCATCTTCTGCCATGACAAAATCTGTGTAGGTACGTGCATCTCAGTTAGGAATTTGAGCTTATTTTGGAAAATATTAGCTAAACCTAACAGGATAGGCAACATGCGTTACACCTATCTTTTATTATATGAAAAGAAAACAAACATGAACTCAGTGATGCATGTAACTTGAGGCTAAAACATCACTGCAACACACAAAATATCCTCATGATTATTGTGTTATCCACAAAGCGAAATGTACCGGTTAAACGGTCTTACATAACTTTTTGTTACAAAAGCCAAGAGCACTAAAGCACCAAATAATGATTATCCATTTTTAGCTTGAAGATATAGTCAAATTTGCCAACCAGCAACATGGTATTATTAAAAGTGGCAACTTAAAATACAGACGTTACAGGCTCGCCAAGTAACAGAGACTCAAATGATTAAATCTTGAGAAGCCTTGTATATAAATATGATTGTCACAACATCGTCGATAAAAATAGAGTTATTAACTCTCAATCAAAATCCAACCCAAACAATAACAAAAACCCTAGAAAAAAATTAGCATCGTTAAGTTTTTTATTTATTTTTTATTTTGTAAAACCTAACTAACTAGTAAAGCCTAACTAAGTAACATGAAAGAAAGATCCTTACCTAAATCTTATAATAGTTCATGCATGTAACTTAAGCCTAGTATATTATTGTTGTAACAAAATGAAATCACATCTCATCGTACAACCCGTGATTGTCATTAACTTGTTCTTTGATATAGCCGAATAAAAACCCTAATCATCCTTTAACAAGTGAACCTATAAGATCTAACATCCGATTCCATGAGATCAAACAAAAAATCTAACATAAATTTAATATTCATTTGATAATGGGTTGTAGAAATATTACCAGCAAAAAAGATCGAGTTTAAAGACGTAGATTCCTTGTAAAGATTAGAGATAGTAATAGAATAAAAACCCTACTCATGATTTAACTAGTAAACCTATAAGAAGTGATAGAATAAAAACCCTAATCATGCTTTAACTAGTAAACCTATAAGATCTAACATCTGATTCCATGAGATCGAACAAAAAATCTAACATCAATTTAATACTCATTCGATAATGGGTTGTAGAAATAATACCAACAACAAAGATTGAGTCTAAAGAGGTAGGTTCCTTGTAAAGATTAGAGATGATAGTAGTAGAATTATGATTTCATAGAGAGAATAAATCGAGTAATAAAAACTGAAAAAGTAGATCGAACTCATCTTTCTTTTTGTTTTTGGAATTTAACCAAACCATCAGGCGGGAATTGATTTTCCTTTTGAAATCATCCCGCCCAGTAAAATCCATTTTCATCACCCGCCAAACAAAAGATTTTTGGTGTTTTTCTTTTTTTATTTCCAAATTTTGGATGTGTAACCAATATGGTTAGTTTCCTTATTTTATGAGAGAATATATCGTAGACAGTTATGATAAAATTGTTTCCCAAGATTTTCGAAATGTTGTTTCCTATCTCTAACCAACTCGAGAAGATGCTATAGAAAAAAAGTACTTTCCTATTTCGAATAATATTTACCTTAATAATTTTAAGCTGGGTTGTCTCCTGTATTATTCTTGATTTAGGGAGGAAACGTACGAATTATTAGTGGCACCTATGTAGGAAATGTATTATTCTAATCATACAGTAAGCTAATAAAGATAAATAAACTAAACCCATCCATTTTCATGTTCATCATTTCCAGAAAACATAAAGTTCAACGTAAATCATTCATCACATAAATGTCAACCTATCTATCAGCGTAAAAAGCCTCCATCTAGTGCAGTACTTAAAAAATAAATAAAACCACCACTGAAAACAAAATGGTCATCAAAAACCCTGTTTAAAAAGCAAAGAACTTTTTAGATGAGTCTGGTTCTTTGTCATATTAGTCTGGTTCCTCATTCTCATCCAATTCCACGCAAAGATCATTATCATTAACATCGTCGTATAGCAGTTTTTACTTTCAATAGCACTTTACTTGTTCAAACTCGTATTTTTGTTAAAGTATTGGCAAGGAGATAATAAGATCAGACCTAAAGTGATAAATTGATTCTTATTGTTTACAGGCGGGGGGGGGGGGGGGGGGG